>NC_081423.1:59498954-59811167 GCF_949786415.1 Peromyscus eremicus | reverse complement strand
GTCCAGTAGGCTCCTCCAGGACACATGACCTGGGCTTCTTGGGCAGACCCCTCTCCCAGGGGACTGCCGGGCAAAGGAAACAAGCAATATCAGGTGCTTCTTCTCAGGGTAGTGACAGGGCAGGGACAGAGTGGCAGGGGCAGGTGATATAGTGGAGATCAAGGAACTAAGAGGGGGGCAGGTCCAAGCCAACTTGCAGGAAGAGACAGGCTAGAGACCCTGCAGACCCCTCCTAAGTGCAATTCCACAGGCACATGGGGACAGGAAGACAGTCCTGTGGTTTTCTCTACTCACAGCATGCCTGATCCCCTTCTCCCATGACCTCCTCCTTGCCACAAAACCAAAGGCACTGGCCTCTCTCCTAGTTCCTTCCATGGCCATGACCTTGTTCAACACAGCCCACCTTTGTGATCCCACAAGGGAAGCCAGGCTGTGATAACCCTGGTGGTCTCTTGGTGGTGAGCTTCAGTTCTCTGGGGCCCAGTGAATCTGGTGAAATCAGGTGGATGTGGAAGGAGTGGAGACGGTAAGGACAGGGAGGCCCCTGGGTTAGCTCTGGCTGCCTTAGTAGGAGGTGTATCCAAACATCCACACAGGGACCCCAGGCCTCTTCTGTTATGGCCTAAGACTATCTGCCAGCCAGGGCTGGCTTCATGTCTTCAAAGTCCTTACCCTAGAGTCTCTCTGTCCCTCTTGGGCTTCATGCACTTGCCCAAAACTCTAGGCTGCCCAGGCACAGAGGGTTAACTGGGGTGTGGCTGCTTTTGGGGCCACAGACACACTGGAGGCTTCTTCTCAGTACTTTATACTTGAAAACACAGTGTTCAGCCAGACAGGACACTGGCCCAGGTCCCAGGTCATCAGAGCTGAGACTGGACATGGAGCCTCTGACTCTCAGCCCCTTTGTATTTT
The DNA here is from genome assembly GCF_949786415.1 of Peromyscus eremicus. Taxonomy (NCBI): domain Eukaryota; kingdom Metazoa; phylum Chordata; class Mammalia; order Rodentia; family Cricetidae; genus Peromyscus; species Peromyscus eremicus. The sequence goes on along the minus strand of NC_081423.1, from coordinate 59,810,255 downwards.
TCTTTCTATTGATCCAGCAAGTCCGGGCATAAGATGAATTTGTTTTGGAGTTTTGTAGTGTTAAGGATAAAACCTGGGGCTTTGCCTGTGCTTGGCAAGCACTTTACTGCTGAACTATATCTATATACACCTTTGTACAGAGATCCGCCTGGCTCTGACTTCTGAGTACTAGGATTAAAGGCGTGCACCACCACCGCCTGGCTTCTGGTCTGATCTTAAATTCATTCTGTAGCCCAAGCAATTGTTGAACCCTCAATCCTCCTGCCTCAGCCTGCCAAGTAGTTGGAGTTCCAGGCCTGCATGACCAGGCCCACACAGATATTTTATCTTCTGACTCAAAGAGGCTCAGGACCTGTGCAGCAGAGACATGTAGTTGAGTACCTTGATGGTGGGGTGGTGGTGGTGGTGGTGGTGGTGGTGGAGGTGGTGGAGGTGGTGGTAATGATGACAGTGATTAACTGAGCCCTGACTTGTACCAGGCAGCTTGCTCAGGGTGCCACCTAGAGATCTCACCCTGCCTCAGAATCGTCCTATCAGGGTGGCAGGTGCTGCCCCACTTCCCTGACTTAAAAAAAACGAAAACAAAAACAAACAAAAAACTAAGGGCCAGAGACCTGAGACATAACCTCTCTTCTCTCCTCATGAATGTATCCCCACCCCTGTGTCAGTGCCCTGACCTCTTTTCTCAGATTCTAACCCATCTCCTAACTGCATTCCACCCCAAGCGACTGCCAGGACATAGTGGCATCCAGCTGCCCCTTGCTCTCTGAGACGCCTCTCACTTGCCTACACCCCACTTACTGGCAACAGCTGCATCCACCACCTAAGTCACAACTGGTTTCTTGTCTCTTTGTTCATTTTAAGCACTGGGGATTGAACCTAGGGCCTGTGCATGCTAAGCAATGGCCCTACCACTGAGCCACATTCTCAGAGCCCACCATAATAATGTGTTTCCTCTCCTAGTCAAATCCGTTGCTATGCTGCTCTCTAACATCCTTGTACCTAGTTTTCCCCTTTTACCTGAGCTGTGGCAATAGCTTCCTAAAGATCCTTCTGGAAACCAGGCGAAGGTGGCGCATGCCTTTAATCCTAGCACTCGGGAGGCAGAGGCAGGTGGATCTCTGTGAGTTCGAGGCCAGCCTGGTCTACAAAGTTCCAAGAAAGGCGCAAAGCTACACAGAGAAACCCTGTCTCGAAAAACCAAAAAAAATAAATAAATAAATAAAATTTTTAAAAATAACAAAATAAAATAAAAAAACCAGATCCTTCTAGATAGGATCTCTGTTCTCTACCATTTCATTCTGCTGATACTTATACCACGCACCATGTCAGGGCTGCAATGCTGATGTGAAGGATGGGTAGGAGTGCCGTGTGCAAATGGCCTGTAGGGCAGATGTGCACATGCTCAATAGTCACTCCTGAGGATAGTAGGAGGTGTCAGATAAAGGCCAGTGTGCCTAGAGTTGACAGAGTGGGGATAAGAGGCTATAGGATGGGAAGGGTGTCTTTGCTAGTTACTGGTGTCTTCCAGTAACTTCCAGAAGCCTCCCCCATCCCCCCCAAAATGTGTCTTGGTTCAATAAACAGCTGGAGCTGATAAAGGAAGGGCAGGGGGGTGGAATGGTTGGAAACCCACTTCTGAAAGGCCTCTCTAGCTGTTAGTGAGGATCAGAATGGAGGTGGAGAGAGCATGGTGTGGCAGAGTGAGTCCATCATACTAGTGCTCAGGAGGCTGAGGCAGGAGAATCACAAGTTAAAGCTTAGCCTGAGCACCATAGTGAGGGCCTGTCTCAAGAATGATAATAATTTTTTTAAAAGCTGGAGGGATGAGCCAGGCAGTGGTGGCGTACACCTTTAACCCCAGCACTTGGGAGGCAGAGGCAGGTGGTTCTCTGTGAGTTCGAGGTCAGCCTGGTCTACAGAGCGAGATCCAAGACAGGCTCCAAAATTACACGGAGAAACTCTGTCTCAAAAAACCAACCAACCAAACAACAACAACAACAAAAAGCTGGAGAGATGATGACTCAGTTCACACAGCGCTTGCTCTGCAGGTCCACAGCGCCCATGCACAGAATCAGGCATGTTGGTATGCCTGAGCACAAGGTTCAGACTTTTCAATCTGTATGTGTGTATCTGTGTGAGAGCATGTCACATGTGTGAATGCCTGTGGAGGCCAGAAGAGGGCGTCAGATCCCCTGCAGCTGGAGTTCCAGGCAGTTGTGAGCTGCCGGGTGTGGGTGCTGAGTCCTCTGGAAGAGCAGCAAGTGCTCTTAACCACCGAACCATCTCTCCAGCCTCTGCACAAGGGGTGTGTGTGTGTGTGTGTGTGTGTGTGTGTGTGTGTGTGTGTGTACACCAAAACGTAGAAAACGTGACAGTTAAAAAATAAAAAGAGTAATTCAAACTCGTAGTAAAATGTGTCCATTTAGCAGGGCGGTGGTGTCGCACACCTTTAATCCCAGCACTTGGGAGGCAGAGGCAGGCAGATCTCAGGGAGTTCAAGGCCAGCCTGGTCTACAGAGTGAGTTCCAGGACAGCCAGGACTGTTGCACAGAGAAACTCTGTCTTGAAAAAAAAAATATGTTCATTCAGCTCTGTTGAGACTATGAAAGACTGGTAAAACTTAGTTTAAAATTTAAATTGCTAACTCCAAAAAAAGAATAGTAAGGTGGAGAGTAACTAAGAAAGACATCAGAAATTGACCTCTGGTCTCCACATGTACATGCACCCTGCTATACACACACACACACACACACACACACACACACACACACACACAGAGAGAGAGAGAGAGAGAGAGAGAGAGAGAGAGAGAGAGAGAATTTAGAGGCTGAAGAGATGTCTCAGTGGGTAAGAGCACTGGTCTTTCCTCCAGAGGACCCAGGTTTGATTCCCAACGCCCACATGGCAGCTCATAACCTTCTGTAACAGTTCCAGAAGATCTGACACCTTCTTCTGGCCTCTGAGGGTGATGCATGAATGTCGTGAACAGATATACACACAGGCAAAACACTATACATGTAAAATAATAATTTTTAAAATTATTAGTTGCATGTCTGTTAGCCCAGCATTGGGAGAGGAGGTGAAGAGACAGATCCCAAGTTCACATGCCAGCCAGTGTAGATAGAACAGAGCTTCTGGTTCTGTGAGAGACTCCATCACAAGGCAATAAGAGAGCGATAGAGGAAGACACCCCAAGTCCTCCTCTGGCTGCCACACATACATACACCGCACATGAATGCACATGCACACATACACCTGTGCACAAATGCACATGCACACATACACCTGTGCACAAATGCGCATGTACACATACACCACACACATAATTTGGCTCCCACATGCACATACACCTGCACACAATGGAGACTGAGGTAGTCCTATCTACTCAGCATAGTCCTATCTACTCACTCATAGGCTGTCCACAGAAAAAAACCCAACTCCGGTCAACTTTAAACCCTTACTGCTCTCTTCCATGAGCTTCAGGAGGCCACTCTGTGCTGCCCAAGGCATGATGAGTCCTGACCTTTGCTCCTTTCCAGTCTTCTGCTTCCCCCAATCCTATGTGGCCAAATCCTCCCACCAATCAAGGGCTTACTCCAGTAACACCTCCTCTGTGAAGCATGCCAAGATTCTCCCACCTCTGGGGTGTAAAAAACAAACCCTCCTAATATTTGGGTGTTAACCTTGTGTCAAGATCTTTACTGGTGGCTCACACGTTTAATCCCAGCACTCGGGAGGCAGAGCCAGGTGGATCTCTGTGAGTTCGAGGCCAGCCTGGGCTACAGAATGAGTTCCAGGAAAGGCGCAAAGCTACACAGAGAAACCCTGTCTCAAAAAAACAACAACAAAAGATCTATACTGAGGGTATTTCATTCTCTGAATACACTTATGAGGGGGGAAGGAGCCAGAACGTAGAGCACTGTGTGTGCATGGTGGGAGATGCAGTTACCAGAGAAAGGCCACATCAGGAAGAGCCACCATATACAGTATGGCTGACACCTGGCTGTGACACTTCCCAGCACTCTGGGATACTGAGTCAGGAAGACTGTGAGCTTGAGGCTAGCCTGGGTTACATAGCCAATTTGAGGGTAGCCTGGGCTAAACAGTGAGATCTTGTGGAAGAAGAGGGCAAAGAAGGGAGGAGGGGGAGGGGAGCAGGAGGTGCCTTGGCTGCTGTGTATGTAGCAGAGGCTAGATTTGATCCGGGAGGGCAATAAATGGGTTTATTTTTGTTGTTGTTTATTCAGACAGGGTTTCTGTGTGTAGCCTTGGCTGTCCTGGACCTCAGAGATCCACCTGCTTCTGCCTCCTGAGTGTTGGGATTAAAGGCGTATGCCATCACAGCCGGCCTTGTCCTAATGAAGGATTTTAATGGTGGACCAAACGAGACTTGCATCGGGGAATGTAAGTCTGACTAGTGTGGCGGCTAGGCTAGACAGATGGAGGCAGATTCAAAGACCTGAAATGAATAATGATCTAGACAAGAGCCCAGCCTGGAGAAGTGATGGAACCGGAGGTAATACACAGAGGGAAAAGAGACTGTCTGAGATGATGTGGAGGTCTCCGGCTGGATTGATGGAAAAGTGGAGTTGAGATGCCTGGGCACTATGAATTTGTCTAAGTTTGGGACACAGTCATGAATCCATGTCACCCCCCGCCACCTGGATGGTTATCCCAGGTCACTGAATCCATGACATCAATGTTTAGGCAACATTAGAAGAAAGAGAGGCTAATGTAGATAAAGACCTTGGGGATTTACAAGAAGTTCAAAATCAGCAATTTTAGGACTGTCGAGCACAGTGGCATACACCTGTAATCCCAGCTACTTGGGAGTCAAAGGAAGAAGGATCAAATATTCAAGGCCAGTCTGGACAACTTGGAGAAACTGACCCTGTCTCAAAATAAACGTTTGAAAGGTTTGAGGAAATGTGTTCACTAGCCTAGCGTGCGCAGGGCGGTGGGTTCAGTCCCCAGCACTGCAAAAGAAAAGATGGGATGGAGAAACTCTGAAGTTGCCTTGGGTAATTTCTGAGGGCTCTAAGAAGTAAACTTTATGTGCAGGACACAGGAGCAGGGTTTGCAATGAGTGAAGCTCCAACTTCACTTCAGAGAAACAGCAGCACGTGCAATAATGATTCAGGACCATGGAGAGAGACTAGTGTCCCTGCTGGAAAGAGAGAGGTGAGGAAGAGGAAACATTTCCGCCCCCTTCTTTGTCTCTCCCTTATGCACAGAGGCACAAGTCCCCAGATCCCAGCTATGCATGTGTCTTTGGGCCTGGGAGACACCAGCACATAACCTCTGGATGAGACTAAGCACATCTGTCCTCTAAGTTGATGAATGGACAATTAAACAGATCTAAGCATGAAAAAAAAATGTGCTGCTCCTACAACACACTAGTCAACTGGCTACAGAACGTGCCTAAGGAGGGCAAGAAGTGCAGGAGTGTTTACCTAGCATGTACAGAGCCCTGGGCTCTGCCCCCAGCACCACATAAGCCAGGCATGGTGATACACGCCTCTAATCCCAGCACTTAGGAGGAGGAGAAGGCAGGAGATTCAAGAGTCCAAGGTCAAGCTGGGTATGTTGGTTCAAGTCTTTAAATCTAAGCACTTGGGAGTCAAGGAGGCAGATGTCTGTGAGTCCAAAGGCAGTTTGGTCTAGTAGCAAGTTCTAGGCCATCCAAGACTACATAGCAAGCTCCTGTCCCACAAGACAAAACAAAATCACACACACACACACACACACACACACACACACACACCTTCAAGGTCATCCTTGGGCTACATCAAGTATACAAAGCCGGGCTAGGATACTTGAGATCCTGTCTGGGAGCAGGGGAAGCCTGAGGAAGCTGTCCCTGTGGATCTATGAGGCACTGTCCTGTGTTATAGGAATAACCCACAAAGAAGTGACAGTCCTGTAGTCACCACTGCAGATGGAGTGGTGCCAGTAATGCCTTGTGGGACCTGATAATTTTCAAAGTGGTGAAAGCCAGACTTTCCCATTCACAGGAGTTTTATCCTTTCCTCTGGCCTTGCAAAGTTTCATTTAGTGTCAGTAAAAACAGGGGCCAGCCCCATGTATTAAGCATCTACTACGTGCAGATTTTGTGCAGGTGCTGGAGGAACACATTAGCTCACTCAATCCTCCCAACAGCTCTGCGAGATGGGTGTTTCTATTATAATGACTTTAAAAATAATATTTGTTGATGCTCTGAGTCAAGGTCTCCTGTAGCCCAGACTGGCCAATACCTTGTTACATAGCTGGTGTTAACCTTGAACTCCTATCCTCCTGTCTCTACTTCCCAAATGCTGGGATTAACCAGCATGTGCCACATGCCCAGCTATTGGCCTGTTTTATCACTATTACTCACAGAGGGCCCATTGCCCGGGGTCTTACTCTGCTGACACGAAACCTTGCTACAAGAACATGGCCATTTCTCAGTCTGTCCTGTGTGCCAATCTGCCCCTCCCCCATGGAATCACAAAGATTGCAGTGCATACTTGAGCTGGAGCTGGACATCTGTAACCACTGCTCTTCAGACAGAGCCACTAACCCCACCTCCCTGGCCACCGTAAGCCTTGTCAGAGCCATTTGTCTTCCTCTGATGGCCTTAATGGGGAGGACAGATGAGTGAGAGGAGGAAGACGAGCGAGGGCATGGTGCTTCCCTACACACACACACACACACACACACACACACACACACACACACAGAGGGGTTGACTTTCCTGGAAGTGTCCTCAGATCCAGACTATGAGAGAATGATGGACTGAGCATCCAGCTGGTGGACCTCCTACCAGCCATGTGGCCATGGCCCATTGTGCATAGGATGTGTGTCTGCGGACAGCAGCATTCTCTGAGGCCAAGAGCTTGAACCTGTGTCTGCAGGGACTTCTAGTATCTTCAAGACTTGGAGCCCCAGTGTAGGAAACTGACCACCCCCTCTGGGGACTGTTACCCTGCTGCCTCCAGGAAGGACATAGTGTGGAACCCTAGATGGATAGCTGACCCTTTCATCCCCGGGGCATGGAAATGGCCTAGAAGATAGACTGGCTTTGAAGTCAAGTAGCTGCAGGAACACCCAAGAAGGCAAGAGGTGTGGTTGGTAGGAACATGCACTGTGATCAAGGCAGCCAGGCTGGGTTCCAACCCTAGGCTTCCCACTTATTACCTTCTTGTCTCTACACTTAAGGTTTTCTTTTCCCCTTCTTCCTTCCTTCCTTCCTTCCTCCCTTCCTTCCTTCCTTCCTTTCTTTCTCTCTCTCTCTCTCTCTCTCTCTCTCTCTCTCTCTCTCTCCCTCCCTCCCTTCCTTCCTTCCTTCCTTCCTTCTTTCCTTCTTTCCTTCCTTCCTTCCTTCTTTCCTTCTTTCCTTCCTTCCTTCCTTCCTTCCTTTCTTTCTCTCTCTTTCTTTCTTTCTTTCTTTCTTTCTTTCTCTCTCTCTCCCTCCCTCCCTCCCTTCCTTCCTTCTTTCCTTCCTTCCTTCCTTCCTTCCTTTTTTCTTTCTTTCTTTCTTTCTTTCTTTCTTTACCATGAGAATAATAATAGCACCCAGACCTCACAGGGCTACAGTCAGAGCTAAATGAGAGAATACATCTAAACCATTTGGAGCTGTGCCTAACCCTTACTAAGCATCCGTGAATTTGAGTAACATCATCCTTCGATTTCCTCATCCCTGGTCCTGATGCTTCCCTTGGACATTCATTCCCATAACTACATTCCACCCTTTGCCATCGCCGCTCTGAAATCTGAACCCCCAACATTTCCTTCAGCCTGTTATACTGGTGGGACCTGCCCTTCTCTGAGTCCCCGCCTGTGATCTCTGTTCACATCCAAGGCCATCACCTGCTCACTGACCAGCCCTACTCTTTGTCATGTCACCTCAGCCACTCTTGCCCACATCGGCTGTACCACCTGGCCCTGGTCTAATGCCATCTCTGCACTCAGAGCCCAGTGTCTACAAATCTACACAATAATATTGGAGCAAGTGACACTACCCCAGAAGCTGATGGCAGTCCCCACCCGGAGTCTCCAGCCTCCGCACAGCCATTATCTCTCTGTCCCTGGTCACATCCCATCTCCTGTGCCATGAGGCCCTTTTTGCTCAGCAAATGGAGACACTGCCTTCCACTCCCTGGCAGCTCCCTTTCCTCTGAGTATTTCTGCTTCAAGGCCTCTCCTCTCCAGGGACCCCTCACGTCTCTCCTTTGTCTATACCTCTCCACCAAGACACCCAGAATCTAGGAATGGCCAACCCAGCAGACGAACCACCCTCCTTGAACCTAACCTCTCCAGGGCCTTGGACCACTCCTGGACTCTTCAGACTGCCCTTCATTCCCTCCCTCCTTTCCAGCTTTGCTTGAACCTTCTAGAAGCTTCTCTCAGTACATGCTTTTTGTTGTTCTTTGGTTGGTTGATTTGGGTTGGGTTTGGTTTTTGAGACAGGATCTTGTTTTGTAGCCCAGGCTAGTTAATAGGACTCGCTCTGTAGCCAAGACTGACCTTGACCTCATGGCAATCCTCTGACCTTGAGTTCACAGCAATCCTCTGGCCTTTACATCCCGTGTGCTAGGATGACAGGCCTGTGGGCCACAAGCAGCTCCACTCTATAAATGTGGACAGTCCCAGAGCTAGCTTTGAGAACAGGCTCCAATATCCCTGAGGTGGAGCCTGACCACATGCTACACACACACACACACACACACACACACACACACACACACACACACACACACAGAGGCCTTCATGTTCTTCCTTCCCAGTCCATCTAGAGCTTAGACATCCCCATCCCTTCCTATACATGGGATCTCCTTCCAGTAACCCATTTCCCACCATGCAACTGAAGGTTGGTTTTGCAATATGAACTGACTACATGGTGCCTCAGCCCAAAACTCCCCAGGGGCTCTTCAGAGGCTTGAATTCCAAGAGCGAGGCCCTGCCTTTCAACAGCCCCCAGCACACTCTAGTCCCCTCCCTCAGTGCCAAACAGCAGCCGCTTATCTTAGCCATCCACCTCTTTGTCTAGCACCTGCTTGTTTCCTAAGACAGGCTCGCTCACCCATGTGAAGGCGGTATCCCCTACTACTCTGTTCCCTCCAAAGAAGCAACTGGCCGTTCAAGATGAATGAATAAATCAGTAAAGAACCAAATGAGTGGAAGGTGGGTGGATCCACATCTTAGGGGGTTCCCAGAAGCCACCTCTGCCCGCTGCCAGTAAGCCTGGTCCAGGTCTCAAACCTCTACCACTCTTGTTGGTGTTGCTGTGGTTGTGGTTGTGGTTGTTGTTATTACTGGCGATGAGACCCAGCACCTGGCACATGCTGGGCAAGTGCTCTATCACTGACCTATAACCCAGCCCTTTAAAAAAAATGAAAATTTTGAGGTAGGGTATTCCTAAGTCATTCAAGCTAGCCTTGAGCTTACTCTGTGATCCAAGCAGACCTTGAACTTACAATCCTCCTGCCTTAGCCTTCTCAGTAGTTTAATTATAGACCTGTACCACCAGGTGCATTGAATGCCATGCTCAGCCAGACCCTTCAGTCTCTCTTGTCCCCTACCCCAGACCTTGATGGAAATCTAACCACAGATGACATATGAAGGCTGTGTGTGTGAAAGCAGTCAGTCACAAAAGGCCAAAGACAGGGTTTCTCTGTGTGTAGCCCTGGCTGTCCTGGAACTTGCTCTGTAGACCAGGCTGGTCTTGAACTCAGATCTGGCTATCTCTGCCTCCTGAGTGCTGGGATTAAAGGCATGGGCTGCTACCACCCAGCTATATATAATTCCATTTCTAAAGTGCCTGGAATAGGCAACTCTGAAGACAGGAAAATTGGTGCCACCCTGGGCTGGGAGGGATCCAGGACACAAGTAATATCTAACACACACACAGGGTTTCTTTTGAAGACAAGGAAAGTATTCTACAATCAGCTGGGGTTAAGATGTAACTTGTTGAGTGCACCGAAAACCATGGAATGACCATTCAGCCATAAAGAGGATGGGTCCTGTCATTTGCAACAGCTTGGGTGGAACCACAAGCCAGGCACAGGAAGTTCTCTTGCTCCTGCTCAGTCTAACAGTTGATCTAAAGCTAGGTATGGAGGCTCCTGCCTAAGAATCTCAGCACTAGGAAGGCTGAGGCGGGAGGATGTCCACACCCTCAAGACCTAAGCCACAGGGTCTCAAGACAAACAGGGGCAGGGATGTGTGCATATAGCCCCAACTAGGGCAACCATGATGGGGAGTGTGTGTGTGTGTGTGTGTGTGTGTGTGTGTGTGTGTGTGTGTGTGCTGGGAATTGAACACAAGGCCTTGGGCAAATTAAGCAAGTGCTCTACTACTGAGCTACATCCCCAGCCATCTGCTCGGAGTACAGCAAGTTGCCTAGGCTGGCTGCAAGTCCCAGGGATCTGCCTATTTCCACTTCCCCAGCATCAGGATTACAGATGTGTAGTGCCCAGCTTTTTTATGTGAATTGTGGGTTTGAACTCAGGCCCTCATCTTGCAAGAAAAGCACTTTACGAATTGAGCTTTCTCCCCAGCCCAATGCACTATCCATTTTTTGTTTGGTTGGTTGGTTTTTTGTTTTTTTCAAGACAGGGTTTCTCAGTGTAGCTCTGGCTGATCTGGAACTCTCTCTGTAGACTGGGCTGGCCTCAAACTCAAAGATCTGCCTGCCTTTGCCTTCAGAGTGCTGGGATCAAAGGTGTGCACCGCCACCATCCAGTTTATACATTTTTAAAACTATAAGAAAGTGTTCTGAAAGTTTCTACAATAAGGAAATGGTGAGGAGATATCAATGTTTAATTTGAATATGACACTGTGTATACTATATTGAAACAGTACATGGCATTCCATTGTCGTATGTAATCTTTAGGTGTTGTTTTGCTTTATTTTGTTTGTTTGTTGAGATGGAGTTTCACTATGTAATTCTGGCTGTGCTAGAACTCACTGTATAGACAAGGCTGGCCTTGAACTCACAGAGACTCTCCTGCCTCTGCTTCCTGAGTGCTGGTTTTAGAAGTGTGCACCACCACACCTGGCTAGTTTTTTTTTATTTTTAGCCGGGAGGCAGAGGCAGGCATATCTATGAGTTCAAGGCCAACCTGGTTCATCCAGCAAGTTCTAGACTATCTAGGGCTACATATGAGATAGAGGAGGGGGCAAGGAGAGGGAACCCATTAAACCATGCACTTTAGGTGGGTGAGTTATATATGAACTACACTAATAAAGCATTACATTACGAATTACATTAATAAATCACTACATTAATAAAGCTATTTTTAAACCCCGTTAGAAAATGAAGGGTGTAGTGGCCCGCTCTTGTCACCTTAGCGTTGGGAGGCTGAAGTAGGAGAATTGACATGGGTCTGAGGCCAGCCTGGGCTATATTGCAAGACCATGTTTCAAAAATCCGAAAAATAAGCCGGGCGGTGGTGGCGGCGCATGCCTTTAATCCCAGCACTCGGGAGGCAGAGCCAGGCGGATCTCTGTGAGTTCGAGGCCAGCCTGGTCTCCCAAGCGAGTTCCAGGAAAGGTGCAAAGCTGCACAGAGAAACCCTGTCTCGAAAAACCAAAAAAAAAAAAAAATCCGAAAAATAAATAAATAAGGCCCACAGTGACTTCTCATCCCCCAGAAGGGAGACTTCCTACAACACTTAGTCCCTGTGACCACAGAACACACTTACACTGGGCTGGGCTGTTCTTAAGCACTTTGTGGGGATTCATCTCAGCCTCTCTCAGCTCTTTAATGCAGGCATTAGGCTTCTGCCCACTTTACAGATGGGTAAACTGATGGCAGGTTGAGTACCTTGCCCAAGATGACTTAATTCCCTTGTGTTTGTGTCTGGCCTGGGCACTTCTTGCAGTATGTCCTAAGGACCTGTTTAGAAGCTTCTCTGCCCGGAGAGCAGCCCCAGGGACTCTGTCCCAGTGTCTGGTTTAGAGTCCTGTCCCTTCCTCCTAGCCCATCAGACCCGACTCAAATACAGAAAAAGAGAAAGAAGTGACAGAGATAGGTCCAGTGGTCTCACGGTCTTCAACCCAGCTTCTTTCGGGCAAGGACAATGCACTCTGCCCCCAATTCCCAGAAGATAATTCTAGAATCTGTTTTCTCCTGAGCTCTTGTGTGGTTTCCCTCCTGTCTCCCTTCCTGGGATCTTTCTCTGTAACCAAGAAGTTGGCTCTGCCCAGAGCCATTAGCTACACCCTGGAGCCTGGTGTGGTCCCCAAGTGCAGCCGGCAGCCTGGGAAGTTCAGATGGGCCCTGCTCGGGACCCTGCCTCACCCTGTCTCCTGAATTAAGCCTCTATACTCGAGATGCCGCCACTGTCCCCATGGCCTGTCAGGTGGCTCTGGATCATATGGGAACCTAATGGAGTGGACAGAGATGTCTGAAGAAGTACAGAAGGAGTGACCACAGTTTCCAGTGGCTTGATAATCAATGACTCAGCAGTACTGTCACTCCAAAGGAGACGGTGTCACCCACCCAGCTCTCTGGCTCTAACTGGCCTGTTTTCTCCCGCTGTCCCCAACCTCAAAGTACAAAGTCTCTGTACTTTCTAGCCCTGTCTGTCAGCACACATTCTCTGTGAGATCTTCTGGAAGTAGCCGCCCTACCCAGTGACTTCGCTTGAGGACAACCCAAGACAGAATTCAGAGTCCTGCAGAAGCCAAGACTAGCTCACATGCCCCCTCCTTGGCAAGGCTGGCCATGCTCTCTGACTTGTGCCCAGATCTCCAGCAAAAGCCAGCTGGGCCGGGTGGTGGTGGTACACGCCTTTAATCCCAGCACTTGGGAGGCAGAAGCAGACGGATCTCCGTGAGTTTGAGGTCAGCCTGGTCTACAGAGCAACTTCCAGGACAGGCTCCACAGCTACATAGAGAAACCTTGTCTTGAAAAACAAAAACAAAACAAAACCAAAAAAAGCTGGCTGGTGGAATCTGGAAAATCAGGAGACTCAGAGCCTCGAGATCTCCATTGTGCCCCAACCCCCAGCACCCTGACAACTCCCTCCCTCCCCATGGGCCCCAAGGGAAGTCAGGCCCCAGGATCCCAGTGCAGCAAGGCCACTGTGGCTCTTGGAAACAGAGGCAGCTGGTATAATGCCCTGGTGGCCCAAGAGGCTTGCCTCTCCTTGGGGCATTCAGAACCCCTTAGCCCTCTTCTGGCTACGCTCCCTGTTGATACAGAACCCCACTCAGACAGCCCCCCTACACCTCAAAAAAAAAAGCAATCAAGACACACACACACACACACACACACACACACACACACACACACACACACACCCGTTGGCTGTCACTCTCTCCTGCAGAATTTCACTCCAGATGAACCCCTGAATGCTTCTGCCAGAAGGGTCAGGAAGAACTTTCCCAGGGATACGGGGGGGGGGGGGGGGGGGCAGACATGAAGAAAGAAGAAACAGAATGGAGCCTTCGGTCCCTCTAGAAGGGAAGTCAGGAGATAAGAAAATGTTTCTCACCAAGGCTCCACCACCCCACCGTTCTCTGCTTTAAGTCCCTTCCCAGAGGACATGCCTGCCATCCTGGGGCGCCCACCCCGTTCCTCCCGCACAAAGCACGGGACTTACCATGATAGAAAAAATGAGGGGGATGAGGTTGAGGGGCCAGACGGGGCAGAAGCAAGAGGCGATGGCAAGGATCAGGTAATCTTTGGGAGCTTCTTGGTCCTGGGCATAGGAGGTGGTGACAACAGAGGACGCTCGCCGAGAGCTGGCCCGGGAAGGGGAGCCAGGGAGGGAGGGCTGGCGGTGCACCTCGGAGATGACCTTGAAGGGCAGGCTGTGGCCATTCTGCTCCAGGTCCAGAGCCCCCGACAGAGACTTGGACAGACCCAGAGCCTTGTCATCCTTGTTTTCCACTTTGGTGAGAAGCTTCTCCATCTCAGGCAGCTCCAGGGGTGAGGTGGAGCCTGGGTCTTGAAACTGAGGCTGCCCTGGGTTGGCCATGTTGGTGTGGGCCTTGGGTTTCTTCAGGTCCAGGTAGGCACAGTGTGCTCCAGAGGGTCCTCAGCACACCATTCCCCAGCTCAGATTTCAAACCTCCGGGATAAGGGTGGATGTGTTTTTGCAGGGGCCTGGGGGCCAGCTGGCTGCTGGAAGACTCAGAAGAGCTTCTCAAGGCTAGCAGAGTTCACAGCTGGAGTCTGCTGCTGCTGCTGCTGCTGCTGCTGCTGCTGCTGCTACTGCTGTGAGAACCTCCCAGGAAGCTGGAGGCTTCAGCTCCGTTCAAGTTTGAGGGCAACTTTGTGGAGCTGCTGTCTGCACAGATGGGCGGGGAAGTGAGAGAAAGTGGCGAGAGCAGAGGAAGAAGGCTCTTCTCCTCGCCTCTCTAGTGAGTGAGGCTGAGGCTGAGGCAGGGAAGCTGTGTGTGTGTGTGTGTGTGTGTGTGTGTGTGTGTGTGTGTGTGTGTGTGTGACACAGCCTCCCTCACTCTCCACCCTCCTTGGAGATGTCTCTCTTTTTCAATTCCCTTCTCCCCAGAGAATCATCCCAGCAGCATCTCGCCCCTGGCCCGGCCCAGCCCAGCAGAGTCCACAGGGACTTGGGCCAGCCCCTGGTTTCCTCTGCAGTCCCAGACCTGCTCCTCTGGGCCATGGCTTAGATAGGGGGAAAGACAGTGATCACCAAAGCAAGCCTCCTGCTCCTCTACTAAGCAGCCTGGTGCTTCCTATTGTCTGTTGGGAAATTCTGGGCTCTGGGTCCATCGTCTCCCACCTAGACCTTCACCCTCAACACTTATCTGGGGAAAGAGATGTGAGGGCCGTGTGGTCCCTGAAGGACCCAGTGGGGCCCAAGCCTAAGTTTCTAAACAGCTCACCAAGAGCTGACGAAGGGGCCTGTGGGGTAAATGCCTCTCCGTCTCATGCCTTCCATGGCTTATGGTGCTGAGCTGTAGGCAGAGACCCTCTTGGGATTTCTCTGACAGATGCCGGCTCTGAAAGGGCCAGAGACTCCGCCTGTCTTTCCTCAGACTCTCTTTCCTCCTCTGTTTCTGCCTCCTCCATTCTCTTCATCTCATTCTCCTTCCCTTCCCTTCCCTTCCCTGTCTCCGCCCTTGGTTTCACCAGACCCCAAAGCCACCAAGGTGTATAGAGGAGCATAGCTTGGAGGGGGCATATGAAATCATTTAAAGTTCCAGAGTCATGCCTGATGTGTGAAACCAGAGCTGGGAGGGCCGCTGAGACCATGGAGTTCAAATCTATTGCTTTTATCATTTAGAAATAGAGGCCCAGATGGGAAGGAACAGTCATCTCAGTCAGCTAGCAATCCCTGGCCTATGTCCTGGGGCTGGCAAGGAGCAAAACCAGCCATGTTGGTCGGGGGAGATGGCTTTGGTTGGTTTCAAGTTTATTTCAGAAATACTGCTTCTAGCAGAGGTAGAAGGGGAGCCACAGAGAGCTGGCTGGAGGGAAGAGAGGAAGGGACGCCAGTCCTGAGGAGGAGTCACATCTAGGACCTGCCCGAAGTGAGACCTGGGTGCTGAAGACACACCCGGGAACTAGTAAGCTTAGAAAATGTTTGAGAATTTAAGGTGAATTTTTATGTTTGATAAATTAAGCTATATTAGATAATTTTTTTATTCAAGGGCTAGGAAGATGGCTTAGTGGGCAGGAATGACAGCCTTCCTGCACTCCCAGCCCTCAGGAGGCAGAAATAGGGATCACCAGCCTGTGAACTAGTGAGCTGCTGGTCCAGAAATTAGTGAGTTGCTGACTTAATGTCGAAGAAGATGGCCACTGTCAACCACTGGCCTCCACAACATGAGCACAAACATGCATGTGTACCAGCACACATGACCACCTCCCACACATACTCATGCTATTCTACCCCATAAAAAAGGAACTTTTAAAAGTAAGGGGAAACCATTGTTATTTGTAAAAGGCAGCCCTCTAGGGAGACACTTTCTCCATCTCAGACCTCAGGGGGGCTCTTTCTATCTCAAGCCAGGAGAATGGCAGGGAAATGTACTGCATGGGTGGCCCAGCCTGCGAGGTTCAGAAAATAAGCTACTGCCTTTCAGAGAGAAAAAGATTTCCAAGGTGCACAGGTGTCAGGTTACAATGTGGGAGCTATCCCTTGGACGAAGGAACCCAGGCCCAGCCCAATCTGAGCAGAGCTTCCGGCCAGCTGTGGCTCCAACCGCTTGAAATGTGACTAGTCCAAATAAACATGTGCTGGTAAAAAATATTTCCAGTAAATACATATTGGAGGGAAGCAGACATAAAGAGACCTTTTTTGGCTTAGCAAGAGATACAAGGAAAAAAAAGTCAAGATGCCCCCAGAGTGGTGTTGGGCAGTAGCAGGAAAGGGGCCTGGATAGACTGGTATTGGGGGGGCCACCAAGTCAGGTTGACCAGTGTAAAATACTGGGTCTGCAGTGCCACCTAGTGGGTGACAGTGATAGGGAAGGACCAGAGTTGGGGGTGGGAACCTCGGAGGGTGGGAGTGAGCAGAGTAGTAGATGTTTTGGTGTTTCTAGATGAATCCAACCCGGCCAGTGGTACAAGTGTGCTGGTCCATTATGCGGTAGTCCCAGATAGGGTCCCATCCAGGACCCAGAGAGGCTCATGGATTCTATCCATTCTAGGGTGGACTTGGCCTACGTGGATGTGTGTGTAGAGGCCAGACACTGGTATCCAGTGTCCTCTCAACCTCAATCACTCTCAACCTTAGTTTTTGAGACAGAGTCATTCACTGAACCTGGAGATTGCTGATTAGCTAGCCTGGCTGGACAGCAAGCCCCGGGATTTTCCCCTTTCTGCCTCCCCAGTGCCGGGATGACAGGGATGTGCACACCTGGTTGACATGGATGCTAGGTGCTGAGCTCAGATCCCCCAGTAGTCACTAACTAAGGCATCTCCTGGGTTCTAACACATGGTAGTTTTTTTTTTCTCTATCCCTCCATTGTCCTCTCTTCTTAAAAAATATTCTTCTTACATTTATTTATTTTGTTGGGGGTGGGGTGCATGTGTGTGCCATGGCAAACATGTGAAAGTCAGAGGACAGCTAGAAGGAGCTGGGTCTCTTCTTCCACTCTGGAGGCCCCTGAGGTCAAACTTAGGTTGTCGGGTTTGGCAGCATGTGACTTTACCTACTGAGCCATCTCCCCAACCCTTAACAATTTTTTTGTTTTAACTTACTCCATATAAAAATTGGGGTTTCAGCCGGGCGGTGGTGGTGCACGCATTTAATCCCAGAACTCGGGAGGCAGAGACAGGTGGATCTTTATGAGTTTGAGGCCAGCCTGGTCTACAGAGTGAGTTCCAGGACAAGCTCCAAAGCTACACAGGGAAACCCTGTCTCAAAACAACAATAAACAAATGAAAAAAAATGGGGTTTCAGAATTTTAATATGAAGATATTGGGACCTGAAGAGCTTTGAACTCTTCGACCAGTTCCTTGTTCACACGGCCCAGCCTGCCTGGGGATGAGAGTGCTGAGCCCTGCCCCAGATGGACAAGTAGACTGCAGAGCCCTGAGCTGTGAAGATGCTGAAGTACTGCAGCTTTTGTAATCTCCATTAGAAGTCAGCCTCTGACCGGCTTAGTGACATGGGCCTGTGAGCTCAGCACTTCCGAGACTGAGGCAGGAGAATGGTGAGGTCCTGGCCACCCTGGGCTTTCCAAGCAGGTACTATCTCAAAAAACAAAACAAAAGCAAGCAAACCAACACACACACACACACACACACACACACAGAGAGAGAGAGAGAGAGAGAGAGAGAGAGAGAGAGAGAGAGAGAGAGAGAACTGGGCATGGTGGTTCACACTTTTAATCCCAGTACTCAGGATTTAACAGGCTGGAGAGATGGCTCAGCTGTTAAAAGCACTTATTGCTCTTGCAGGGGATCTGGGCTCAACTCCCAGCATGCACACTGTGGCGCACAACCATGTGTAACTTTAATTCTAGGGGATCTCCTGACCTCTGTAGGCACCAAGCATGTACATGGTGTGCAGACATCTAAACAGGCAAAACACACAAAAATTAAAATGAATAAACTACCAAAAATTTTTAAAAACCAGTAAGGGGGTTGGCGAGCATGTGTGGCTCTTGCAGAGGACCAGAGTTCAGTTCCCAGCACCCGTTATTAGGTGACTCACAACCACACTCAACTCCAGCTTCAGAGGATCTAGTACCCTTTTCTGGATTCTGAGGGCACCTGTACTCATGTGCACATACCACCCCCATACACACACACAATTAAAACTTTTTTAAATTCAGGCAAACTTTTAAAAGTACCAATACTTCTACTGCTACTAATAATAATAATATAAAAATGATATAAAAATCCCCTTGGGAGACTGAGTGATGTTTTTACTAATCTTGCGTAAAGAATTTCTTCATGCGTATCAGGATATAGATAGATAGATAGATAGATAGATATAGATATAGATATAGATATAGATATAGATATAGATATAGATATAGATATAGATATAGCAGCACTATTGTAGTGTGCTTTCCCTTTCAGGCACTTTGCTTTTAATAAGCATTTTAAATCATACCATTGTACTCTTTTCTCTCTTTTTTTTTTTTTTTTTTGGTATGTTTGGACGAACCCATCTGGTCTCAGTTGATAAGCACCATCTCTTTAATAGTCTCAAATTTATCTTTCTTTTACAGGATCACTCATCTAGGAGAGTGGCTATGATCTTGGGAAGCAAATTTTTTTTTTCAAAACTCATGCAAACATTGTAGAAACACTTTGTAGAAAAATGATGTAGGCACATAATTGGGGTTCTTCTGGCTTGGGATCCCCCTAAAGCATGGGGGAGAGGAAGCAGCTCCTGTTAGGTTGGTACATACATGAACGCACACATCTTCACTCAGTCATTCATCTACATAAGTCCATATACAATATGTATGTGCCAAAAGATTTCATGATAGGCAAATCCGTATCAGCATCCCAGCACTCCAACACAGAGTCCTGA
This sequence comes from Peromyscus eremicus, assembly GCF_949786415.1. Taxonomy (NCBI): domain Eukaryota; kingdom Metazoa; phylum Chordata; class Mammalia; order Rodentia; family Cricetidae; genus Peromyscus; species Peromyscus eremicus. The sequence continues at coordinate 59,791,302 of NC_081423.1, read as the reverse complement.
GAAAGCGATAAAAGGAACCGCGCTGCAGACTCCCTGGCTTCTAAACACCTTTCCCTACAGTCTCTTAAAGCAACCTCGGGAACAGATTGATTAAATAGCTTCCAGTGAGTGCTCACGGAGGAGCTAGACACTCTGCCAGGTGCTTTAAAAACGTGTGACTCGTTTGCTCTGTACTGCAGCTCGTGATGTCACAACTGACTGTAGCCCATTATACAAAGAGCTTAGGCGATTCACTCAAGGTGGCTCATCTCTGTGCTGCATACCCTAGTTCTACCCGTAGGGGGGTGCCAACGCTGCCCTTAGGTGAAGAATGCGATTGGGTGAGAAAAATCTTATTATCTTAGAATTTAGGAAAATAGGATTTGCTAGTTATTTATCTTATTTCCATTGAAAAAGTCCCTGAAGGTAAAACATGGGTAAAGCGTTGTCTGGGCCTCCCAAACATAGAATTGTAGTACTGAACAGTAACAGTTTATAAACAACCGCCGGAAACTATCTCAGCCTCCCTGAGGTGGTGTCACTGTCCACATCAGAGATGAAGGAGCAGGGAGGTCGATCCCAGGCAGGCCCAGGTTCTTTCTTTCCAGCGTCCATCTACTTAGGGACAGGACCGAAGCTCTAGTCTCATACTTTGCTCCTGTCTAGACCCAGAGCAGAAGCCTTCCTGCGGACTGGCTCACAACCTTGGCTGAAAACAGGAGCCTTAAGGCTCTGACTGGAGACAGGATGTCACAGAAAGCAGATAGCTTCAGTTGTGGCCATGAACTTCACCTCGACTGTGCTGAGAAACCCTCATTCTCCTGAGTCTGTGCCTGTGGCATCTGTGCAGCCTCCATCCAGAGGTGGCAACGGCCCAGCAAACAGTGCCTGCCACGTTAGCACCCCCAGCAGGAACCCATCCTATAGCTGGCCAGTTCTCCATCGTTCTCAGGGAAAGGTGCTCATGCACCGCCCTTGGCCTTGGCCTAAGACCGCTCTTCCCCCAACCCGCTCCTCAAAACCCTTCTGGATTACTAGTCTACCTCGCTACAGAAGCCCTGGCGCTCTATTGGCTGAGAGCTCTGCCTGTCACTCTGGGTCCCTGACCCTGAACCCCTGACCTTGCCCTTGACTCTTCTCAAGGCAGCCTGGATGAGGCTCTCCAGACAGCAGTCCTGCCGGGAGGCTCACAGGTAAGGCTGACAATGAATGACCTTAGCCTCTGATGGGAGACTACAGGGAGGAATTTCTCTAGATGTCTCTTTCCCCGGGTCCAGCCATTCCCAGGGTCTTGCTATAAACCAGTGCGCGGATGCCTGGGGGGGCTGTAGCTCCTACCCACCCTTCCAAAGTAATCCCCAGATTCCGAGGCTTTCCTGTCACACTAAGTCACTGAACTCAGTGGAGTCCTGGTAGCAGATGGACAAGACACTTTCCCTTTTTATTTGGTCATTTTCCGGACCTCTCAGATCAGCAGCCCCCCAAACATGGTAAGAGGGCCACAGCATGTGCCCTCAGATCACAGCAGCTGTCTACCCACAAAACCCCACAAGTCCCGCTGTCCAAATGCGGCAAGAGAAACAAGGGCTCAGAAGCACAGGAAAGCAAAGGCCATTTTCCAGGAAGAAAAGGTTGACCAAGTCCAAACCTAAGATCTCACTCCTTTTTCAGCAACCAAGGCTGGGAGGCTGCCCCGGTTCCCAGAGTTCCTTCCCACTGGTAAGGCAGCCTCCTCTGCCACTCAAGTCCCAATCCATTCAGTTTTGCTGTGTCCAGGATGACTTTTGCAGTCTTCTCTTTTGCAGTCATTATTCCACCAACCTGGTTTCCCTCTCGGTGGCCGCCGGGTCAGGAGTGCTGGTAGCCCATCCCGGAGCCCCACCGCCACGAAATCGGTCCAACAGGGGGAGCCCCGGGACATCGGCGCCAGCTTCCGCTGGAGGCCTGGGCCAAAGTGGGCCCTTCGGCCATCACCCTGGGCCGCCCCAAGTGCGCGTGCGGGGAGCACGAAGCGCAGCGCGGTGCAGGCGGCACGAAGGAGCTGGTGACGTCCCTGCGCGCGAGGCCAGGCGCTGCGGGCGGCGGCGCGGACCGCGGAGCACTGAAGCCGGAGTCCCCGGCACCTGAGTCGTGAGCAGCTTGGCCGTGACACTCCAGGTGGCCGCAGGGCCAGCGGGGTGCCGGGCTGGCGCGCAGCACCAGGGAGAGCGCAGTGATGCGGTGGATGGCTCTGCGCAGCGTGGCGATCTTGGAGAGCCTCTTGCCGCCCAGGTCGTGCTGCAGCGCCCGGCGCAGCGCGTTGAACGCCTCGTTGTAATCCAGGATGCGCTTGCGCTCCCGCACGTTGGCCGCCATGCGCCGAGCCTTGGACCGTGCCGGCCGCTCGTGCCTTCTGCCTGCCGCCTCCTCTGCCTCGTCCAGGCTGCGCCTCAACACTCCAAAATTCCTGCCAGCCTCGGGGCAAGAGCGCCCCAAGTCCTCCACAGAACCCTCACTTCGTTTCAGGCCTCTGAGGCCTAGTCCTGGCGTGCCTCGGAGCATGGCCTAAGCCCTGGTCCTGCAGCTTCAGCTTCGGGTCCAAAGGGCTGCTGGTCTACTCTGACTGTTTGGCGCTTGCTGGCTGGACACTCTCTGGACAGGCCCTCTCTAGCTAGGCTTTATGGCACCACGTGTCTCCCCGCCCTCCCTGTCCATCCATCTCCCTCCTCCTGCTTTATTACCTGCCCCCAGGTAAGACAGTGAGGGAGGATCTCAGAGGAAGGAAGGAAACAAGGAAGGAAGCCTGCAGATTCTTGTACACTGCACTAGCTGGGTAGCCTGGTCATGCCCGAGGCAGTGCTCTAGTTATCACAGGGAACATGCTTGTCCTGCTCACAGACCCTCTGGTGTGACTGATTTCTGTTTCCGTCTCCTGGCCCCAGATAGAATGTCACGTTTGATTCTGGGCAAGAGAGCAGATAAGCTTACAGAAGAGTAGCAAAGGAGGGTTGAGTGAGTTTTAAGAACCTTGAGCACCCATGAGATGTTCCTATGAGTAAGGGCACCTGCTGCCAGACATTACCACCTGAGCTCAGTCTGTGAGCAGCCAGAGTTGACACTAAGGTAAAGCATGACCATCCCAGAAGAATCCACAAAGGAGGGGCAGATCTGATGCAGCAGGCCCTGCAGGGTCCTGCAAGTAACCTCGAGCTACCACGGTGAGGCTGGTCTGGATTCTGCATTCCCCCTATCTCTTTTGGGCTCCCACTTCTGCAGGCAGAGCTGGGATGAGTCAGAGGCAGAGTGATGAAGACTTTTATTTCTGGATTGTCTTGTAGTACCCATCAGGGAGCAACCCTTAAAGTCCAGGCAGGGCCTTTGAGCAGCCCTATCGCCCTGCCCAGTATGGTCAGGTTATGAGTACAGTGGACAATCCCCATTGCCATCACCAAGGACTGGAATTTTAAACAAGATCAAAAAGAGAGGGGGAAAAAAGGAAGGAAGGAAGGAAAGAATAATGGTTACTCCTAGGAACAGATCCCCAATGGAATTTCAGGTATGCATTCATGATTTATCAGGAGCAACATAAGATTAAGATTAATCTCACTTCCAGCCACATTCCAAATGTTGTGGCACCAGCCAGGATGGGCACACAGTTCACATCCATATTACCAATAACATCATTACTTCAAGCTGAGTTTTCCTGCAGAAGAAGAGAACAGAGCACTGGGAAACCAACTGCATGTGTTTACTTGTTTTTTTTTTTTTTTTTGGTTTTTTTTTTTTTTTTTTTTTTTTTTTTTGGTTTTTCGAGACAGGGTTTCTCTGTATAGCTTTGTGCCTTTCCTGGAACTCACTTGGTAGCCCAGGCTGGCCTCGAACTCACAGAGATCCGCCTGGCTCTGCCTCCCGAGTACTGGGATTAAAGGCGTGCGCCACCACCGTCCGGCGCATGTGTTTACTTGTGATTGTCTGTCTTGTCCACTTGACAGAAAATAACCTAAAGACTGCATTTTTCAGGATCAGTTTCTCCAAAATGTCCAATACATGTGGAATAGAAAGCATCTAAGTCCAGCCTGTTGGCACACACCTATAATCCCAGCACTTGGGAGGTAGAGGCAGGAGGATCAGGAGTTAGATGCCAGCTACGTGAGACCTTGCCTCAAGAACAAAACAAAACAGTGGCTAGAAGCTAGGCATAATAGTGCATGCCTTGCACCTCTGCACTCAGGAAGACTGAATCAAGATCACCAGTTTGAGGCCAGTCTGGACTGCTCACAGAGACCTTGTTTTAGAAGAGGCAGGGAAGAGCTGGGAGTTTAGCTCAGTGGTAGAGTGTCTATGCATAAAGCCCTGATTCAAAGCCTAGTACTACTAAACAAAAACAAACAAATTAAAAAAAAACAGGCTACAACCCGATAGCCCCAGTGTCTGAGCATCCCTGCCCACCATCATGCTCAAGCAGCAGGATGCCAGTTTAGATAGCTCTCAGAGCAGAAGACAGACCAGACCAAAGACCAGGCATCGGGCTCCTGAGTGTCGCATTCCGTGGCTACTCTACCACGTCTTTTAGCCTGTTGAAGCCATGCTAGAGACTGCTGACTCATGACCCTGTTCATCCAGGCAGACTCTGGGACTCAGGGCCTTGCCAAGCCTCTAAGAAAAGCCTGAGTCTAGGGTAGAGAGCCTTGGACAGGGTGGTGCACTCGACAGTTTGGTACCAAAGGAAGCTTGGTGGTGGGGCTCTTCCTCCCGTCCACTCCAGCCAGTGGCTCCTTACTGTGTAAATCTGTGCCCATCATCTCATCTGTTTACCTTAGTTCTTTTTGTTTTCTGTAGAAGATGCCTTCTCTGTGAGAGTTTAGCTAGGGAGGCTGGGGAGATGATTCAGTCAGTAAAGGGTCTGTTGTAGAAACAGGAAGACCTGTTCAGATCCTCAGCACCCATATCAAAGCTGGGCATAGCATCTGTAGTCCCAGGGTAGATGGAGACAGGTAGACCCCAGGAGCCCACTGACAAGGCAGCCTGGCCATACTGATGAGCTCAGGTTCAGTAAAAGATTGTATCTCAAAAATACAAGGTGGAGAGCAACTGAGGAAAACCCTTAGTTAAACTGGGGTTGATGGAGGTGATGTGGAAAGAAAAGAGAGCAGACAGACAGGCATCCTCAGAAGCAGAATTCTTCCTCTAATCAGAACAGCTAAAGGACCACACTCTCTCCGGAGTGGGGACTGTTCGCACAAAGGCACAGGGAGCTTGGAGGCTTTATAGGGTAGACAAGGGGTGGATGAAAGGTTTCATGTGCAGGTCAGTTCCCCTGCACTCTCAAAGTGGTAGACACCCCCAAACAGCTGCACGCCTTTAATCCCAGCACTTGGGAGGCAGAGGCAGGTGGATCTCTGTGAGTCTGAGGCCAGCCTGGTCTACATAGAGAATTCCAGGACAGAGAAACACTGTCTCAAACAAACAAAAAAAGGGGTAAACAGGACAGAAAGTGGTTTGTGGCTCCTCCTGGGACCCTAACATCCACAGGTGTCACCAGTCAAGTCAATTGGCCTGTCTAGAGCTTTTCAGTTCCCCTGGGCTTTTTTAGGTCATTAACCCTTCATACCTGATGTGAACCTCTAACCTCCACTTGTGTGCACATACATGTGCACACACTCTTGCCTGCACACATACATATACTACACACAGGAACACCAGAAAAAAAGAGAGAGACAGACAGACAAAAAGAGTGTAGACCTGGGCTGGAGAGATGACTCAGCGGTTAAGAGCACTGGCTGTTCTTCCAGAGGTCCTGATTTCAATTCCCAGCAACCACATGGTGGCTCACAACCACTTGTAATGAGATCTGGCACCCTCTTCTGGCAGGCAGAACACTGTATACATAATAAATAAATAAATCGCTTAAAAAAAAAACAAAAAAAAAAAAACAAAAAAAAAAAAAAACCACGAGTGTAGACCGACCAGGCCAAGTGTAAAGCCAAATAAAAATGTGGAGCCCTTGTTCAAAAGTTTTAAGAATTTGAAGATGGAGACAGACAGCACTTAACCAAACCCTGGTGTTTGGAAGCACTGAATAGTTCTCAGACCCAGGAAGGTAAGAAAGAGCTCAAGCTGGGCAGTGGTGGTGCATGCCTTTGATCCCAGTACTTGGGAGGCAGAGCCAGGTGGATCTCTGTGAGTTCCAGGCCAGCCATGGAATAAAATAAATATAAATAGCCAAAAAAATAAAAATAAAAAATAAAAAAAAGAAAGAGCTCAAGCAATGAATAGATGCTCGTCTGGATACCTAACAAGACCTTCACTACAGCCAAAGATGGGCAAGCCCTGCGCATCCCTATCACCATGCACATTTGGAGGGGACCAATCCAAGCAAGCTGTCCTTCCTCCTCCATCCCCAGAGAGCTTCCCGGAAGTGAAGGGGAAGGTGCCAGTGGGTGGTAAATAAGCTTAAATTACTTCTGACGCCTTCCTTCCTCCAGTGACTCAGGATTTTAGAACTCAAACTCCACTATGGACACTATGCAGCTTAGTAATAATTAATCATAAAAATAATAGTCTTAATAGTACTGATACCGACTTCTGCGAAGTGTTTACCGTAACCGAGGCATCAGACTAAGTGCTCTTAAGCATACATTATCTTAGCCTCCCAGCAATCCTATGTGGAAGGCCTATTATTATAATACCTATTTCACAGACTGTAAACCGAGACTCGGAGAAACAGGAACTTACGCCAAGCCAGTGCGCTGACCTGTAGTGTGGCTCCTCTTCTAACACTAAGTAAGGTCTTAAGCCTTCTGGTTTGGGCCTGCACTCTCAGCTCCTGAGCTCTTGCCCCAGTACCCAAAGTCCCACTGGCCACCTGTAGCTCTTAGAAGCCTGACGTTGGTCTTTTGAAGCAAAAGCTACCAAAGAACCAGGGCTGGAACTCAGTGGCAGAACACTTGCTTATCACGAGCAAGGGCTGTGGATTCCATTCCAAGTGAGGGTTCCCCAGAATCCCATGGATTCCATTCTCTCCAATGCCACTCACTGGTGTGGCAGTACATACCTGCAAATCTCAGCACTAGGAAGGCCAAAGCAGGAAGATTGAGAGTTCAAGGCCAGCCTGGACTACAGAGTGAGACTCTGTCTCAATTTATTTATTTACTTATTTACTTATTTACTTATTTATTTATTTATTTATTTATTTATTTATTTATTTATTTTAGGGATTTATTTTATTTTGAAGTGTATGTGTGTGTACATGATGCAGGTGCCCTCAGAGGCAGCAGATGCCTCTGGAGTTGGAATTACAGGTGTTTGTAAGCTGTTCATCCTGTTTCAAGTTTTAAAAAGTCTTTTCAACCAAGTAATGAAAAATGAAAATCTCTTGGCCGATATGGAGGAACTCTGGGAGGTTGAGGTCAGAGGAAATGGAGACATGAGCTATGGAGGACTGGGCTGAAAGTCAGGAGAAGGCCAGAGCAGCTGGTGGCCTCAGGCTTCCTTGGCTAACCGTAATCAACCTGATGGAACAGATGATCCATGGGAACCCAGGGATAGCAGCAGAAAGCAGAGGGAACAAGCAGCCTGACTGCTCCAGCAGGTTAACCCAAAGTAGCCTGGAGGGATTCAGGATCAGCCTGCGGCTCTGAGTCTGTATGCATATCGGTGTCTTTGTTGGGAGACTTCTCCACTGAGTTCCCGTGGCGTCATGCAGTACACCAGCCTCAGCAGAGTGACATTTCCCCCTCCAGGGAGCAACCCCTGAGCCTTCCCCTCTAGAGGTTCCCTTTGGTCTCCTGGACTAGGTCTCAGAGTTGAGCACTCCTGCATTCATGCTGGGGCCACCTTTAGGCCTCCTGAAAGCCTCAGCTCTAGCACAGAACGTAGCAGCTTCAAGGAAGCATTTCTCAATGTTGCCTAAATGATGCAATCCCTGTTATTAAGATAATCATGATTGACAGTCGTGGAGGCTCACACCTGCAAGCCTGGTACTAGGGAGGTGGATGCAGGAGGATTGTAAATTTGAGGCCCAGCAAGACTTTGTCTCAAATAACCATCATTAAACTAGAAACCCCAACATGGGTCTGATCAAGCAGGCTTCCCGTTCATACAGAGTGAATACTGACTGAGCATCTACCAAGTACGCGAGCACTGTGCAAAGACACTCATAAGTGAATGCATTAACTCAAGTCCATGAGGCTTAGTGTTAACATAGAAGGGAGACAACCCTGCAGCCACATGGAAATGTTTGAGAGCCACCAACCAGCTGCCACCACCCCCATCACCTGGGGTGGGGGAGGGGTCGATTTCATAGTTGTCTTGAAGCTGTGGTTCTCAAATGTGGCAGCGGTGACTTCCAGAGACATCACCACACACACACACACACACACACACACACACACACACACACACACACACCTGCACCAGCTGTTGTATTCAGAACTGTCTCCACAACAAAGCAGTTTAACTGCTTAGCAAGATGTGTTTAGAGTATAGGATCTGGAGAGATGGTACAGCAGTTATGGGCACCTTCTGCCCTTGCAGATGGGAGTTCAGCAAGGTGTGTGTGTGTGTGTGTGTGTGTGTGTGTGTGTGTGTGTGTTATGTATATATGATGTGTGTTGTGTGTCTCTCAACCACCTGTAACTCCAGCTCCAAGGGATCCCATGCTTTCTTATGATCTCCCGAGGCCTAATTTTAACTTTCATAGCCAGGTGTGGCGAAGCACCCCTGTAATCCCAGCACTCAGGAGAGACAGAGGCAGGAAGGTGCCAAAACCAATTTGGTCCACATAGCAAGTTCTAGGTCAGCAAGGGTCTCAACCACAGCAAAGTTTACCTTGCATAAAAACATTGTTCAGGGGAGGCAGAGGCAGACATATCTCTGTGAGTTCGAGGCCAGCCTGGTCTCCAGAGCAAGTTCCAGGACAGCCAGAGCTACACAGAGAAACCCTGTCTCGAAACAAAAACAACAACAAAACATTGTTCAGAGCTGAGCATGGTGAGTCACGTCTGTAACCTGGCACTCCAGGAAACAGAGACAGCAGTAGTATTTTGTGTTTGCAGCCAGCCTAGGCAAGTTAGTGGGACCCTGTCTCCGGAGGGGAAAAAAAAAAGGAATGGGGGAGAAAGAGAAAAGAAAAAGAAAAGCCCGCAGCTGTTCGTCCCTAACTCTGGGACCACGCTGTCTTGGCCATTGGCTCCTAGGTGAGCACGTTGGGATCCTCGCTGTGCAGAGATCTTCAAAGCGCTTCCGCGGCCCCTGCGGCGCTGGCCCTGGAGCCGCCCTGCCCGCAGCACCCGCAGCTCCGCAGCTCCTGCCCGCCCGGAGGAGGAGCCGCTGCAGGTGATTTAGGGCCGGGCGGTTCCGCTGCGGCCGCCAAGGTGCCTATTATCGCCTAGGCTGGCCTGGATTTCAGAAATTCTTCTCCGGCGTCGCTCCCTCAGGGGAGCACAGGATCCCACCTTGGAAGAAAAGCGGGGAGCCACACCTAGGAGGGTCGAGAAGAGCGCTGTGCCTCTGCCCTACCAGACCCAGGCCCTCTTCTTGCTACTCGGACCATGGCCAATCCAGGCAGTATGAACCCATACTGCATGCCATACTAAGTCCCCACTCTACCACTGACCTACACTTCTGTCGCCACCCCAGCTGCCAACAACAAAACTATTTTCAGAGGACATGGGTTCAATTCCCAGGACTCACAACTATCTGTAACTCCAGATCCAGGGGTTTCTGAAGCCTCTTCTGAACTATGCTGAATCACATAGCACATGCAGGCAAAAACACCCACACAATAAAATAATAGTTTACTGCTTACTGGGTTGTTACAGATGGTTTAGAGAAGAGGCTGATATGGCCAAAAACTTAACCTACTGGGGTCCTGGAGAGCAAATAATAATAAGTAATTTGTGTATTGAGGGCTAGAGATGTAGCTCAGTTGTTGAGTACTTGCCTAGCATGCAGGAGGCCTGGCTTCCATTCCCAGCACTGCATAAACTAGGTATGGTTACACAGGTTTGTAATCCCAGCACTCAAGAGGTAGAAGCAGGCAAATAAGAAGTTCAAAATCATCCTAGGCTACATAGAGAGTTCAAGGCCAGTGTGGGCTACATGAGATCGTGTATATATATAAAGTTTTAAAGCAGAAAAAAATGTAAAAAGTTAGTAGCTTAATAACACATTTTCCACAACATGAAATAATAAAGCTAATCTTGGGGGTGGGGGCTGGAGAGATGGCTCAGCGGTTAAGAGCACTGGCTGTTCTTCCAGAGGACCCAGATTCAATGCCCAGCACCCACATGGCAGCTCACAACTGTCTGTAACTGTCTGACACCCTCACACAGACATACATACAGGCAAAGTACCAATATACATAAAATAAAAATAAATAAATTATTAAAAAAATAAAGCTAATCTTTATCCAGGTCCCTGTGGGGGTGCGTGTGTTCTTATCCCAGCACTCAAGACAGAGAGTTAGATGGATCTCTGTGAGTTCAAAACCAGCCTGGTCTACATTATTGAGTTCCAGGCCAAGTGGCTACCTAGTGAGATGCTGCCTCAAAAGCAAACAAACCACCACCACCACCAACAACAACAACAACAACAACAACACCACACACACACACACACACACACACACACACACACACACTAAATTATGTATTAAATAAGTATTGTCAAAACCAGCATAGTGACACATAACTGTAATCCCAGTATCCGGAAGGCTGAGGCAGGGGGATCTCGCATTTAAGGACTGTCTGGGTCACATATCCATACTATGGAAAGAAAAGAAAGAAAGGAAGGAACACACAAATGGACGAACGATAGATTACAAATATGGGAGGCATTGGGAGCTGGAGAGACGCTCAGCTGTCTACTTTCTGGTACGACCTACTTTTCAAGAGGTTGCTGCCGGGCGGTGGTGGCGCACGCCTTTAGTCCCAGCACTCAGGAGGCAGAGCCAGGTGGATCTCTGTGAGTTCGAGGCCAGCCTAGACTACCAAGTGAGTTCCAGGAAAGGCGCAAAGCTACACAGAGAAACCCTGTCTCGAAAAAACAAAAAACAAAAAACAAAAACAAAAACAAAAAAAATCAAGAGGTTGCTGATTTGATCTCCGGCACCTACATGGTTGTCTGTCTGTAACTCCAGTTTCAGGGCATCTGACACCTTCTTTTGGTCTCTGAGGATACTACATGCAAGTGGCACATAGATGCATACAGGCAAAACACTCGTACACATAAAATTAAAAACAATTCAAGACAGGGTCTTTCTACAAAGCTCTGGCTGTTTCAGGGGGATCCGACGCCCCCTTCTGACCTCCAAGGGCACCAGGCACACATTCAGGCAAAACACTCACACTCACAAAAAATAAATCTTGGACAAAACAGTTGAGTTTTCTTGTCCTCTTTCTGGCAAGGCTGGCACTCCAGGAGTGCCATCTTCATGCACACATCCAGCCCCTTCTACCACTCCCACTTCCAGCCCACACAGCATCACCCCTGAGTGGATCGCCTCCTTCGAAGCCTCCGCTTGCTGCTCTGGCTCATGGGTCTCCAAACACCTCCATTCCCCTCTACTCTGCCTACACCCCACAGCCAGGAGTTGAATTGGGCCGGAATCCGTCTCTTTTTTTAGCTCGACAGCCTTGGACAGATGCTTATCCACTTCAGGCTTCGGTTTCCTTGTCTGTCAAATGGGCAAGTGTAACAGGGCCACCTCATGAGACTTCTTGTTAGAATTAAATAAAATGGAGTGTGTTAATGGAGAACTCAGTCCCCTCCTAGAGGTCTTCGGGGACATGGACACTTCCTCTTCCTTACATTACCTTCTCCCTGTCAGGCTGTAAATCATTCACTTGACCAGGAGCAGCCTCTGGCATCCCAGCCCAGCACTCCTCACCCCTCCACCCACTAATGACAGGGCCATTGGCTCCTCATTAAGAAAATGACAAAGAGGCCTCTGTGCTTAGCTGGGGTCCAATTTCGAGACCTGCCCCAGTAAGTGGGGACTGAAGCAGGGATGCCAGGTCTAGGGGGCTGGTCTGGCATGAGGAAGCGGGGCTCTGCCTCCTGGAGAGGCAGCTTCTGCTCTGACCCGGACTGATGAATACAGAAGTCCTCTGGAAAGGACTCTGCTTCCATGACGAGGACAAGCAGGCCTCCTATCCTGGGTTCAGATGGCTAAAGGCCAGGGGTGGACTCAACGATGGCAATCTTTGCCCTCCTTTGGTCTAGGGTCAGGGTGAAAAGAAAGTGGGATAGACCAAAAATAAAGTTCTAGTGTTTGTAGATGTCCACAGATGAGCAGGAGGGAGGTATGACTGATAGCTTTCATCGCTGTTACCGGGAATCAGGTACCAATCTTTCAGTTCCATTGGGGGTCTAGTTCACTGTCTTCAAAGGTGTCCAGTGCCACATCTCTGCCCTGCCACCAACCATCTGTGTGTAAGGTCTGGCTGGCCAGGTTCATTCTTCAGAACTGTCCTGGGTGTTCTTGGCCTTTCACACTCTTGGTTTTGTTTGTTTGTTTTTGGTTTTGTTTTTTTTAATATGTAATTAAAACCTCAGGATAGAGAGATGACGCAACAGTTATAAAGCACTGACCGCCCTTTCCAAGGACTCAGGAACCCACATGGCACCTCACAACCATCTCTAACTCTAGTTCCAGGGGATCTGACGCCCTCTTCTGGCCTCTGTGGGCACTACATGCTCATGGTGCACAGCCGTGCAGACAAAACATCCATACACATAAAAATACATTCATAGCCGGGCGGTGGTGGCGCATGCCTTTAATCCCAGCACTCGGGAGGCAGAGCCAGGTGGATCTCTGTGAGTTCGAGGCCAGCCTGGTCTACCAAGTGAGTTCCAGGAAAGGCGCAAAGCTACACAGAGAAACCCTGTCTCGAAAAACAAAAAAACAAAAAAACAAAAAAAAAAAAATACATTCATAATAAAACTTTTATTATAATTCAAATTAACCAAACAAAAAATACTAACCAGACCCAAAGTCTATACATTTCAATGAACTTCTATACAGTTAGAATAGCCATTCTGAAGCTGTGGGGCCACACTCTAAATTTTACACCTTCACTATCAATTATATTTTTATATACTTAACCAACACACACACACACACACACACACACACACACACACACACACACACACACTGAAAAATTCATGACAGTTAAAAGTAAAACAAAAACAAAAACAAAAAACAAACAAACAAACAAAAACCAATTAGCTTTATGTTCTCTTTCATGAATCAAGTGTCCATTACCTGGATCTCATTCTTCTTCATCACCTACCATTTACACCTTTACACATTCAAAGAAATGTAAGAATCCCTTTGTGTAGTTCCATGACGATTGTGTGATTTAAAAAAAGTTAAGTTACTTATGTAGTTGTGTATATGTGTCAGAAGACAACTTGTGGGGATCATTTTATCCCTTCCACTGTGTGGGTCTTCGGGGTTGAACTCAGGTCACCAGACTTAACAGCAAGCGCTTCTGAGCCCTCTCGCTGTCCCTATCCTGTGGTTTCTTTTGAAATCCACTCCTAGGCATCTTTCTTTCTCAAGGTGACTTCCCTAGTGTTGAGAGAGAAAAGAAAAGCCACAGTAATTCTAGAATTCATGTGTATACTCCATTATGCCCAAAAGAGGAAGAGTGACCCAGGCAGTTACCCTCCCCTAAAGTCTTGAATCATAGAGACTGTGAGCTAATATGATTTTTTAAAACAAGATTTATTTATTTCTATTTTACGTATATTGGTGTTTTGCCTTCATGTATGTATGTGTACCACATGAGTGCAGTGCCCACAAAGGCCAGAAGAAGGCATGGACTCCCCTAAATTAGAGTTATAGACCATTATGAGCCACCAAGTGGACATCGGGAATTGAACCCAGGTCCTCACCCTGTCCTCTGGAAGACCATCCAGTGCTCTAAACCACTGAGCCACCTCTCCAGGCTCTTGTTGCTTTTGTTTGTCAAGGTAGGGTCTCTGAGCAGGCCTCCTACCTCAGCCTTGGCAGTGTGGAGACTCCAGGTGTGCCCCACCACGCTGGACTTGTTTTAAACCAATAGGTTTGCTAAGAGTTGGTGAAACAAGCTACAGTCACTTCCAAGCCTTGACCACAGTTGACTGGGGCGTCCGACGTGTGCAGACCCAGTGGGCTCCCCTCCCAGCCTGCCCCGACACACACTAGCTTCCCTCATGCTGCTTCCCTTTCAAAGCTGCCAAGCCATGCCGCCCACAGGCTAGAAATGACAGCGGTACCAGACAGTGACGTCCGGACTTCATGATGCCTGGAAGAAACCCAGAGTGACTGGCTGGAAACACTCTCATCGAAGGTACATGGACGGCAAATAACTCTATGTTCAAGGCACCGAGACTGGGAACTAAGGTATCACAGTACCTAAAATTACCGCAACAGGGAGATTTTCAAATGTTTCCCCTAAATTTGCTCCTAGCTCCTTGTGCAGTAGGTAAGGCCAAGTCCTCTTCAGCCCATGAGGAGTGCTGAGCTTCAGAGAGACCATGCATTCGCCCAAGGACACACAGCCCATGGCTGGAGCAGGACAGGGCAGGTCGTGGTAGCAAAGAGGTGGGATAATCTGGTCCAAAAAGCTCCAAGTGCTGGGACAGGTGGCCAGGAGCATGAGTCCTGCAGGCGCCGCTGCTTACCAGTCAAGTGACCTTGTCATTTAATTTCTTCCTTCCACTGGGACAAACTCTCAGGGCTGTTGGGGACTGTTCAGGAGGTAATGTGTGTCAGACTCCCAGCACCTCATACGCATTCAGCAAATATTTGATAAAGGAATTAAAATAGTGTTTAGCACAACTCGGCCGAAAGTCACCCATTGTTCCTGTTTAGATTTACTTCATATATAAACATACTACAGCTTATTACTCTCAGGGCTGTCATTTCTATGAGACCCTGGAATTTGGAAGTCTCTCAGGCCTCCAGCCCCCACATCCCCAGGCTCCCCCAGACTTGCAGGCCTGGGCCTTTGCTTACACCATAAATCAGGCCCCACAGGCCTGTAATTAAGGGACCACGAAGGCGGGCTGAGCCCACCCTGTCCCAGGGGCTTCCTGCACCCCGCCCCTCCAGAGGAGGAGGGATGGGCTGGGAGCTGGGGGGTCCCTCTGCAGGCCCCTAATTTATGGCCATTCTGTGTGAAGGAGATTTATGAGCCAAGACCTGGAGCCGGACCAAGGTGGGAGCATGGGGAACGTGGTGCAGGACACTTGGTGACAGCCATGGGTGTCCCGTGCCAAGTGGGCCCATGGAAGGGGGTGACTGCTTGCAGAACACCAGCTCCTGGCTCCTGGGGCAGCTCCTTCAGCTTGATGATTCTATAGGACTTCCGGCTGCGTCCTTAGATCTATCACCTTGATTTTCAGATGAAAAAAAAAAAATGAAATGTGAGATTGTGTTGCTTTCACTGCATAGCCCAGTGGCCTCTGGAGAGTCAGCCACCCTAAGGTGGCTCACACCCCTAAGGCAAGGACCTAGGTGAGGACAGACACCAGGTGGTTCAGGGGAGGGAACAAAAGAGACATCCTCCAGGCCCTGCAGAGGCTCATTAGATTTGAGTCCAGAACGATGGACACATTTTTGTTTGTTTGTTTATTTTGTATTTGGAGACAGGGTCTCTTTTAACCCAGGCTGGCCTCAAACTCAACAAATAGCCAAAGCTAATCTTGAAGCGCTGATCCTCCTGCCCCAGCTTCCAAATGCTGGGATTATAGGCATACACCACAATGTCCAGCCTTCGTGTATTTTTGTACCCATTTCATGAAAGTGGAAAGAGCTTCCTGGTGGGCACACAGCTCAAAGTGAGCAGGCATCTGAGTGGCTTTGGGTACAGTTGGAAGAGACCTGGGGCTACTGGTAAAACAGAATAGATTGAAGGACACAATTCATGGGAACTCCTGGGAGCAAAGGGCCTTGGGGCCTGGGGCGTCAGCTTCAGGAAGAGGCCAAGACACGGCCTAGCGGGTATAACCAGGTCTCTCTCTTCTAGGAATATGCCCAACAGTCACACCTCGGGTAGGACATGAAGCCTATTCACTGATGGAGCACTCAACCCTTGCCCACCTGGAATATGCCAGCTTCTGAAAGGGCATTTGTGAAATTCCAAAAGCTTTTGTGCTCAGCAGGGGTTCAGAAACCGCCCCCCTCCCCCATAGTCATGCTAGGCAGTCCTGCTAGGAGGAATATGTACCACCCTTGTTGACGATCTTCAGTCCAAGAAAGGAATGCTTTCCAACAGATTTTTTCAATGTTTTATTTTAGTTTATGTGTGTGGACAATTTGCCAGCATGTATGTCTGTGCACCACATGCCTGCCTGGTGCCTGTGGAGTCCAAAAGAGGGTATTGGATGTCCTGGAAGTGGAGTTACCAACCTCTGTGAGTTGCCATGTGGGTGCTGGGAACTGAACTCTGGAGGGACACTGAGTGCTCTTTACGACCCAGTGGTTACCATTCAGCCCCAATGGGTTATCTCTTTGTTCATTTATTTTAGAAGGGAGCCCTGGCTGGCCTTGAAGTTGTAGAGATCTGTCCTGCCTTGCCTCCAGAGAGCTGCGATTGTAGGCATGCACCATACCTGGCCCTCTTTGAGAGGATTTGACTCAGACTCAGGTTTCACCTCAGGCAAGTGATTTAACCTCTCTGACCCTGATTCCTCCTGTGAACAATTAGACCAATAAAACCATGGGGCAGGGACAGGGGTGGGGGGTGGGGAGATGGCTCAAAAGGGGAGTGCTTGCTCCCTAAGTGTAAGGACCAGAGTTCAAATCCCTAGCAACCAAAGGCACTTTCATCAGGAAAGAAAGCTTGCTTGCTTCCAAGCCCAACCACCTGAGTTCAATTCCTGGGACCCATAAAGTAAAAGAGAGAACCCACTCCCAAAATTGTTCCCTGACTTCCACATGTACACACAGCATGTATATGTGCGCACCCCACACACATACACAATGAATAAATGTAATGAAAAATAACAAGAGAGAAAATCCGTGTGTGGCTCATGCATGCCTGTAACACCAACATTGGCAAGGCAGAGACAAACGGAGTTGGAGGTTCACTGGCCAGCCAGCTCAGCCAAACTAGTGAGCCTCCAGGCCAGTGAGGACCTGCCTCAAGATGGCGAGGTTGAGGAGAGCATTAGGGAGAGACGACAGACTTTCTGCTCCAGTTTCCACACGTGCGTGCATAGCATGTGCACCTGCACACTCACATAGAATGTGCCGCACACACCACACAAAACATACACACAGCCTGCACACTCACATAGCATGCACCACACACACACAACACACACACACACAGTCTGCACTCATATAGTATGTGCACTTGCACACTCACATAGCATGTGCCGCACACACCACACAAAACACACACACAGCCTGCACACTCACATAGCATGTGCCACACATACACAACACACACACACAGTCTGCACTCATATAGCATGTGCCACACATACACAACACACACACAGCCTGCACACTCACATAGAATGTGCCACACATACACACCACACACACAGCCTGCACACTCACAAATCATGTACCACACATACACACCACAAAAAACACAAACAGAGACAAAAAAAAAGTCAGGTGGCTCACGAGCACCACATAAGGGAAAATAAAACTAAATCTTCAGTAAACAAACAAGGGCAGAGGGAACGGCTCAGTCATTAAGTGCTGGTGCTCTCAAAAAAGTGATGAGTGACAGATGACGCTGCCACTTCACCCCTGGTCTTTATGTACACACATACACACACATATACACACACATACACACACATGAACACACACATGAACATACGCATACACATGAACATAGGCACGTCCATCTCCTTTGTATGCAAATTTTCTTTTTCCCCCCTGGTTTTTCCAGACACAGACTCTCTGCATAGTCCTGGCTGTCCTGGAACTCGCTCTGCAGACCTTGAACTCACAGAGATCTGCCTGCTTCTGCATCCCAAGTGCTCGGATTAAAAACGTGCGCCACCCAGCTGCAAATTTGCTTTTTACTGTTTTAAATTTTTTTCCTTTATTTTTTATTTTACATAGATGAGTGTTTTGCTTGTCCCTGATATATAGTTTATTAATTAAGGAAGAGCAGGGGCTGGAAATATGGCTCAATGGTTAAGAGCCCTGGCTGCTCCTCCAGAGGACCCGTATTTGATTTCCAGCACCTACATGGTGGCTCACAACTGTCTAACTCCAGTTCCAGAGGTTCTGATGCCCTCTTCTGACTTACTTGGGTACTAGTCATGAACATGGTACATGGACATACATGTAGGAAAAACACTCAGACACACAGACACACAAAGTAATAATAATTAGTTTTTTTGTTTGTTTTGCTTTTTGAGACAAGGTTTCTCTGTGTAGCTTTGGAACCTGTCCTGGATCTCACTTTGTAGACCAGGCTGGCCTAGAACTCACAGAGATTCACCTGCCTTTGCCTCCCCAGTGCTGGGGTTAAAGGCATGCACCACCACCGCCAGGTATAAGTGATTTTTTTTTAAGAAATTAAATTTAAAAATAAATTATATACCAAAGAATTATTTTAAAATAATCTCTTCACAAAAGTTTGATATGTATACCTCTTTTACATACTTATATACCCAAAATTTAGAGATAAGATTTTCTAGGGTGAAAAGGGTCATGAGTGGAAGAAATGAGGGGGCGATGTTTGGGGCAGGGTCTCACTGTGTAACCTTGAGTGACCTGGAACTTGCTATGTAGACCAGGCTGGCCTCCCTAGCACTGGGGTTAAAAGCATACACCACCACACTCATCTGCGTGGAAAGATTTTAAACAGCCCTGTATGGATGAAGTGCTCAGATTTGCAGTCCCCAGATGAGCCCAGGAGCATCCTGCATGCCCCCACTGCCTACTTTGCCAAGCCTGTGGCCCACTAAGGCAGGCAGCTCCAATCCGGACTTGTTCTCCGGTCTGTCTGCTCCTCCACAAATGTTCCAACATACAGACTTCCGTCGTTAACTGGTTACAATCAGCTAGGAATACAGCGGAGCATAGTGGCCAGTTTTAATGCCAGCTGTCAGGGTTGGGGTAGGGGTTGTAAGTGGCAGGCAAATCTCTGGAGTTCCGGGCCAGCCTATGTAGTGAGACTCTGTCTTTAAAATAAAGGGGGTGGGGGGGGGAGAGGGCGGGGAGGGGAAATCCAGCTTAGCCCCGGAGCCAAGCAGACAGATCCCATCGAGCAACATCCAGAACTAAGAAGACTCCGTGGATGTGCCACCGTTGGTGTCACACTGAAAGCTACCTTAGAGGATCCGCAACCCACACACAGTGGGTCCTGTCCTTCGCCAGCCCTTCCTGGAGGGTGTGAAGGAAGCAGGAAAAGAGGTTTCAGAAGCCTGAGTCAATTCTTTCTTTCCGGAGCCGTCACTTAGGCTGATTCACAGTCTCCCGTCCCTTAAGCATGGGTAGCTGAGAAAACTTGGACTCCTAAAATCGAAAGCTCTACAACTTTGGCAAGGGTACCTTGGAAAGGCAAAAGAAGATGTAGATGGCTCGCTTGCGCTCTCTGCTGGTCATGACGTGGAACTTTAAAGAGATGAACAATTGCGCCGACGCAGGCTCTGGGGCTTGCGGCTCCCGCTGGGGTGACAGCAACTGCGGAAGTTTATTCTCACGTGTCGCCTAGCTCCTGCTGCTGGGGTGAGGGGCTCCTCCAGCTCCTTACAGCTTTCCCTTCCCAGCAGGTTTAAGGAGGGGGGTGGTTTGGGATTTTATTACATACCTGTATTTATTGTGTGTGTACGCACGCATGTGTGTGAGTGTCACACTGCATGTGAAAAGGTCAGAGGACAACTGGCAGGGACTGGCTCTCTCTCCAGCATGACCATACTGGGGATCAAACTCGAATCATCAGGCTTTCAAGGCCAGTGCCTTACCCACCGAGCCATCTTGTTGTTTTCACGGTGCAGTTAATCAAACCCTGGTCCTTGCCCATTTTGAAGATTAAAAAAAAAGATGTGTATATGAAGCTGAGCAGTGGTGGCACAAGCCTTTAATATTAACCACCACTCAGGAGGCAGAGGCAGGCAGATCTCTGTGAGTTCGAAGCCAGCCTGGTCTACAGAGCTAGTTCCGGGACAGCCAGAGCTACATAAAGAAAGCCTGACTCAAAAAAAAAAAAAAAAAAAAAAAGTGTGTGTTTGTGCATGTGAGTGCAGGTGCCCAGGGAGGCCAAAAGGGAGCGTAAAAGTAAAAGGCCATCAAATCGGTTCTGGGAATTGAACTCGGGGTCCTCTGGAAGATCAGCCAGTGTTCTTAATCAGGGAGCCATCACCTTTTTTTTTTTTTTTTTTTTTTTTTTTGGTTTTTCGAGACAGGGTTTCTCTGTGTAGCTTTGCGCCTTTTCCTGGAACTCACTTGGTAGCCCAGGCTGGCCTCGAACTCACAGAGATCCGCCTGGCTCTGCCTCCCGAGTGCTGGGATTAAAGGCGTGCGCCACCACCGCCCGGCGTGCCATCACCTTTTTATTAAATGTGGTGCTAAAGGCTGAACCCAGGGCTTTAAGCATAATAGGAAAGCATTGTACCGCTACAGTTCTGGCCTCTGCAGCATAGTTTTCATATTAAATATCAGGCTGGGTGAAGTGGCTGGTAATGGCAATCTCAGTGGTCCAGTATTCCAAGGGCAGAGGCAGGGAGATTTTGAGCCTGTGACAAGAGACTACCTCCCATAAAAGCAAAAACAACTAAGCAATCAGAAAACACAAATATTGAGGGCCGTGTATGGTGGTGCACACTCGGGAGGCTGAAGCAGGAGAATCACAAGTTCAAAGCCACTTTGGGCCACACACCAAGTTCAAGGCCAGCGTAAGTTTTATAACAAGACCCTATCTCAGGGGCTGGGGGAAGGGCTCAGCAGTTTAAAGCACTTGCTTCCAGAGGACCTGGGTTCAATTCCCAGCACCCACAAGGCAGCTCACAACATCTGCAACTCCAGTTCCAGGGGATCTGATGTCCTCTTTTAGGCTCCTTTGGGTACCAGGCACCAACATGGTGCACAAATACATGCAGGCAAAACACCCACACACGTTAAACTGAAGAAGGAGGAGATACATACATCCGTTAGGGGATGAGTAAAGGAGTGTCCACACAAGTCCCAGCTGGGAGGCTAAGGCAGAACGATCGTAGGTCTGAGATCAGTTTGGGGTACATAGCAAGATCCTGTCTCAAAAAGCAAATAGCAAACATTAAAATAAATTCATACACACGCTGTGGTGGTTTGTATCTGCAGAGCCACCTTCCTGGCCCAGTCCCAGTTTCTTCGGAGGCTGAGGCAGGAGGACTCTTTGAGCCCAAATCCAAGGCCAGCCTAGGCAACATGGTGAGACTGAGTTTCAAAAACAAAAACCCAAAACCATAGAGCCCTACACTTATGGGAGAAACATTCTGTCTCTACAGAATCAGATGTTCCCGGGTCCTCAGAACACCCTGAAGGATGAAAAGATAAGACATAAAGCAAACTCTGTCAAACAGCCTCCTTCTCACGGGGCACAGAACAGTGAGAAACTATCCCTAGGACCCCAAGTGCTGGGAACGTTTGCTTGTGCTCCTGTTTCCTAATGGGGGAAAAAAAGGAAAAAAAAAAAACCACATTTTTTTTCTTGTTTTATTTTGTTTGAGATAGGGTATCCTATAGCCCACCCTGGCTTCAAACCCACTGTGTAGCTGAAAATGACCTTGAACTTCTGATCCCTCTGCCTCCACCTCCAGAGTGCTGGCTAACTTAATTTTTTTTTGTTTTTGTTTTTTTGAGACAGGGTTTCACTGTGTACCCTTGACTGTCCTGGAACTCGCTGTGTAGACCAGGCTGGCCTCAAACTCAGAGATCTGCTGCCTCTGCCTGCAAAATGCTAGTTATTTTCTACCTAAAAAATCAGTGCGTATGTGGGATGTATGTGTGTGGCATGCTCTTACCATGGCATACAAGTGGAGGCCAGAGGCCAGCTCTGTGAAGTTGGATCTCTCCTTCCACCTTTATGTGGTTATGGGGATTGAACTCAGGTCAGGTCACCAGTTTAAGGGGCAAGGACTTTTTTTTTCTTTTTCTTTCTTTCTTTCTTTTTTTTTTTTTTTTTTTTTTTTTGCATCAAGCCATTTCACCAGCCCTGTTTTTGATTTTCAAGACAGAGTCTCATTCAACCCAGGCTGGCCTCCATCTGCTGCCTCCACCTCCCAAGTGCTGGGATTACAGGTATGTGCTAGCATTGCTAGACCTCTAAACTTCTTTTTTCTATTTTAAAATTAATTTTTATTTATCTGTACGGGTGTGTATCTGTGTGGATGTGGACATATGAACACATGTGAACATATGCTCATGGAGGCCAGAAGGCATCCAGATACCCTAGAGGCGGGTTTCAGGCAGTCCTGAGCCTCCTGGTAGATGTGTTGGGAACTGAACTCAGGTCTTCTATAAGATCAGCAAATGCTCTTAATCACTGAGCCATCTCCCCAGCCCTGTGAACCTCTTTTCTTTATAAAGTAAGCCTGTCTCAGGTATTTCATTACAAAGATGAAAATCTAATGCCGGCCTGGGTCTTTGCAGCAGCAGAATGAAGTGTTTCTCTAATGATTCTTTATCAATAAAAAAAATCAGGTGTCAGATATCAGGGTAAGAATTGGAATGATCAGAGAAGCGGAGAAGCCACCAGTGACCCTCTCTCTTCCGTTCCTCAATCCAAAAGGGCTGAGATCCTCTCTCTGCTCTGTCCTACTACTTCCTGTCTTCTATCTGTTCTGTCCTTCAAAACCTCTATGGCTAACTTTAGCCAGCTAGTGGCTAGCTCTGCCCTCTGATTCAAAGCAAACTTTGTCAGAATGCGATGAAAATATCACACACCAGCAGAACAGTCACACAACAGAGTGAAGCAGGACTGTCCGCATTCCCTCAGAAACAGATTTGCATGGAAGAGAACCCTGAGGGGAGCAGGCACTCGGAACCGGTGGGTTCGTGCAGCGTGGTTGGTTAGGAAAGAAACAGAATCAGGAAAGGGCTGGGAGGAAGTGAAAGGGATAGAAAGGCATACTTTTTGTTTTATGGTTGTTGAGACACAGTACTGCTCAAGTGCTGGGCACCCTGTAAACACTGGGAATGAGGAGGTCAAAGACTAGGGTGATGGTGATTGGCAGGATCCAGACTGGTGCTCAGGCCACACCTGCAGCCTTACAGATACGGCCAGGCTCCCCACTAAGATTGCTATCTGTGGCTCTCCAGGTAACAGACTTCCAGATGTTTGCAGGCTCCTGGATATCAAGGTCATCAAAAGGCTACTTGCTGCTCACATCCTGCTCTCCTTGCCCTGTCCCTGTTTCCTGTTGCAGAACCAGAGAGCCTGGCTGTAGGCTTGTGCAGCGAAACCCAACCCTTTCCTCAGAGACCTATAAGAAGGGACCCAGACTCCGCCACATGGGCCTGATTCCATTTTACAGTCTCTAGTGCAGGGGGCCGGACTCTCCTCAGAGGCTCCACCATGCTGTTCGTTTGTTTGTTTGTTTGTCTGTCTGCCCGTAGTAACCCTTTAAATAAACCTCTTACCCCCAACAATCTGTTTTGGTGTAAACCCCCCCCCCCTTTTTTTTTTAGACAGGGTTTCTCTGCGTAGCCTTGGATGTCCTGGCACTCCTCTGTAGACCAGGCTGGCCTTGAACTCAGAGATCCACTTGCCTCTGCATCCAGAGGGCTGGGACTAAAGGCGTGGGTCACTACCACCCAGCTGGTGTCCTTCTTGAACCCCACATCTGAGTGGAGGTAACCATTCAAGCTAAGGTCCTGGGAACAGGAATACAGTTGTCCTAAACAGTTTTCATTGTGATTTTGACACAGCCCAGAGTGACTTAAGAGGAAAGCCTCAACTGAGGAATTGTCTAGATCAGATTGGAGGAGACTGTTTTGATTATTAATTGATGCAGGAGGGCCCAGCCCACTGGGGGCGGCACCATCCCTAGGCAGGTGGTCCTGGGCTGTATGAGAACACTAGCTAAGCATGAGCCTACAAGTGGGCCACCTAGGAAGCAGCATCCTTCAAGGTTCCTCCCATGCTTTCTTGAGCTGTGAGTGCATTGCCTTGTCAGAAGCAGTACATCATGGACCAGTAAGCAGTCCTCCCTTCAGGTTCCGGCCTTGAGTTCCTGTCTTGACTTCCCTCACTGAAGGACTTGCGACCGGGATGTGTAAGATGAAGTCAACCCTTTCCTCCCCAGATTGCTTTGGGTCACAGAGTTTTATCACGGCTACAGAAAGGAAATGAGAACAACTTGGAAACTGCCTCCCCAAGCCTGCACACTGACTGGTCCTGAAGCTCTAGGCCTTGTATTCTGCTGGGTCTCACCTCATGCTCATTCTTCATGCCTCGGCTCCACACGGGAAAACCTTTTCCCTCCCTGCCACCTTCAGAGTCCCCAGTGCCCCTCCTAGGACTCCAGGAAGGGGCCGGTGTTTGAGGCCCTCCCACCATGTAGAATGAGCTCCTGCTGAACACTGGGTAGCACAGGAGACTGGCGTGAGCTTGGGCAGCAGCGGGGGAGTTCCAGAACACAAGGCTAATTTTAACCTGGCACAGATGCCCTAGTCCCAGCTAAGGGAGGGGGTGTGGTAGGTGGGAAGCAATCTTGCCTTCGTGACTTACTGTTTTATTAACCACTCGGGATGCTGGGTGCAGGGGGCACGACCTGGGTCCATGGCTAGTTTTCCTTGCCACAACTCCTTCCTGCTCCTTCTCAAGCAACCTTCTCCCTGCGGAAGCCAAAGAAGGATGGGGAGAAAATGACATTGACCAAGCGACAATGAGCAAGGGTCAGGAAGGGGTAAACATTCTGTCTTGTGCCGTCAGCAGCGGGAGTGGGTCCAAAAAAACACTTAGCCCCGTGAATTGCTCACTTATCCTCTCTATAGTGAGTTTTCTCCAAATGACTTGGAAAACCATTGCAGCTAATCAGAGGCAGCTGGAAGAAGGCCAGGCTGGACCCAGCAGGAGCCGGAATCCAGCCTGAATCCATTATCCCTATCTAGTCCAGCATTTTAGTAGTGGGTTTTCGTTTGGTTTCAGAGTGAGACGGTTAGGTCATTATTTGTTAAATTATAGCTTTTAATTAGAGGAGCTATTAAAATGAAAAGGCTGAGAGAGGCACACATGCCTCTGGGTTTTTATTTGGAATTTATAATTATCGCTGTTTAGAAAAGATTAGTTGGGGGCGTTAAAGTCTTTTAAGAAAATCCTGTTAACAGAGATGCCAATAAGCAGGACATAGAGCTGGCTGTTGCAGCTCTCTGCATCACGATCCACGTCTCATTACTGCAGAAAATGGAGGAGGAAAGGGCTGAGTGAGGTCTAGCTCAGGGGTAGAGCACTTCTCAGCATGCTGCAGGCCCCGAGTCCCTGAGATCCATCCCCAGCCCTACACAATCTGTGAACTACCATAGAGTATTTGTTTTCAGTGTTGGGGATGGAACCCAGAGCCTTGCGAATGTTCACAAACACTACCAACCGTCTTCAAACCAGTTTTAGTACTTTTCCTAAGAGTGGGCCTGACTGGTCACCCATTC
Source organism: Peromyscus eremicus (assembly GCF_949786415.1). Lineage (NCBI taxonomy): Eukaryota > Metazoa > Chordata > Mammalia > Rodentia > Cricetidae > Peromyscus > Peromyscus eremicus. Next base: position 59,765,747 of record NC_081423.1, on the reverse strand, counting down.
CTTATTACTTTGGGGTTCTTGGGCAGTAAGGAAGTTGGTGGCAGTTAGGAGAGCCAGTTACTGGATCTGCGTGGGTAGATTCAGGCCTTGGGAGATTTTGGCTTTGGCTTTGGGAGGAAGTAGCAGGACTAATATGTGGATTGGACTATTTGGATCTGAGCTTCCTTCCTGTCGCTGTCCAACCTGACTTTGCAGACTCCGCTGGGTGCAGAACAGTCTTAGTCCAGCAGAGGGCGCGCCACCGCCTGTTTTAGATGCTCTCGCCTCCAGGGCAACACACTCCCACCATCTGCGAGCGTAGCATGGCTCTCTCTAGGACTGTGTTGTTTTTTCCGTCTCTGCTAACAGCAAGGAAGCTGATCACAATCTCTGCGCACGTCTGGCCTTGGGCTATCAGAGGCTGTCAAGGCACACGCTCTGGCTTCCTTCATCTTTTTACAAAAAAGCAGAACCTCGCTGCTCACTGCACCGGGGCTGTGACAAGAGGCTCTGGGCATCTAAGCCACTTCTTCCTAGACTTCTGGTTCGGAAAACCCTGCTTCCAGATGCTCTGTGCTCTGCAGGTCCCACTGACAGCAGGTGGGGCGCCTCTCCCCAGCCTGACATGAGCCCTTATCCACTGACCCTTCTTCAACTTACTAGGCTTCACCATCTATTGCCTGTCACGGACTACAAACCCCACCGGGGCAGCTACTGGGGGCATCTTCTGTGCTCTCTCTCTCCAGCAATCAGCGCAGTGTCTGACACAGACACTCCAGAAACACTTAACGAGTGCAGTCATGTAACTCATGTGAATCCAAGTGTCAGCTCTTTCATTCCCCATGTACTGAGCACGCACTCTGTACCAGGCAGCGGGGAATCAGACATAAAAGGCATGATTCCTGTCCTCAAAGAGACTTGTAAGCAGAGGAAGGCAGACATGAATCTGGGCAACTTGAATTTCCAACTTCCTCTGGGGTGGCAGTTAATTTCACACCATCACACAAGAAGGCTGCTGGCTGGCCGGACTAACAACAGCCCTCTGAAATTCAACCACCATGAACTTGACTCTCAACCTTTCCTCGGGTTCCGTTACTTTGCAGCCCCAGCTTACACTCCACATCTGATCCTTCCTATGAAACCAGACCTCCTTGCCGAGGTCATGCTGACGGTGCATCAGGGTTTTGTCTGAGTCTAGTTTCCTCACGACCGGAAATGAGAAAACAACACACTGATAGTATGTGTTTTAAAGGAGGTGGGCCTTTCGCTGTTGGTGGTGTGGCCTTGAATTCATAGCAATCCTCCGGCCTAAGTTTCTCATGTGAACCACCACACCCAGCTTGCTGGTTTGATGTTGCAGAATCTGTGGCTAGACCTGGTGCTCGCCTTCCCAGGCTTTTGTCTGTATGCTTAATAACTGCTTATAGGTGCTGTAAAGAGAAGCCTGCTCCCTGTGAGGGCCAGCCGCACACACAAACCCCCAGATGGCCATTGCTTTCTGATGAGCAAATGCCACATTCTGCAGATAAACTTTGGGATAGCAGGAAGAGCTGTCATTACGGCCTGAAGCAACTCAGACTCGTTTGTAGAGCAGAGTAAATGTTTGGGAAATGGTTTCATGCAAAAATCTGGCTTCTGAAAAAAAGGCTGGAGCATGAAATGAATCAAAGAAAAGGCTTCAAAGTGGTTTTTTCCCCCTTCATTCTTGCAGCAACAAAACCCAATAATTGGATCGCTACAATATCACAGTATTGAGATTTTTACCCCAACGAAATGCTTTGTTTTTGCGGTTACCATTGTTTCCCAGGCACACAATCGCACCAGCGACAGCTGTGTGCACTGGTGTGAATCAATACTATCTGTCATCTGGATTATATGTCTCCCCTCCATAGCCCCCAGCAAGGTCCCAAGGAACACAATTAAACCACTCACTGGATGGTTCACAGAGCAAGTCTATCAAACCTTTGAAAAGAAGATAATACTGAGGATTGCTTAAAATGTTATAGAGAGAAGAGGCTACATGAGCACAGGACTGAGAGCTAACTCAACCAAGACTTCCAAAACTATGACTGTGAATTAACTCACTAATTAACAGCAGTGCAAAAAAGTACAAATGAAACATTAGGATATACTATAACACACAATATCCTAACTAATTTATGATAATTATATAGTATGTGTCCTAGGAACTCAAGGATGGTTTATCATAGGAATCTCTACCATCATCACCGCAACTTCTTCTGGCCATCGTAGACTAAGTTATTTGGTGTTTTGTTTTGCTTTGCTCGAATTTTTAGTTATCATTATTCATTTTCGCACTGCTGTAATATGAACTTAGGACCTTGTGTATGCCCGGCAAATGTTCTACCACCGAGCTATATCACAGCCCACCTAGATAATTAATGAGAGTCTGTTCTATGTGTGAAAGGTCAGGAACTCACTTTGGTGACTAGAGGACCTATAATCTCAGCACTCAGAAGGCAGGGGCACGAGGGTTGTGAGTTCAAGGCCCACCTCAGCTGTACAGAAAATTCATGACCACCTTTGCCGCCATGTCTAGTGCCCTGAGTTCTGTTCCCAGGACCCATGTGGTAGAAGGGAGAGGATTGACTCCCAATAATTATCCTCTGGCTGCCTCCACCTGTGCACCCTGACAGGCACAGGTGTGGGTGCACACACACACAAAATAAATAAATATGTAATTAAAACATTTAAATGAAGATGCATGGTAACAACAAACCCAAGTAACTGTCTGGATTAAAACAGAGGTGAGATAAAGAAGTTCTGTTGTTTGCAGGAAGACGGAACCAGAGATAATCATGTTAGTGATTTAAGTCTGTTTCAGAAAGATAAAGTTTTCTCTCTTGTACTTTCTTGGTTTTATACCGATACATCAAATCATGCTATGTATGACGTGGAGGCTGAAGTGAAGCTGTCCAGGGGGAAAGGGGACTAAGAGGAGGAAAGAAGAGGGACACAAAAGGGAGGTAGTGGGCACTGGGGGCGTACTCTCAATGTACAGCAAATATGTGTATAAATTAAAAATGTAAAAAGGAAAGAGGAGAGAGGCTGGAGATGGCCCTGTGGTTGAAGCTCCGCTGCTCTTTCAGAGGACCAGACTTGAGTTCCTGTCCTCCACACCAGGCAGGGAACAACTAGCTGCAACTCCAGCTCCAGGGGATCTGGCGCCCTCTTTTGGCTGCCACAGGTACCCACATACACGTGCACATAACAAATAAGCACACACACATAAATCAATAAATAATAAATCTTAGAAAAAAAGGAAACCGATATATATTCATAGTAACTTGTATGGGATGTACATTTAGAATTCTCTAGACGGGTAAATACGATACCAAACAGGGTTAGGGCACCGGGGACTGAGTGGCGTGCAAACTGTGGGAGACTTTTTATGACATGCTTTGTTTGCTGTTTGAGCCATGTGGGTGTCTTATCTTTCGCAGCTGCGCTGTGACCTCAGGTGTCACCCTGCAGGATTCTCACCTGCTTTTAAAGCAGCAGATGGACCATATTTCCGAGCAACCAGAAGACGCTGCCCTGAAATAGTCTCTCTTCTGGGCAAAGGCATTGATTGTTTCTATCATCAGCTGGGCTCTCTGGCCCAGGCTTCCTGAGAGAGAATGGAACTTGTTGGCCTCTCTTAACTGTTGTCTCTTTGACTTAAATAATTTTTTTTTTAGTTGGGGTCTCTCTACATAACCTTGACTGGCCTAGAACTCACTCTGTAGACCAAGCTGGCCTGAAACTCATAGGGGTCCTCCTGCCTCTGCCTTCTGAGTACTGGGATTAAAGGCATGTGCTACCATGCCTGGTGACTGAAAAATTTAAATTGTAGTAAAGCACACATAGGGGAGGGGATGCCATTCCATTTAGAGAATGCTTGCCTAGCATGCATAAAGCCAACTTTAATCCTTAGCACCAAATAAAACCATGTTCAATAGTGCATATCTGTGATCCTGGCACTTGAGAGGAGGAGACAGGAGGATCATGAGTTTAAGGCCAGCCTCGACTATGTAGTGAGCTCTAGGCAAGGTTATATAATGAGACCCTGTCTAAAAAAACAAAAATAAAACAGACAGACACTCTATCACTGAGCCCATTTTTAACCATCTTCAAGTATAGAGTTGCTAGGAGTGGTGGTGGCCCATGCCTTTAATCCCAGCACTTGGAAGGCAGAGGCAGGAGGATCTCTGAGTTGCAGGTATACAGAGTGAGTTCCAGAACAGTCAGGGCTACACAGGGAAACCCTGTCTTGGGGTGGGGTGGGGGGTACAGTTGAGTGACATAAAGCACACTCACAATGATATGCAGCTATTCCAGCTTGCTAGAAGAGTGGTTCTCAACCTGTGGGTCATGACCCCTTTGGGGGTCAAATAACCCTTTCACAGGGCCTGCACATCAGATATCCTGCATATCATATATTTACAGTATGATTCATAACAGTAGCAAGATTACAGTTATGAAGTATCAGCAAAATAGTTTTATGGTTGAGAGTCACAGCATTAGGAAGGTTGAGACCCACTGATCTAGAGCTTTGTCATGGATTCCATACTGAAACTCCCGAATCTTTAGACAATGACCCTCCATTCCCTTCTGCCCACCCCTTGGCCATTTAGTTCCCAGTAACCATAATTTCTGAAAAATGCGCTCACGAAAGTGTGAATCACACGATGTCTGTGCTTCGTGCCTGACACAGTTCACTTCATGCCTCATCCACATCACAGCACACATCAGAAGTGTCTCCTTATTTATGGCTGAATAATATTCCATTGGATAAGGGTATCCTATTTGTCCGTCTATCAATCCTATTTCACTGGTTGATGGATATTTGGATTGTCTCTACCCTTGACCTCTTATGAATAATCTTGCTGTGAATATTGATTCAGACTTGCACAAATATCTGTTTGAGTTCCACATCTTTGGGATATGTGTACTTGAGAGTGCAAGTACTCTAATTTTGTTTTTAATGAGCTGAGCTAACCCAGAGTGATATATCTCTAAGATTAGGGGGGGATGTTAAAAAGAGGGTATCGGTTTTTCAAAAGGAAAGGAAAATTGAGAAGCTAAACTGTAGACAGCACAATATAAACAAGTTCCTTCTCAATATAAATGCATTCTAGGGGCCTGGAGATATGACCCTGTGTTAAAACTGCATATCTCTCCTTCAGAGGACCCAGGCCAGTTCACAACCGCCTGTTAACTCCCGTTCCAGGGGATCTGACGCCCTCTTCTTTCTCCCATGGGCACTGCATGCATGGTGTACATACAGATACATAGGCAGAAGAATTATTCACAGAAAATCAATGAGTCTTTAAAAAGTTTTGTAAGTAAGTAAATCCTTTTTTAAAAATATGCATTACAAGCTAGGCATGGTGGCACACACCTTTAATACCAGAACATGACAGGCATGTGAGTTCAAGGCCAGCCTGGTCTACATAGAGAGACCCTGTCTCAAAAACAAATAAAATAAAGCGTTACAGCCTAATGGTCACAGGCTTCAATATTTCACCATAGTTCCTTTGTTCCTACAAGCAAACCTGTGTGCTTGTCTCTTTTGTATCAGTGTTCGTCCCGAGGCCCAAGGATTTCAAAAGCCACCTGCCAGGCACCCCTCCTTGGCTTGTACAGGAAGAACAGATGACCCGCAGCAGCCACCTGCCAGTCAGCAAACAGTGAGGTTTTGTTACCTTTGGCACCTTGTGAAACTGGCCTGCGGGGACACCACTATAGCTGTCTGCCACTTAGAACTCTGGAAAGGTCTGCAAGCTCAATAATCGGCTGTTACTTCCGGCCCCTGAGAGGGCTTTTGGGAAGGGCACTGACTGCTGTTCTGAGTGAAAGACTCACTCCGTCCACTCCCTTCACTGACATCACTTTCTCCCCACTCTGGGCATTTAGCCTGGCTCTTCCCAAGCCTGCTTCCTCTAAACCTTTGTCCAGTGGGTCACTCTCACCTTCCACCTTTGGTCACACACCAGGCTGGCAGAGACGTGCCTGTTAGGTATATGCACGGCTGCTCCACCTTCACCATGGATGCAGCGTCCACATGGCAGGCAGATGGCTGAGTGAGGCTCACCATAGCATCAAGAGCTAGCACAAGGATGCTGTGTGCCCAGTCTCCTCTGCCTAGAGCAGAGACAGACAAGAGAGAGCCATCTTAGTTCATGCTACACATTTTCTGCTTTTAATGTATGTTCTCCATTACATTTATTTATTTACATGTATATGTGTGTGGGCACACACACACATCACCACACATGCATGGAGGTCCCAGGACTCCAGTCCTCTCCTTCCACTGTCTGAGTCCCAGGAATGGAACTCAGATCCCCAGGCCTGGTGGCAGGCACCTTTACCCACTGAACCATCTCACTGGCTCCTAACCCATCCATTTTCTTCTTTATAATTGTTTATTTTTATTTTATGTGCATTGGTGTTTTGTCTGCATGTGTGTCTGTGTGACGACGCCGATCCCCTGGAGCTGGAGTTACAGACAGTTGTAAGCTGCCATGTGGATGCTGAGAATTGAACCTGGGTCCTTGGGAAGAGCAGCCAGTGCTCTTAACCACTGAGCCATCTCTCCAGCCCCCTAAACCATCCATTTTCACTTGCCATCCTCCTCCTCCGTTGCCAATACTGGCCTGATTTCTCATGGAGAAATTAACTTTCCCAGATAATAAGCCCTGCAATGGAGGCACAATTAACCCAACCCCCAGCTCTACAGCTGGATGGTGATTGGCCTAAGACAGCATCCTGACCTTTGACTGTGGTGATTGGTTGTAAAATGCCACTTAAGGGGCTGGAGAGATGGCTCAGGTGGTAATGCCCAGGACAGGAGTTTGGTTTGGTTCCCAGCACCCACATCAGGTGGCTCACCACCACCTGTAACCCAGCTCTAGGGAACTGGGCACTTTCTCACCTCTGTAGGCACTGGTACTCCAACATGTGCATACCTACACACATATACACAGTTATATTCAAAAATAATAAAGCATAAATGAAAAAATAAAGTAGCACTTAACCTAAACCAGTAAGAGGATACTGGTGTTGCTGAGAATGAAAAGCACCGCCCCCCCCCCCCCACACAGCCGGGCGGTGGTGGTGCACGCCTTTAATCCCAGCACTGGGGAGGCAGAGGCAGGCGGATCTCTGTGAGTTCGAGACCAGCACTCCCCTCTGGGTGAAGTGTGCAAATGAGAAAGGATGTAAGCCTGGTGTAGAGGCTCTTGTCTTTAATCCCAGCACTGAGGAGGCAGAGACAGGTGGATCTCTGTGAGTTGGAGGCCAGCCCGGTCTCCATAGTGAGTTTCAGGACAGCCAGGACTATATAGTGAGACTTTGTCTCAAATATCAAAAAGAAAAGGTAATGACAAAGAAAGGGTATAATATAATATAATATAATATAATATAATATAATATAATATAATATAATATAATATAATATAATAATAATAATATAGTAAAAGATAATGGTAAAGTAGTCCAGACTCATTCTGGGTTCAAGGTTTACCCAGGACTGAAGGAAAAGGACTAGGGAGAGGTAGTTCTCTCTCTCTCTCTCTCTCTCTCTCTCTCTCTCTCTCTCTCTCTCTCCCCCTCTCCCCCTCCCTCCCTCCTTCCCCCCGCCTCACACACACACACACACACACACACACACACACACACACACACACATACACAGAGTCTTAGTCTCAGTACACACACATGATCCTCACAATCTGGGCATCCAGGTTTTCTAAACAGTCTTGTCTAGCCTGGATCATGACCAGGCCCTTTCATGCTGACCCCACCGTACCAATACACAGCACCACTTTAAACTCTTCTTGCTACAGTTAGGAATGGGCTGGCACTCCGGGGATGAATTCTCTTGGCTGATGCTGGTTAGTTCTGGGGCCACAAGTCCTGATGCGAAAGTGAGTAACTGAGCAATGCTCTTACTTCTAAACAAGGAGCTCTTTGTTTAAATAATATTTTATTATTATTATTATTACTATTATTATTATTATTATTTAGGCTTTTTGAGACAATGTCTCTCCACATAGCCCTGACTATCCTGGAACTCTATGTAGATCAGGCTGAGCTCCAACTCAGAGAGAGCTCCACCTCTCTCTGCCTGCCTCTTAAATCCTGAGATTATAGGCATGTGCCACTAGCCAGGTGGTGGTGCTGCACGCCTTTAATCCCAGCACTCAGGAGGCAGAGGCAGGAGGACTTCTGTGAGTTCGAGGCCAGCCAGGGCTACAGAGTGAGTTCCAGGAACAGCTCCAAAGCTACACAGAGAAACCCTGTGTGTGTGTGTGGGGGGGGCAGGCATGTGCCACCATACCCAGCTAAAAATAAATATTTAAAAAATACATTTCCCTCTCTTTTTTCCCCTGAGACAGGGTTTCTCTGTGTATCCCTGGCTATCCTGGAACTCACTCTGTAGACCAGGCTGGCCTTGAACTCAGAGATCTGCCTCTGCCTCCCAAGTGCTGGGATTAAAGGCGTGTGCCACCACTGCCCAGCTCCCTCTTGTTATATAGCTCAATCTGACCTCAGACTCAAGGTCCTCCTGCCTCAGCTTCCCAAACAGCTGGAATAGGTGTATGGACACACACCATTATAGCTGACACAACATGTTACTCTTTTTTTTTTTTTTTTTTTTTTTTTAATTTATTTATTTATTATGTATACAGCAGTATGACTGTAGGCCAGAAGAGGGCACCAGATCTCATTACAGATGGTTGTGAGCCACCATGTGGTTGCTGGGAATTGAACTCAGGACCTCTGGAAGAGCAGGCAGTGCTCTTAACCTCTGAGCCATCTCTCCAGCCCACAACATGTTACTCTTAAAAATGTGGGTACCACCTGAAGCACCTCATGTACACAAGGCAGAGGGAGGCAGATCTCTGTGAGTTGGAGGCCAGCCTTGTCTACATAGAGAGTTCAGGCTAGCCAGAGCTACACAATGAGACCCAGTTTCACATTTTAAAAATTAATTTAAAAAAATTGATTCAGGGTGGGAGGAGGGAGGACAGGGGAATCAGTGTAAAATTAAATTAATTATAAAATAAAAATATTTTTTAAAAAAATTGATTTATTTGTTTTTATTTTATGTGTATGAGTGGTTTGCTTGTGTGGGCCCAGTGCCTGCAGAGGCCAGAAGAAAGTGTCTGATGCCCTTGAACTGGAGTTACAGGTGGTTGTGATCCATCATGTGGGTCCTGGGAACTGAACCCAGGTCCTCTGAAAAGATCAGCAAGTGATCTTAACCACTGAGCCATCTCTTCAGCGATGTATTTATTTGAATGTGCACTCAGCACATAAGCATTCACATAGGCAGACAGCAAATGTGCTCATATTTTGTACATGATGGCTCAGCAAGACGCTCAGAAAACAAAAGTATAGCATGGACAGCCAGTAGATACATGTATAGGTGATTCACGGGCTGGAAAACACACACTACAGAGATGCCTGAAGTCTGGCAGGTGCTGAGAATATCAACACTGGGTGGGGGAAGAGGCTTAACCCGGGGACTTGCCTGTAACGCAGACATACCTTCCAGACTCTAATTACCAAGGAAATCCTAAATCCAGCTTCACAGAGCCTGGCTCCCCCCTGGCACTCTGCAAAGACTCCAGAGCGTTCTCACTTCGGCAGCACACAGACGGAGCTTGGAATGACACAGTGTCAGCGCAGTCCTGGGCCGGGGTGACATATAGACAGTGACAGGTTTCGGGTGACTGCTGTGTGAGTGGTTGAGTTGGCATGCCTGAGGACAAGGACTCCTCTTTGAGCAGAGAAAAGTGAGATCTCTGAGATTAAGTCAAAATCCTGTCATCTTGAATACTAATCGGAAAATTCACCATGCACTCATAGAATATGCAAAACATGTATTTTCTAGTTTTGTCTACTGAACTAACCCAGCAAGTATAAACGCTTCTAATCTCCTGATTGAGGTCTCTAAAAATCCGTGTCTCATTGAAAAATACCAGGGCTCTTTTGAGAAAGGGGGATGTTTGGTCTGGGACAGAAAACATACGAGATAAGCTAAGAACATCTTGCTAAACCAGAAAGCCAGCGAAAAGCTACTGGAGATACCAGGGTGACACAAAGGGCCTCGAAAGCCAACTCAGAAAGCCCTCACCAGGCAAAGATGGGACAATACAAATTTACACCCCAATCAGAGCACATAAATATATTTTAGTGCCAGAGTTATTGTTATATTAAAAATAATTCAGAACAAAGGAAAACCTCACTGGTTGCCTTTCAGGAATACTAATGAACCAACTCATTGTCTTAAAATGTATTTATTTTATTTATTTATTTATTTTGTTTTTTTTTTGAGACACAGTTTCTCTGTGTAACAGCACTGGCTGTCCCAGAACTCACTCTGTAGCCCAGGCTGGCCTCAAACTCATAGAGATTCACTTGCCTCTGCCTCCCAAATGCTGGGACTAAAGGCGTGCATCACCACTGTGGCTTAGATGTATTTTTTAAAGGTTTATTTATCTTTATTTTGTATGTATAAGGAGGGGTTGGGAGGTAAAGACAAGAGCATCCCTGGAGCTCACTGGTAGACAATCTAGCAAACATCTACATGTTCTTAACCATTTCACTATCTCTTCAGCCCTGGAACTCATTATATGGACCAAGAAGACTGGTTTTTGAACCTACAGTAATCCTCCTTCCTCTGCCCCTTGACTGATGGGGATTCCAGGTGTATGCTACTGTGCCCAGCTCTCTCCATCTACTTTTTTTTTTTTTTGAAACAGCATCTTATGTAGCTCAAGCTGGCTTCAACTTCTGATCTTCCTGCCTCCACTCTGAGCTAGGATTACAGACATGTGCTATCATGCTTAGTTTATGAGTGCCGAGGACCGAACCCAGGACCTTGTACATGCTAGACAAGGGCTCCATCAAGCTACATGCCTTCCTGTTTATGTGTGTGAAATTTCCTACAACAAAAATTATCTTTAGTTAAAAGTATTCAATATTGGCAAAGATTTAGAGAATTGGTCTCTCTCACAACTCTGTATTTGTGAGTGTGTTGCTGGGGATAGAACCCAGACCCTTGCCCATGCTAGGCAAGTGCTGTACCACTGAACTACAGACTAAATCCTCACTCACTTTTTAGGTTGAGACAGGGTCTTGTTACCCTCCTGGCAGGATGCTGGGTATATACTCTTAACTGATAAGCCATCTCTCTAGCTCCAGGAGATAATATATATTAAAGACGGACACTTGCACTATCAGACTACTGAAACAGTGGACCCCAGAGAGTTATATTTCCCCAAGAAGCCCAGGCTGGAAGAAGAGAAAGGCTGAATTCCTTCTGACCACGAGAAGAAGAACTTGTCTCCCAGAAAGGGATTTTACTCAGTTCTGATGACCAGTCTGACCACCTTGCAGGGCACCCTGGAACCAAGACAATGATGGGTCAGTGCTGGGCAGGACCACCCCTTCACCAGGACTGCTTAATTTTGCATGCCTCTTGTCCTTTCTTTAAGTCTAAATCTTTTGTCAATGCCCTGAAGTGACCTGGAGGGTCACTGGATCCCCTGTTCCTCATCTCTATGTGGTGACATTGAACAGCTCTCCTTTCCCTGATGTTCACTAGTACTGTCTCTTTAATTGGCATGCTGGGGACAGGCGGCTGAGCGTCCAGGCTTTGACCCTACAAACTCTGGTGTGCTGGGTGGTTGTGTGTGTCAACTTGACACAAGCTAGAGTCATCAGAGAGGAAGGAGCCTCAGTTGAGGAAATGGCTCCATGAGATCCAGCTGTAAGGCATTTTCTCAATTAGTGATCAATGCGGGAGGGCCCAGCCCATGGTGGATGGTACCACCCTTGGACTGGTGGTCCTGGGATCTAAAAGAAAGCAGGTTGAGCAAGCCAAGGGAAGCAAGCCAGTAAGCAGCTCCCTGCCACGGCCTCTGCATCAGCTCCTGCCTCCAGCATCCTTCCCTGCTTGAGTTCCTGTCCTGACTTCCTTCAGTGATGAACAGCAATAAGAAATGTAAGCCAAATAAACCCTTTCCTCCCCAACTTGCTTTTGGGTCACAGTGTTTCATCACAGCAATAAAAACCCTGACTAAGACATCTAGTAACTGGCTTCCTAAGATGCCCTGGCAGATCTTGAACTCTCTCTGTAGCCCAAGTAGAGTTTAAACACGGGCTCTTCCTGCCTCAGGCTCCAGGGTAGCTGAGTCTACAGGCCCAACTTCCGCACACACTGTGGATGAGAACACAGACTGGTCTAGACTTTGGGAGGCAATTTAGCAGTGTCTGTCCAGATGTCACATATTCTATGACACAGGAAGTCCTCTCTGGGGCATGTAACCTAAAGTCATACAGTGACCCTCCTGACAATGTTCTTTTTGTAATAGGGAAACCACCACCAACTCAAATGTCTATCAATAGGGGAGATTTAGTCAACCACTGTGAGGACTAGCAGGGATAGGCAAATACTGGTGGTGGCCGTCAATAGGAAATAGTCCATAAAGCAAGGTCCATCTATACCACAGAATTCCCTGAGGCGACAAGAGCACTATCGCCACCTACGACAATGAAAAATAAATATTTACCATCCTTAGCTGTGACACAGAAGCCCTAGAATTTTTGGAATTCACTGAACATTGTATGTTAATGAGGTGACTCATGGGGCTGGTTAGCTTCTGGATCAGGTCTGATGGCCAGAAAAACCAAGCAGGAGATTAGGGTATTAGAAATCTCAGGACTCTCAACCCCCAATCAACCACGAAATTTTCATGAACATCCCTAAAGAAGTTCAGAATTTCTGGGTTCTTGAACACATGGAGGAGGGAGACACATCCAGACAGGACAGAAGCTATGGTGTCCTACAGACCTTTCCTAGGGTTCTCTTCTAGTGTTTGTGTTCTCTAAAATGCACTGTAATTGAGACTAGCCTGTTTTCTGTAAGCCATTCTAGTGAATTATCAAGCCAGAAGAGGAGGGCTGTGGGAACTCTTATTTGTAGCCTGCTGGGCAGAAGGTGTATGTGTGGCGGGGGTGGGGTGGGGTAGGGGGGTAAGGGGGTGGGGGGGTGATGAGGATACACCATTTACAGCTGGTTCCTGAATAGTATCAGGGTGAAGATCAAGGCTGGGGGTATCTGTCAGCCCAGGCTAAGGTGGGAAGATTGAGTTTCAGGCTAACCTGAAGGAGAAGGAGGGGGAGGAGGAAGGAAGGGAGGGAGTGAAGGAGAAAGGCGTGGGGGAAAGAGGAAGGAAGGGAGCCGAGAGACTGGAGAGGCAAAGATCTAGAAGAACCACAGAATTAATACAATGTGCTGTTGGAACCAAGGGAAGTCCCTCTGTAGAGGGCCATGCCTGACTGTTGCTGGGGAAGGAGAGGTTCTAGAAAGTCATGGGGTGGCTGGGTGTCTTAGTTGCTGTTTTGTTGCTGGGAATAGACATCATGACCAAGGGAGCTCTTAGAAAATAAAGCATTTAATTAGGGGCTTGCTTACAGTTTCAGAGGGGTCAGTCCATTATCATCATGGAGAGGAGCATAGCGGCAGGAATGGGGCTGAGAAGTATTTTACATTCTGATTTGCAGGCAGCAGGCAGAGAGAGAGAGAGAGAGAGAGAGAGAGAGACAGAGAGAGAGACAGAGACAGAGACACAGAGACAGAGACACAGAGACAGAGACAGAGACAGACAGACAGACTGGGTAGGCCTGGCTTTTGAAATCTCAAAGCCCACCCCTATCAACATGCCTCCTCCAACAAGATGATACCTACTCCAACAAGGCCACACCTCCTAATCCTCCTCAAACAGTTCCACTCCCTGTGACTAGGCATGGGACCCCAAGGAGGAGGTGGGGAAGGACAGTGATGTGCATTCTTGTGGATATAGCAGAGAGAGCGTGGGGACATTGGAGGGAGTCTTAGTGAGGAGAGTAAAGCAGAGCTGGGACTTAGAAGAGAGACAGAACAGAGGGGAAGCCGATAGAGAGCTCCTTACTGGATGGTTCTCACTACTGTGAGCAGTAGGGCTCAGTTCTGTTAGCGACTTCTTTATTTTGTTTATTTTTTGAGACAGGGTCTCACTCAGTAGCTGGCCTGGACCTTACAATGTAGACCAGGATGGGCTCGAATTCACAGATCCCCTGGAGTGTTGGGATTAAAGCATGTGCCATACCTGGCTGTCAGAGACCTTTTCGTGTGTGTGTGTGTGTGTGTGTGTGTGTGTGTGTGTGTGTGTGTGTGGTTTTTCGAGACAAGGTTTCTCTGTGTAGTTTTGGTGCTTGTCCTGGATCTTGCTCTGTAGAACAGGCTGGTCTTGAACTCACAGAGATCCGCCTGGCTCTGCCTCTCGAGTGCTGGGATTAAAGGTATGCGCCGCCACCACCACCGGCTGTTAGAGATTTCTAAACAAACATTTTAACGTATGCCTCAGAAAGGTCCTCAAAGATAGGAGCCTAGCAGTGTGATGGTGCATGTCTGTAATCCCAGCACTTGGGAGGTAGAAGCAGGAGGATCAGGAGCTCAAGGCCCTGATTGGTTACCTATAAAGTTCAATGCCTGCCTGGAAAAAAAAAAAAAAGAGGGAACAGGGAGGGGGAGAGAGGAGCTGGGAGCATTTACTAACCAATGCCTATTTCATGAGAACTTCCCCATGGAAGTTTCTAGCTGGACCACTCTTGATAACTTTATGATTTCAAGAAAAAAAAAAAGTAAGAGATAGAAAGGGAGCATAGCCAGGGTGTTAGCACATGTCTTTAATCCCAGCACTGAGTTTGGGAAATGTTTTTGTTTTTTTATCAAAAGTAGCTGGCCCAGTAAGGGTCAATACTGCAGGAATCTCCCCAACCTAGTAAAACTCATTTGTAAACCTTGTAACTTCCCACGCCTGGTAAAACTTTTGTCTAGACAACACCCCTCTACCTCTCTCCACCCCCCTCTACTTCCAGAAACGTGGTGTCTCGGAGCTGTGAGCTCTGCCCCTTCTTTGACTTGCTCTTCATGCATTCTTTCAAAACACACTAGCAATCTCGAAAGACCATGAGGCTTGTCTCCAGATAATGGGCAAAAGACACAGTCACCACCCGTGTTAGCACAGAACCCAAGTGAACGTCCTGCCCCCCCCCCCCAGTCTGCCCGCTAGCCAGTTGAGGTTCTGGTGAACAGTTTTTGCACAAAGAAATGGTCTCACCTAGCTGCTTTCATTTTATTCATGTGGTCCTTTGTATAATACCGAGATTATCCATTGTTTGTTTCAAACATCAGGAGGCAGAGGCAGGCGGATCTCTGTGAGTTCAAAGCCAGTCTGGTCTACACAGTGAGTTGCAGACAAGCCAGGCCTACATAATGGGATCTAATCTCAAACAAAATAGAGTGTGGTGGGAGTTTGCATTTGGGGTAAGTTTACCACAGTCCAGGGAGGCTGTCCACCCCAGCGGCAGCAAAGACCCTCAAATAGACCAAGGGTAGCTGACATGGGACTTAAATCATCTGCTATGGAGAGACATTCAGGTTGAAGGTTGAATGGGTGCAGCAAGCAGAAAGAATTCAGGAAATGACGTGGGAAAACAGGCTGGCTTTAGAGCAGACACTGGGAAGAATCTGACATGCCAGGTTATAAAGTTTAGCCCTCATTGGCCTGGCCCTAGCACCTTCCAGGTGCTCAGTGTGTCTTCACTGGAAGAACTAATGGAAATGACAAATGCATCTGGACCACAGTGCTGCAAAGCCTCCGGGCTTCAGAACCTGGCCGACTAGCTATATGACCTCTAACCTCTGTGACCTTTCATATCTCTCTCTCTCTCTCTCTCTCTCTCTCTCTCTCTCTCTCTGGCAGCAACAATAGCTCTTTCTTTATAGGGTTGTTGTGAGGAATTAGACAAGATCAAAGCTGTGCGTCCACTAGAATTGTGGACTTAATAAACGTTAGCCACCCTACTTCTAGCCTCATGGTAACCAGAAGCCAGGTAACAAAGCTGAACCACTCACCAACGAGAGACAGTGAAGGCTGCTCTGGGATCTGTTTGTGGAAGATGTATGCTGCAGTTCCCAGCCATATAGGTCCTAGTGGGAAAAATTAGAGGTTTTGGTAACAACTTCCTTGAGCCGAAAGGAAATCCTAGCGCAGCTTTAATTAAAGGACAGAGTTGAAAGTATCCTCCCTGGGAATTGAGGCCTTCAGAAATTGATGCTTATAGTAACTTACAGTGTTTCCTCTTTCCTTGTCCGTTTCAGGATACTCACTGCAAGAGCTTCGGATCAATATGCTACTGACTGGGGTCATCCATCACTGCTGGAGTCTTCACAGAGGCCTTGATGCCTATAGATTCTGACGGAATGTCCCTGAACTGGCTGCTTGCAGGGATGGGGCGTGTCTCAGCCTTCCCCGTAGACAAAAGAGGTTGTGGTGGCCTCCGTGGACTTCAGGATATAGAGCGAAGGTGAGAGAATGCAGCAGAGTGAATAACTAGGTGAAAGATTTCGAAATCATCCCAACTGGGGGTTATGAATTTAGTGTATTTTAAAAGACATTCAGCCCTCCGTAACAGTCTGAAACGAAGACAAATGCTACGACAGTCCATGCTAGTGTCGCACCAAATCAGAAAAAAAAAAAACAAAAACAAACAGAAAACAGAGAAGGGAGAGGGGGCAGTAGTAAAGTCAGTAAACACAGACTTGACTTGGACAAGAAAGAAAATTCCAGAGTGGTAAGCCTCTGGGGGAAGCACAATTGGCCCAGTCCTGAAGGCTGCAGAATATGAGCTGAGCAGGAACAGAAAGGGGTGTGTGTGTGTGTGTGTGTGTGTGTGTGTGCGCGTATGTACGTGTATGGGTGGGTTTCAAGAAGAAAACCACACATAAAATAACTTCAAGGGGCGGGACGGAGACTGGAGAAATGGTTCAATAATAACAGCCCGCCCCCTGTGCTTTTCTGTTTGGATTCTAACTCACAGAAATCCACCTGCCTCTGCTTCCTGAGTACTAGGATTAAAAGCGTGTGCCACCATGCCCCACCAAAAATAAAGATTTTTTTTTTTTCTTAAGGAAACTTTGGGAAGAGCATTGAGTTGTTAAGGCTACAGTACAGGAGGAAGGCGGAGACCAAACCTGGCAGGGGCCCCTATGCCACACCAGGAGCCTGGACTCCACCCTGTGGGTGACAGGGAACCAACCACTGAAGGAGTTGGAACCAAAGCATTGACAGGATCTTCTTTGTGGTTAGGAAACATCTAGCCAGCCGGGAGATAGTTCCGTTGATAAAGTATTTGCCTCCAAAGCACGAGGACCTTGAGTTCAGACCCTAGTACTCATTTAAAACCTGGTGTAACCAACCGAGAGAGCAAAATAGGCAGATCCTGGTGTGGTGGTAGTGGTGGTGGTGGTGGGGGGGACTTCCTGGCCAGCATGTGGAGCAAACAGAAATTGTCTCAAAGAGTATGGTGGGGTGAAAGTGATAAAGGAAGACACTGGACCTCCAACCTTTACAAGAGTAGGCACTGATCAGTATATACAGGCACACACCATGCTTGTGCATGCACATGCACATGTGTACACACACATACACACACACACACACACATCAGACAAAGGTTATATCTCAGAACCTGCAAGTATGAATTGGATTGAAAAGAGGGAGCTGGCTGGCCTATGCCTGTGGTTCAGGTGACAACAGCTGAGTGGCAGGAGTCTGGAAAGAAGTCCTGTCATCATGGTCGTTGTCCCCACCCCCACCCCACCCCACCCCCATGCGTTTGTTTAGCTCCAGTTCCCAAAGTGAGAGATGAAAGGAAGGAAGCCTCCAGCTCTGGAGTCACTTTGCTTCTACATAGTATCAATTTCCTCATCCTTGAAATGAAGGAATCCTGAATCACTGATAAGGTCTCCGTTCTCCAGCAAGCAGGAGACAACGTATCAGGGCTCTCTGCAGGCTGTCCAGCTCACCAGAGGGTGCAGCTGGAGTCCCTAGGCGGCCCCCCTCATGCCTTCCCCCAGCTCCTGTTTTCGCTCCCTACCTTCAAGGGCGCTGTCTGCAGCCACAAAGAGAAGGTGGACTGGAGGGCCGTCTACTAGACCTAGGCCTCCACAACCACCGTTTGCCTCTAGTCACTTGGGAATGTCCTCAGCTTTGAGGTCACAGGACCACCACAATTTTCCCTTCGGAAAATCTCTAGGGAGCAATGAAGAGAACATTTAAAGGGACCCCAATACCAAAGTGTTATCCCCAATTTGGGGTTGAGCCGCTGCATGATCTTGGACAAATTCATCCAAGGCGATGGATAAATCCTGGCTCTGGGCAACCCAAAGGAACCTGCCAAATCGCTTTTCCCGCCTCTTTCTCTCCTTAGTCCAGGGTGCCTCCCTGACCCAAGGCAGGGTCTTTGCAGAGCTTGCAGAGAGCGGGACAGGGATGGGGGCCGAGGGGGGCAGGGCTGGCCGGGACCCACGGCGCTCCGCGCGCTCCCTCTCTCCAGCCACCCCGCTCCCGCCCGGCCGCGCGCTTGGGTGCAGGGAGGGGGCGCGGACGGCGCGCTGCGGCTGGAGCTGCGCAACACGGCCCTCCCGGAGGGTGCGAGCCGGCCGCGCGGCGGGCAGCGCCTGCTCCTCTGAGGTGGGCAGCCCAGGCCGGTCCGCCCTGCCGTAGCCCTCGCCAGGCTGCCCGCGCGGCTCCGAGGCGCGCCCGCAGGCTCTGGCCCTGCGCCACCGAGGCTCCGCCTCCGCCGCGGCTCTCCGCGTGCCCGAGCCCACCGGGGCCGAGCCGAGTGGCTTCGGACAGCGGTCTCGGCGCTTGCGGCCCCAGGCCCCCGCCCCCGCGGCCCGGGAGGCTGCTTACGTCAAGGAGGCGAAACCCAGAAGAAGAAGAACAGGGGGAAAAAAAAAAGGCACGAGGGCGGAAGGGGAAAAACTTTATTTCTTTTTCTCCTCCAGGCACCGAAGCGAGGGGCAGGCGACTGCGACAGCGCGCGCTTCCGAGAGAGCTCCAGGCGCCACCTCCGCCTGCCGAGGCGCACAGGAGCCGGGCCCGGGAGGCCCGACGGCGCGGCCGGGATGTGGGACCCGCAGGAGTTCGAACGCCACTGGCAGGCCGAGTTCCCCGGGGAGGAGGCTCCGGTCATGAGGCTGGAGTCGGTGCCGGACATGGAGCGCGAGCTCGAGCGTTGCAAACTCAACCTGAAGCGCCTGCAACAGGTGTTGGCTGAGGAGAAGTTCAAAGTCTGGTACCTGCAGGCGGCCCTGGCTGGGGAGAAGATGGACCTACCGGGCGGCCGGCCGGAGGGCGGGGACGCCGGAGGCGGCGGAGACGGCGGCGGCCGCAGCGGCGGCGGCAGCGGGGGAGCCTCCGTGGAGGAGCAGGAGCCAGCTGGGCCCTTGCGCGCGCCGCCACCGCGCGAGGAGGAGGAGGAGGGTGCAGCGGGCCGCGACCCCGATTCCCCAGGCCCCGCGCACCCCGGTCCGGAGGTGGCGACAACAGCCGAGCCATCCCCCTACGTGTGCCTGGACCTTCCTGCCTGGCCCGGCGCGGTGGAGGGAGGAGGCGCCGTGCGCAGCCTGACTGCCGCCATCCACCAGCAGCTGGTGCAGCCTCGTCTGCTCTTCGGGCTCCGGGAGGACTGTGCGTCCCCCGGCCACGATGGCACCGGGTCCTCCGCACCCGCAGAGGAGCAGTCCTCCGGGACCCGTGCAGGGCGGGGCTCGGAGGAGGGCGAACCGGACGCTTCAGGTGGGGATGATGGAGGCGAGGGCAGTGACCACGACTTCGAGATGGTGGATTTGAATGAGAAATTCGTCCTCGGCCATCTACTTGTGGCCCCCTACCGGTTTGGGACCCGCGACGAGGCCGAGAAGCCGGCGCGGCCGTGCAGCCCCCACCGCTGGATGCACCTGATCCCCGGAGGCTGGCGGCACCACCGGCGGAGTCGAGACCTGGAGCAGCTGGAGGCGGAGGATGAGCCCCCCAAGCGCGGGGCGCGGGAGCATCTCGCCCAGTGGGGGCGCAAGAGGTTCCTGCGCGTGCCGGACCGAGACTCGCCCAGCCACAGCTCGCCCGAGAGAGGCAGTGACTGCAGCCACAACAGCTCAGACCACGAAGACGGCTTCTCTGGAGGTAGGCGTACCCCCATCTCTAGGTACAAGAGCGTGCCAAGTGAATCTGGGGTTCGGGTGAGTTTACGAAAATGAGCATGATGGCTGTGCAGGGGGGGGGGGGTTGATGGGAGGGCGCACTTGACCAGACCTTGGTCTTCAGTCCTCTGAGAGTCCTTTGCACCACCCCGATAGTACTCTCTGCAGAAACTCCAGAAGTCCCCCACTTCCCCGAGATTCCTTGGTGTGGAAGTCTGAATCTTTCCCTAAGTGTTCTGAAGTTAGCTTGTATTTCTCCAGCCTGCGTCTCATGCTGGGGGCCTAGTTCGCTGCAGAGGTGCCTGAGGCTCCTCTTTGTGGATTGGACCGTTCTTTCCGGGAGGGCTGCTCTGAGTCAGCTGGCTTCCCAGGAGCCCGAGAAGAGGGAAAGGCTTGGAACCCCAGTTTCGAGCCGGCCTGGTTCCTAGAGAGCCTGTTTGATCCAATGCCTCCACCTGATAAGGAACTGAATCTCAGATGTGTTCAAGCAGGTGACCTGAGACCTTTGCTGGTGTCCTCTGCCCTTTGCTTCCTCTCCTGTCTGCCCTCTTGACAACGGGATCTGGTCTCCGCTGTTTTTTATCTTGTTGTGGTCATCATAGTGCTCAATAAATAATGTCTGAATTAATGAGGCTGCCCAGCTCTTCATAGGTAAGGGAGAAGAACTAGGTAAGGAGAACTAGTTATCGGGCCGTGGGGTGGTAGGTGACCGCCCCTTTGCTGCATCTCCAGACTGTTAGGGTCTCCTCAGGCATGCAGAAAGCATACATTGGTGTCTGGTTTGATTGAGTTGCGGTAAGGAACTTAAGATGCCTCCTTGCTCCGTGAGTGGGGTGGTGTGTGGGGGGAGAGACATACCAGAGATTCTGGGATTGTTCCAAAATCTCCATTATTAGGTCTTCTCTGGGTGAGTCCGCATTTGAATGAAAAACTGCCCACTCTGCTAAAAGCCCATTTGGAAGCTCCATCAAGTCATCTGTTTTGATCAATTACACTTATTCATTAGCAGATATCGGCCGCTTTTCCCATAGGCAAAGCTCCTGCCACCCCTGCTAGTAATCATTTTTATGTTCCCCTTTCCTTTAAAGCAAGGGTTGAAGCCTTTCCTCTGGTGCCAAGTTTCAAATGCCCTCCTCAGCTGCTTTACAGTTGGCGTCTGTCCCACCGCTCCCAAGACCCACATCTGTCACTGTCAGGTGTGCTCAGGGCTCTGGATTTTCCCCAGGAGTGATTATTAATTCTGCAAGCAGTCTGTTCTTTGCACCTTGATGCGCAGGCTTGGGGCTAACCACACAGGTGCTCCTCAGGGTACATCAGGGATGAAAAGATTCGCTTTCCTTTGGACTAAAGACTCCAGAGCACGTGGTCTAGCACCAGTGGCTTTGGCCTGGCGTGCCAAGGCCAAATCCCTCCAGGCTGTCTTCAAGGCAAACTTGTATAGGAACACCCTCACCACCACCACCCCTGCACAGCTGCAGGTAGAGATCCTGCCTTCCCTCTTCGGATGTCATAGGGAAGACGTACACAGTGAAACATGTAATACATGTGCACAGTCACAGCACACTCCAGCAGGCATCTTTTTTTCCACTGCAAAATGGTTCGCGGGCAGTGGACGCATTGTGAGGTCATCCTTGCTTGCTTTTCCTATAGTTCTCATTAAACTAGCTCCTCAGACACTACTGTTTCGTATGTGGTTCCAATATCTTTCCCTGGATTCAAGCTCAATCCCTGGTGAAATGGGAACTGTAAGAACACAGGAAATCTTTGTGTCTTCATTTATACAAATGTGTCTAACATATATTGAGTTTCCCAGAAGTGTTTGTTGAATGGTGTGTTTTTACATTTATTGTGTGTGTGTGTGTAGAGGGGGGCGATGCATGTGCTGCAGTGCATATGGGAAGGCCAGAGGATGGCTTTTGTGATTCTCTCCTTCCATCATGTGAGTCCCAAGGACAGAACTCAGGTCCTCAGACTTGCTGACAAATGCCCATATCTACTGAGCCATCTCACTCACTGGCCCAGAGTGATATGTTTATTTGGGTTTTGTTGTTGTTGTTGTTTTTGAGACAGGGTCTCACTGTGCAGCTCTGGCTGGTCTGGAACTCACTATATAAACCAGGCGAGCCTTGAACTCTCAGTGGTCTGTCTGCCTTTGCTTACTGAGCTCTGGGACTAAAGGTGTGTGCCGCCATGCCTGGCCCTCAGAGTGATGTGATGTATTTTTAGTATGATAGAACAGAATTGAAAAAAAAAATGGAGTGAATTCATGATTCATGGATAGAATACATGCTTAGCATGCTCAAGGCCCTGGGTTCAGCCCCTAGCACCAAAACCAAGAAGGAAGGAAGGAAGGAGGGAAGGAAGGAAGGAAAGGAAGGGAGGGAGGGAAGGAGGGAGAGAGGGAGGAAGGAAGGAAGAAGGAAGGAAGAAGGAAGGAAGGAAGAAAGGAAGGAAGGAAGGATGGACGGAAGGACGGAAGGGATGGAGGGAGGAAACATGAGAAAGCATTGTACACGGTTAGTACCACTGCTTTAAAATTTTGTTTCAATGACATGTAAATGTTCGGGTAATATGTATGCCGGGGTGATGGTACACTCTTGTAATCTCAGCACTCTAGAAGACTGAGGCAGGAGGATCTATGGCAAGTTCCTAGCTAGCCTAGGCTGCAAAGTAAGACCTGATCTAGAAAATGAAAAAGTCATGGTCTCTGAGTCACGGTACTTGTGTGACAGTGGGAGAAGTTATCTGACTTTTCTGTGGCTTGTTTTCTCCATCAGTAAAACGGGCCCTCCTCACACTGTTGCTATGAGGAGTAAGTGGGCTATCGTCTCTAAAGAGCTTTGAACAGGTCTGGGAATGTAAAGAGCATGTGAGTATATGAACTGACTACTGCTACAAGCTGTGCTCTTCAGTTTGACTCTACAAAACTTTCTACTTCCAGAATATTCTAGATCACAGATGGCTTGGTTGCTATAGGACATCTTTGTTTTCCTAGCACAACTGTGGCCCTTTCTAGAAGCTTCCAAGCAACAGGGCAGGGCATTAACCTTGGCTTCTGAGCCTCTTTGGGTTGGCCCTTTGTGTTATTTCTCCCTCTCTACCAGTGGCCACACCCGTATCTGTATCCAGAGGACTTAACTGTAGGCCAGATTTTATTGGATAATAGAGCAGGCTTTGCCTTAGCCACAGGGGTTTAAGGAAACACCTGAGGTAGCATATGAAAACAACTAAAGGACAGGACTAGAGAGGTGGCTCAGAGGTTAAGAGCACTGGCTGCCCTTCCAGAGGTCCTGAGTTCAATTCCCAGCAACCACATGGTGTCTCACAACCATCTATAATGAGATCTGGTGCCCTATTCTGGCATAAAGGCATACATGCAGGTAGAACATTGTATACATAACAAATAAATCTTAAAAAAACGAACAAACAACAAAAAAAAAAAAACCAAAAAACTAAGGGGCACCCCTCCATGGAAAAGGGACATTTTCTACTAAGTAAAGAGCAGATCCATAAACCTGTGTATACCTTTTAGGTTTCTCTTCACATGTGAGAATAAAATCAGAGTTTAATTAATAGACATGCCAGTTCACTTTAGGCATCTTTCCTTGATCATCTTTATTGCCTTGACTAGTTTGAGAGAAGTCTGGGCCATGATAACATGGTTAGTTATTGGGGGTTTGGCATAGGGCAGAGGCACTAATGGAGGGGGAGGGCAGAGCAGAATCTGATGTGTTGGGTCATATGTACTGTGACGTTAGACCTGAGTCTGCCTATCCTCTCTTAATAGATGTGAGGCCCTGGGCAAGTCTGGCCTTTGCAGTCTCGGCCTGTGTTTCACAAGCAGCAATGAGAAGCATAGTATTCATGGCTTACTTTTGCCGGCCCCTGTTCTGAGCACTTTATGCCTAGTAATTAATTTATGACAAACAGCCTCATGACACAGAAACTACCGTTGTTTCCACTTTATATATGAGAGTCTTGAGGCTTAGAAAGCTTAAATGATCTTCCACCAATCACTCAGCTTACAAAAGGAGTGCCTAGGATTTGAACCCAGGCAGTCTGTTTCTCAAGTCCCCGCTTTCAAACAAATGCTAAGCTTCTTGCTACAAATTTTAGTACCTCCTAGGATAGCTGTAAAGATTGAATTCAGGAAACTAGGAACCTTTTAAATGGGTTAATATCACACTTGACTTATGACCATGATATCAGTATATGTCTATGTGTGTTATTATAGCCTTCATTATCACTGAAGTCCCTACCAGACTCCAGATCATCAGAAGCTGGGTCACTTCTCAGGGCTGGTACCTACTATGGGGCTCCTATGAACTGAGCCTTATAGCAGGTCACATGCTAGATTTTAGACTTCCCCTCAGTGGCCAGCCAGTCCTGGGCACATACAGCTGAATATCCTTAAATGGAGGCCGGGGTTTCCCTCTTGTGCTAGCATGCTTCTGCACCACCCCTGCCCCAGAGTCAACGGCTCTGTCCCCAGGGTTCATGAGTCCCTTCTGCAGTCTGTGGTTTCCTCTGTGTGTCTGCACTCCTTGTGGATCCAAATGCTGCCCTTCTAACAAAGCTCAGAGGTGGCTCTTCCATATCCAGCATTTTTTTGACTGTTAGACTATTTATCTGATATTCTGGCTTCAGTTCAAATATCAAAGTAAGTATCATTAATATTGTAAATGGGTGCCATTTCCTTCTTGCGTTAAATTTTGCTCAGTGAAGACAAGTTCTCTCCACACACCCTTCCTTTGCTTCTGAGATGGGAGATTGAACCCAGGGTCTTGTACATACTAAATAAGCCCTCTACCACAGCTATAATCCAGCCCCCAAGTACTCTCTATTTCTCTGTTTTTGTTGGCCCTTGGCTGTCCATCCATCCACCCATCCATCTGTCCTACTCAGCAAGTGTTTATCAAGGTCATGCTTCGTGCAAGCTGTGTTCAGGACTAAAACTGCTCAGGTTGGTGGCCCACCCTCATCGTTTTTGCTGTCTCTTTGCTGGGTAGAAACCTTGATTTTTGGACAAAGAAACAACTTTCTAATGGGTGACTACTGTTAAATACTGAGTAAGGAACCAGACATGGAGGCACATGCCTGTAATCCCAACACTTGAGGGGCTAAAGCAGGAGGGGTGTGAGTTTGGGGCCACCAGGCTCAGCGTGTTTCATAAAAAGAAAAAACATTCTAAAGAAGAAATGTGAGCTGGAGAGAGAGCGCTTAGTGGGTAAGGTGCTTGCACCCGACTATGGAAGCCTGGAGATCTGCATTTGATCCTGGAACCCGATAATAACAAATGGAGTAAAATACATTTAAAAAGAGCCTAGACCAGAAGACCAGAAGAAAATCCTGAGTTGACCTGTGTTCCTGTCTGTCTCAGACAGGTGAGCACCCTGGACCCTAAAAGCAACCTCAAGGTCACACTCAGGACCCTGAGGAGGGTTGCAGTCAGATCTGGACTGTCCTATTGTGTCCATGGCCTTTTCCAGGAATCTAATCAGAGGACCCTAAAGCTGTAGTCTCTGAGAGGCCAGGTGAGAGAAGAGCCGTCTCAGCCTCAGCACCACCCACCTCTGCAGATGGCAGTGGTGATGCCCACCTTATAGGTGGCCAGCTGAGGCTCTGAAGGAGCCAGCCAGAGCTGTGTAGAGAGCTTGTGGAGCTGGCATTGGGACACGGGTCTGTCCACAAAGGTGGTACGTGGCATTCTACCTGCAATGCCATGCTGGGCCAGCTGTTCGGGGCCTGGTTTCTTCTTTCTTTTTCTTTGTTGCTCAAGACAGGGTTTCTCTGTAGCCCTGGCTGTCCTGGAACTCGCTCTGTAGACCAGGCTGGCCTCAAACTCAGAGATCCATCTGCCTCTGGTTCCTGAGTGCTGGGATTAAAGGTGTGCACCACAGCTACCCAACTCAGGGTCTGGTTTCTATACCTGGAGGCCTGGCCGTCGGGGTCTGCTGGCTTCTGCTGGAGACCTTTTATTTTTAATCTTCATGGAAAATGCATTTCCTGCTGAAATTCTCATGTTACCTCACTCATTAGTAATCTGACAGTGTCTGTCTCCCCCCCCCCCCCCACTTTCCGGCAATGACTAATAAGATTGTTGCTCTGGGAAGAATTCCTTGCATTCAGTGATGTGTCTAAATAACTTAATTCAAATTGAATTTTTAGCGGTAGCTATAATAAAATAATTCTGTTATAGTTCCTGTTGTAGTGAGATATTAAAAAACCATTTCATGCCAAGTGTGGTGGTACATGCCTGTAATCCTAGCATTTGTGAGGCTCAGTGGGAGGATCAAGAGCTCCAGGCCAGCCTGTGCTGTGTCATGAACCTTACCTCCAAAACAAAGCTGCCTAAGACACACGCATTGGTGGTTTGTCATGGTTCATTGGTGACCAAAGTTGACAAAGTTGAGTCACTGGCTCTCCAGGGCTTGCCTCCCACCACTACTCACCTCTACCATCTTACCCTCATCATTAATATGTGGGTCCTATTAGCATGCCCTTCTATACAAGTAGGAAGTGCAACCAGCCTTGAAACTGTGATTCCTCTGGTCTGATTTTCTTCTGGTGAATAGTGTTTTGTATTTGCCTCTAGATCCTTCTGTCATACATCAGGATTGGTGTGTGTGTGTGTGTGTGTGTGTGTGTGTGTGTGTGTGTGTGTGAGAGAGAGAGAGAGAGAGAGAGAGAGAGAGAGAGAGAGAGAGAGCGCAAGCGAGCGTGTATGTGTGTGTGTGCATGCTTGGTGCTCATGGAACCAGAAGAGGGCATAGGATTCCCTGGAACTGTAGTTAAGGACTGTTGTGAACCATCATATGGGAGTTGGGAACTGAACCCAGGTCCTGTGTAAGAACAGTAAGTGCTCTTTACTGCTGAGCCCTCTCTTCATACCCCACTTTCCTTTCTTTTAAATAATGGTGTAAACACTTTCTCTTAAGACTGGAGAGATGGAACACACACACACACACACACACACACACACACACACACCTTAATATCTTCACAACAACAAAACAAACTCCACTTCCCTTGTCTGGAAAAAAGAGGATGTGTCTGGACAGCAGACAGGGCTTCCGGGTTGTGATACTTCCCTGGGACAACTCTGACTTTCTCAAAGCGTCAGGTTCTTCGTCTATGAGATGGAGATGGCGATAATAGGAGTATATCCTAGACTTGTTATGATGCCGTAATGAGATGATGTGTGGACGTCACACAGCACAGCACTGGACACATGGTGTTTAGCACCTCTGAGATGGTTACAGTAACTGTAAAGTCCAGAAGTTTTCAGCTGGCTGAGCTGGGCTTGTAGTTACGTTTTTTCTTCTTTCTCTCTCTCTCTCCAACCCATTGTCTCTCCTTCCTTCCCTCCCTGCCTCCCTCCCTCCCTCCTTTTCTTCCTTCCGTGTTGGGCATGGAAGCCAGGGCCTGGTGCATGCTGGGCAAACACTCTGTCCCTGAGCTACACCCCATATTTGCATCTCTTCACATAAAGAAGCTCTCAGTCTCTGTGTTTGTTTGTTTTTACTCTGTCTATAATTGTGTTGTTCTTTCAGAGGAGACCAGCTTTCTTGGTTGTTTGTGGTCTCTGGTCTCTCTCTATTCCCAAACATCTGCAAAGCCATCCCCTGGGATGTCTGTGGCTCATGCTCTCTTCTGTCTGCTGCAGCTAACATTCTTGCTGCTGCTGCTGCTGCTGCTGCTGCAGCTGCAGCTGCTGCTGCTTATTCATGTGTTCTTTCTGGCGTTTGAGATGCATGCCCACTATTCCCCAAATCAATCCTTTGAGGCCTGCCTCTTCCATAGAACCTGTATTGATTAAGCTACAAGTTCGCTAAATAGGATAAAATCTTATATTGGTACTTCAGCAAGATGAGAGTTCACGTGAAGAACTCCATAAGTAAGCCATATAGAGATGGTATGACTGCGTAATCATCAGGGAGTCAGGCTTTTTTGATCTTTTGGTATCATGGTTCAGAATGGCTCCTGGAGATCCACCCATCATGTTTGTGCTTCCGGCAAGAATTTTCAGAGCAGGAAAAGGAGTGAGTGGCAGTTGTTGGGTCCTACTATTTGAGGCACTTTCCTAGAACCCTCTCTAGACAGTTTCTGTTTTAAATCACATCAGCCACCTCTAGCTCCCAGGGAGGCTGGGAAATGGAGTACTTTATATGGGCATACGGCCCTCTCAAATCAAATGGGGTCTCTGTTACCAGGAAAAATGGAAGAATAGATAGTGAGTGGCAGCTAGCGGCCTCTGGCACAAGTCTTTCCAACTACTCCATCCCGCCTGTGGTTCTTAGAGTGAGCCCACACTGCACAATTGTTTTTATTATTATGCCGTCTGTTAATTCATTGACCCCATGGACAAATGACAACAGAACCTCTTCTCTCTGCAAGGCATGGTGCCTGTGATATTCTGAAGCATCGCTCTCAAGCCAAGGGGTTGGCTGGCTCCTTGAGGGCAGGGACCAGGGTCCGTTTCTCTCAGCAGTATCTTTCCCAAGGCTGAGCATATGGCAGGCACCAGAAAAGCACCTGGTTGATTTTATAGCCGTCACAAGTGAGAAGCCCAGGGTAAAAAAACAAAACAATAAAAACTTCCCCGACTTATTTCTATGCTAGAAAAGTGTGGTGTTTTGGGTCCCTTCTGGTTTTGAGGGTGGACCATGAACCATCTCCAAACATCAGAGCTGCACTGCAGCTCAGTTGTCTGTTTTGGCCACTGAACTTTGTTTGCATACCAAACACGAGTAGAAGTCTTTGTGCCCACCTGCTTCCCTCCCCACTGCTTTTCCCGGAGCTGTTTCTGCCACGTGACTCTCCCTTGTCATCTCTGCACCACATAGCTGCAGAGAAAACCTGCAGTGTCTCGGTGAGAGTCTGCTTCGTTCGTTCGTTCCCCATCCTGTCTCCCTGTTTGATTCCTGCTATCATCTGCCTGCGACTAGACTGTCTGGAGGAAGGTTGCCTGGAGCTCGAAGCACGTCTTGTGATTGCTGAGCAAAAGATAGCTTTAAAGGTTTGTTGGCACCTGGGAGAGAAGGAACTAAAATAGACTTAGCACCCACTGTCTTGGCTTTCTTCCTGTCATGGTTAGTATTCAGAGCAATCTAAGGGGCACTCTACCGCACAGGCCTGAAACCCTAGCGACTCAGGAAACTGAGGTGGGACGGTCAGAAGCTCAAGGTCAGCCTGATTTTTTTTTTTTTTTTTTTTTTTTCCGAGACAGGGTTTCTCAGTGTAGCTTTGGAGCCTGTCCTGGAACTCACTCTGTAAACCAGACTGACCTCAAACTCACAGAGATCCACCTGGCTCTGCCTCCCAAGTGCTGGGATTAAAGGCGTACACCACCATTGCCTGGTTTCAGCCTGAATAATTTAATGAAATTCTATCTCAAAAGGAAAAGAAGGCTGAGATTATAGCTCAGTGGCAGAGTACTTGCCCAGCATGCAAGAGGGCCTAGGTTCAATTCCCAGGACAGCAGGAAACAGAAAAAGGGAAGGATACACTACTCTTCTCATTCTACAGATGAGGAAACTGTCGCCAGTGGGTTAACAAGCCAGCCCAAGATCTCTCAGTGCTGGATTCCTTTTTTTTTAAATTGAGAATTCATATATTATTAAATTGGCCTCTATTGCATTCAGTGATGGATTTTAGAACATTCACAAAGTTATGAAATTACCACTATTCTCTAATTTCAGACTTTTTTTTTTGTCCTGTGGAGGACTTGGGAACATTTTGAGCACAGGCTCAAACCTCAAACCCTGCCATTCCATTTCTTCATTTGGCGTGTGCAGTGATTTAAAACAGGTGAGACTGGTCTGAGGCTGGGAATGGTGTTCAGGTGGTAGAGTGTGTAAACATTCACAAAACTCTGGGTTCGATTCCCAGCGCCTGATAAGTGTTAAATGGAGTGTCATGATGCATGGCCTGTGATCCCAGCACTGAGGAGGTAGAGTCTGGAGGACCGGACTTTCAAGGTCGTCCTTGGCTATATAGTATATCTGAGGCCATGCTGGGCTACAAGAGATTCTGTCTCAAGAAAAAATATAATAAAAAACCCTGATATGTGGGGAAGCTTCCGGACTTTTTGCTCTCTTTTGAGTGATATATACACAGAAGGGCTGTTGCGTGGGGCGGGTCAGCAGTTAAGAGCTTAAGAATGTCTACTGTTTTTGCCGAGGACACGAGTTTGATTCTTAGCACCCATGTTAGGTGGCTCACAACCACTTGTAACCCCATTTCCAGGGGATCTGAAGCCCTCTTCTGGTCTCTGTGGGGACCTACTCACATGTGCACATACCGCCCCCCCAATACACATAATTACAAATGAAAATAAATATTTTTAAAGGGGAGGCTGTTGGCCTCGTCAGTCACCCATTATTGCAGACCCCCGGGGCCCCTTTCTTCTGGGTGAGACTGCCTTAAGTCTTCCGGGTCCCTTCCCTGCCTGTCTGTGTTTCAGGTTTGGGGGCAGGTGTTGCAGTGTCCCAAACATGAGGCTCCTCCCTTGAACATCATTTATGCCTTGGGTTGTGGTTGTCAGGCTGACAGGGGACCTTGTTCTGACCTATGCTTCGGGTTTTGTAGCTTCAGGATAACACAGTGCCTGGCCACATGGGAGGTGCTCAATAAATGTTTATGAGGAGCTAGAGGTCCATCATCCAAACCCAGACCACGTCAAGGGCCATTTGGTTTGCCTCTACCCTTTCCTCTCCAGCCTCAGGTTACATTCACGTTAAAGATAAATGGTTGCTGTATGCTCCCAAGTCAAAATTTGTACCTTTATTCCCAATGCGCAGTGGCTCTCCATACACACAGAGTAAGATCTGAGGCTTTTTACGAGGCTCTCTGCGAAACCCCTTTTCTTCCACACATACACACTGTATGCCCAGCAGCACTGAACTGCCCAACACTGAACACACCCTTCTCTCTCTGCCTTTGTCTTGAATGCTCCTCTCCCATGTCTTTAGGACAGATTTCGATCCATTCTTTAAGCCTAACCTGGGAGTCTCCCTGCTCTGTGAAGTCTTGTTTGTTTCCTCTATGTAGAACCAGGACTTGGCTGTCAGTTAAGAGTGCATTTGAGGGGCTGGAGAGATGGTTCAGCAGGTAAGAGCACCGGCTGCTCTTGCAGAGGTCCCGGGTTCAAGTCCCAGCACTTGCATGGTGGCTTACAGTTGTCTGTAACTCCACTTCCAAGGGGTCCAATGTCCTCTTCTGGCCTTCACAGGTGCCAGGCATGCATGTGGTGCACAGAAGACATGCATGCACTCATACACATAAAATAAAATGCACTTGGCTTCAAGTAACTGAAAGCTTCCTTCTACAGTGCTTATATAACTATATTGCTCCACACTTCCACAATGGTCATGACAGGCAAAATTGTGGTCCCCAAAGAGGCCCACATGCTGATACCTGGACCCTTGTATATAACAAAGAGACTTTGCATATAAACTGGAGACTTTGGGGAGAGTGTGTGTGTGTGTGTGTGTGTGTGTGTGTGTGTGTGTAGCACTTGTGGAGGCTGAAAGAAGGTGCTGGATCCCTTGGAGTTACAGTAGGTTCAGAGCCATCATAGGGGTGCTGGGAACTGAAGCCAGGTCCTCTGTAAGAGAGGCCGCTGAGCCATCTCTCCAACCCCAGTCACAAAGATCTTAAACTGAACTTGGGAGAAGCAGGCTGAAGAGGTCAGGGTGATATAACTCCTTGCTGATGATTTTGAATTTGAAGAAAGAGATGACTAGCCAAGAAATGCAAGTGGCCTCTAGAAGCCACAGAATGCAAGGAAATGATTCCTCCAGTCTCCAGAAAGGAACTCGTTAGCCAGTAAATCCTAGGCTAGCCTGGACTACAGAGTAAGAACCTCCTCAGGTTTCCAAGGTGCAGAACTCTAAGACAATAAGTTGGTGCTATTTTTTGTTTGTTTGTTTGTTTTTGTTTTTTGAGACACTGTTTCTCTGTGAAACAGCCCTGGTTGTCCTGGGACTCACTCTGTAGACCAGGCTGGCCTCCAACTCACAGAGATCCACCTGCCTCTGCCTCCCAAGTGCTGGGATTAATGACGTGTGCCACCACTGCCCGGCTAAGTTGGTATTATTTTAAGCCACTGTGTGCTGCGATTTGTTAACAGCAGCCCCAGGGTTCACTACAGTGGCTTGATAGGCTAGGGGTTCGTTTTCCTCCCATTGCAAGGACTTCTTGGTGGGTTACAGGGACTCAATGGGGCCTTTTGTTTCAGAGCCTCCCAGTGTCTTACCGTGAGGTTTGTCCTCTTGCTTGTGACATACAGTTTGAAATGTGTATCTGCTGTATTACCTTGTGTGTGCTTGGGATCTGGGGAGGAAAAGGGAGCAAAGGACTCAGGCTGATTGTTCTAGCTGGTTGTCCCTCTAAGAATGGAGCCAAGTATGGTGGTTGGTGCCCGTAATCCTAGCAGTCTGCATTGGTCTCCGTGAGTTCTAGGCCTGCCTGGGCTACAGAGGAAGACCCCGTTTCAAAACTAAATTAAAAAAAAAATGGTGACAGCACTCATGGAAGTCTTACCTAACAACTCCTATTGTTTTTGGGGCCCAGCTGGGTCACATGGCCATCTTTAGCTGCCTAGGTTGATCGGGGAAATGGAACAGTGAATGGCTTTTGGAAAACAGCCCAGGGTTGGCTCTACCATCCTTCCCTGAACTTTGCACACTGGTATGTCAGGGCAGCTATATAAATTGTTTTTAAGTGATTTGCCACCCTCCCTACCCTCCATATACTGGTCACTTCTTTTAATTGTGGTATTCCTGCCTCTTAGACAATGCTGATGTAATGTTTCTTGTTGAACAAGTATAAAAAAACTTTTTTTGGTGGGTATATATATTTTGAGGCAGGGTCTCACTATATATTTGAGGCAGGTTAGACTTGAACTCAAGATTCTCCTGCTTCTGCCTTCCTGGTGCTGGGATGGCAGGCATGAGCTACTGGTCGTGTATTTTCAAGTGAGGATTTATTTTTAATTAATTTATTTTATGGGTATGGGTATTTTGTCCGCTTGTATGTCTGGTGAGGGCCTGGTGCTCAAGGAGGCAGAAGGTGTCGTTGGATTCCCTGGAGTTACAGATAGTTGTGAGCTGCCATTTGGGTGGTGGGAATTGAACCCTGATCCTCTGTAAGAGAGGGCTATCTACCCAGACCCTGTTTGTTTATTTTTATTTTTATGTGTTATGGATGGTGTAATGGTTTGAAGGAGCTGTCTCCTATAGGTCTCAGGCATTTGAAAACTTGGTTTCCAGTTGGTGGCTGTTGGGGAAAGATCAGGAGATGTTGGATCCCCTGAGACTGGTGTTACAGATGGTTGTGAGCTGCCATGTGAGTGCTGGGAATTGAACTCCAATCTTCTGGAAGAGCAACCAGTGCTCTTCATCACTGAACCATCTCTCCAGCCCTTCAAGTGAGGATTTGGTGGGATTTGGAATACCTCAGCAGGCTATTGATCTCTAAGAATTAAAAGACCTTTTAATTTTTCTCTCCCCCATTTTTTCCTCCTCCCCTTCCCCCTGCTCCTGCAGCTCAGGCTAGTCCCAAACTGTATAGATAAGCTCTGGGATCACAGCAATGTGACATCACCTGGCTTCCCTCTCTTTATTATTGTTACCTTTTTCTTCATGTACATCTTCTCTTCTTCATCTTTTGTACTACTCAAGAGCTGTGGTGGATTTTTCTGTTCCCTCCCTTCCTCTCTCCCTCTTTCCCTCTCTCCCTCCCTCCTTCCCTCCTTCCTCTCCCTCCCTGTGTCCGCTCCCTCCCTCCTTCCTTTCTTTCCTTTAATTTCTTCCTTATTTCTTTTGACATGGTCTCACCATATAGTCTGGGGCTAGAATATGCTATGTAGTCCAGTCTGGTCTTGAACACGCAGAGATCTACTTGCCTCTGCCTTCTGGATGCTAGGATTAAAGGTGTGCACTATCATGCCTGGTTTGTGGTGGATTTTTCTTATTTTACCCTTCCCAGGCTTTACAGCCCCCAAGTTTCTAATTTATTTATATACCTGTTCCTGCTTTTAATTAAAACTGCTGGAATGTTAACTTGGTGGTCAGAATACATTTGCATCTGGAAGTTTCCTTGAACTCCTGATTCTCTTGCCTGACCTCAAGCACTGCAATTACAGGATCTTGTAATGTGATGGATGGGCTCCCTGGCTGCTTGAACAAAAATGTAAGAGTTGAGCCTCACAAATGTGAAAAATTCTATTAGAAGTAAA
This sequence comes from Peromyscus eremicus, assembly GCF_949786415.1. Lineage (NCBI taxonomy): Eukaryota > Metazoa > Chordata > Mammalia > Rodentia > Cricetidae > Peromyscus > Peromyscus eremicus. The sequence continues at coordinate 59,731,419 of NC_081423.1, read as the reverse complement.
CGGCTGAACTGTTTTTCTCTCTCGGTTCAGCCTCTCTACCCCATCCTAACCCATTCTCATTCTCTTTCTTCTCTTTTGAAACAAGGTTTCACTGTGTTGTCACTTTGTTATGAAGATGTTCTCAAACTCCTGGGCTCAAGACATCCTCAGCTTCCTAAGCGCTGGGACTCAAGGCCAGTGCTGCTGTGCAGTCTTGAGTTGCTGCGGCTTCATTCAGTAATCGACTGGGACAATTATAAGAGTTAATAGAGTATTCCGAGAGCTGTATGTGTGTGCATGTGTACATAAAACATTTTCATATATATATATATATATATATTTGTTGGGTTTTTGTTTGTTTGTTTTTGAGATAGAGTTTCTCTGTGTAGCCTTGGTTGCCCTGGAACACCTTCTGTAGACCAGGCTGGCCTTTAACTCAGAGATCTACCTGCCTCTACCTCCCAAGTACTGGGATTAAAGGCATGCGCCACCACCACCCAGCAATAAATTTTATTTTTTTATGGATATGGCTGTTTTGCCTGCATATATGTTTGTGCTCCATATCCCTGTGTGCTTGGGAGGTAAGAAGAGATTGTTGGAACTGGAACTGGAGATGGTTTTGAGTGGCCATGTGGGTGCTGGGAATTGAATCCTGGTCCCCTGGAAGAGCAGCCAGTGCTCTTAACTTCTGAGCCAACTCTCCAGCCCTGATCTAAGTTTTGGTGTTGTTTAAAGGAGTCTGTCAAGCCATTATGTCAAGGCCCATGGCTCCAAATAAAAAAATCACTAAATCACTAGCAGTGAAAAGGATCCTAGAATTTAAAACCATACAAACCTGTTTTGTTTGGCTTGACATGGGTCTGTTGGTATATTGCTTATTAGTGAGAGTGGAAGACCCAAGTGCCCATTGTCCAGCTTGCTGAGAAGTATGATTTCCCTGGGAATCCCACACATCTGGAAGTGGTAGAACTACAGATGTGCAATGCAAGTGTTGGGGTCCTTGTCTGGTAATTAGATTTTTTTTTAATACAGGATCTTGCTGTGTATCCCTGGCTGGCCTCGAACTCACAGAGTTCTGCTTCTGCCTCTGAAGTACTGGGATTAAAGGTGTGCATTACCATACCCATTGCAGATTTTTGGAGTCATCTTGGGCAGTGTTCTTATTGCTTATATCATTCATTCTTTTTGTTTGTTTGTTTTGTTTTTTGAGACAGAATTTCTCTGTGTATCCTTGGCTATCCTGCAACTCACTCTGTAGACCATGCTGGCCTTGAACTCATAGAGATCTGCCTGCCTCTACCTCTCTAGCGCTGGAATGCTCAACCACTGCCTGGCCCTTACATCATTATTTCTAACCATAAAGAACAGACTTGTAAACAAAAGTATGAAGCTATTAATCTGTAAGTTAGAGACTGCTCACTACATTATCATTCAAAGTATATATTATACACATATACTTTCTTTTGTTTATCACTTATGATAACTATTAAACATCTATTACTCTCTCTGGTCTGTAGTTCTTTGAGGTGGTGCTAGTGGTCTTGACAGTTGGAGAGGAGTCAGGTGACTTATTCATCCTTCAACTGGTTGCCCAGAACTATGTTTTGTTTTGTTTTGTTTTGTTGGTGTGTGTATGTGTGTGTGTGGGGGGGGGGAGGGTAATAGTTCCTCATGGAGCTTAGTTGATCTTAAGCTTGTTACGTAGCCAAGGGTGGCTTGAACTTCTGGTTCTTCTGCTTGTATCTCTTGAGTCCTGGTATTACCATCATGTACCACCATGCCTGGTTTGTGCGTTACTAGGGATCCAACCCAGGGCTTCATGCGTGCTAGGCAAATGCTCTACCAGCTGAGCTGCGTCTTCAGCCCTCACCACCAACTATTAATTTCTTCAGACTGTAGATCTGAAACAATGAGGCTGGACTTGATGGTTTTCCAATCACAGATTTTATGAAATCCAGTAAGTTAAGTGATCAGGGACTCTGAAACTTGTGAGGTTGACAGAAGAACTTGAGTTATGGTGCAGACCTGAAATGTCCCCCACACATTCGTGTTTTGAACTTTTGTTTCCCAGCTGGTGGCACTATTTAGGGATGCTTTGGAGCCTAAGAAGTGGGCCCTGGCTGGGTGGTGGTGGCACATGCCTTTAATCCCAGCAGTCGGGAGGCAGAGCCAGGTGGATCTCTGTGAATTAGAGGCTAGCCTGGTCTACAGAATGAATTTCAGGACAGCCAAGCTACACAGAGAAACCCTGTCTCAACAAAACAAAACAAACAAAAAACCAAAAACAAACAGATAAAAAAAGAGGTGGGTCCTGGCTGAAGGAAGCAGGTCACTAGGGGTTGGTCGTTGAAGATTATGATTGGGTTCTTAGTTTCCCATCACCTGCTGCTTCTCAGTTCATTGCTCTGTGAACAGCTATATAAGCCCGTATTGTCTTGGATTAAGATGCTCCACAGTGCCTTCTTATGATGGGCTGCAACCCTCTGAGACTGTGAGCCAAAATAAATTATTCCTAGTGTAATGGATGCACTAGGTTTATAGCCATGCCTCTGTAAATTTGCTCCATTAACCAGATTATGTCACCTCTCTATAGAGATACTTTCTTTTCTGAACAATAGGGATGACTTTTACCTCATTTTGTGTTGCAAAGATTAAATGAGGCCTGGGCATGTAACTCAGTTGGTAGGGGCTTACCTAGCAGGGATGGGGCTAATTTGATTCCCAATACCACACACATACATACACATGCATGCACACACACACACACACACACACACACACACACACACACACACACAATTTAAAGAAATAATGTACAAAGAGCAAGTGGCACAGGGTGTAACTTACAGTCAGAGCTGTGTAAATGCAAATAGTCGTTGGTGTAATAATCAAGATCTGGGGCTGTATTACTTAGATGCAAGTCCTAGCTCTGTCACATAATTGTTGTGTGTCCTTGAGTAAGTTTCTTGACCTTTTTGTGTCTTAGTGTCTATATCTGTAGACCATGGGAACCATACTAATACAAAATCAATGTCTCATTAAGTTGGGTGAAGAGAGAGTACAGATCAGTATGTGTTTACGAAGCACTTTGGACAGTGGCTGGCACACAGCAGACACTCCTTGCAGGCTGGCTAACCTCGTCCCTGTCATCACTACTGTGGCCATGGGCATTGTTGAAATAAACTGCAAGGGCGAAAAATATGCTCATCATGTTGCCTGGTCATATTCTTCATTGAAACCTGAGGCTTCTGGAAATCTTGCACTTTGAATCGTCTAGGAGCTGGAGCAATGAAGTATCCAATTACAGATGCCTCTCAGCAGCAGCCCATCCAGGAGGCCTCCACAAGGTCTAGTTGGGTTGTGATCCTATTATGGAGAAGGCCCTGCTTTGTATGCAGCTGGCGTGGCTTCGCTTGGCTGCATAATTGTGCCTTTTTGTCTTATTTTAAAGCATCTTGAGGAATCCGGAGCCCACTCCCACTGACATCAGTGAAAGCCACAGCATGTCACAGCTCTAATGAGTCTTGCAGACACTCTTAGGCCCCACTGAGGCAACTAGACCAGAGCAGACGCACGGCCTAGGTCAGCATCCACTGGTCCCTTTGAACACGGATAGCCCCACCAGATTTCACATCATGGGGCTCCCCAAGGTCCCCTAGGATCTCCCACGCCTGTCTTCTTTGTCTTAGAAGGGCATCGAGTTGCTTTCTGAATGTTGGGCTTGTTGGTAATCTTTGTGGGCAGCAATGCTAAAACAAATTAACTATTCATATCAGTGGGCCTGAAGGAGCTGTTGTTCGCTGAGGAACTCCCTCTGGTCTCTAGACCCACAATCCCACAGGGACCTTTGGTCAGACAGGAGGCAGCTGTGACCACGCTCCAAGCTCAGAAAAGTCTGATGACCTGCTTTGTTTGAACTGCAGAGGGTTAAAATAAAACGGATTTTTTTTTTTTAAGTTTGGAGATTTTTCTGTGAATGTACGTACTTCTGTCTTTTCTTGACGGATGGGGAGACTGACAGTTCATGCCTCAGGTAGACTAGATGGAATTTTGCCAGTTGCAGTGACCTTATCCTCCTGACCCCTTTATCTACAAGCACCGAGGGTACTGAAGACACTGGGCAGAGCCAAACTCAAGTGTGAGGCTTCCTGGCTTTATGTCCTGCCTCTTCTTAGTTTAGCTGCATGACCATAACCAAATTACATAACTCTAGTGGCCTCACTTTCCTTCCATAAAAAATGGAGTTTATAATAGTTTACTTCACAGCTATGTGAAAAGGAACTGAGTTCGTGTGTGTTCAGCCTGGCACACACTAAGTGCTACTTAGATGTCTCTATCTACCAGTGTTACACAGTCTTCTAGTCGCCATAGGCATTTGGGGTTACATTGCTTATGTTAAGAGTTTTTTCACAGAAGACAAAAAGCCTTTCTCTCCTCGTGTACCTCTGAGCTGGCTAATAAGCTTTTTCTCCATCCCCTCGACTAGGTCTCAGGCCTTGGGATGTAGCAGTTATGTTACTGGAATGTAATTATAGTAGAGTAACACCATCTCAGGTAGCCAGACTTCCTCAGTGTTCTGGTGGCTGAACCTCATGTGTGTATGTATATTCTGTTGCTGTGATAAAGACATGACCAAAACAACTTGGGGAGGAAAAATATTACATTTTCTTGTCATAGTCCAGGAACTCAAGGCAAGAACCTGGAGTCAGGACAAAGGCCATGAAAGAATAATGGTTATTGGCTTGTTCACAGCTTGCTCAACTTGCTGTCTTATAAGTCCTAGGACCATCTACCCAGGGGTTATACTACCCACCGTGAGCTGGGCCTTCCCACATCAATGACTAATCAAGAAAATGCCGGGTAGATTTGTCTGCAAGGCTGGTTTGATGGAGGTAATTCCTCAGTTGAGGCTCCCTCTTCTCAGCTATATCTAGGTTTGGATCAAGTTGGCAACACTGACTGGCACACCAGCCTCCTGAGCGCCTGTCAATCTGCCCTCCTGCAGGTCGTGGAGTTCTCAGCTTTCAGGGGACAATAGCGAACTCAGCTCTGCCAGGCTGGGGAGAGGACTGGGCATGAATCTGACTCAGACAATATTTCATTTTTTAAGCGAGAGGTACAACTATACATATGTACTTTGTGCTAAATTGGGGTAGAAACATTTACAGCCACAATTTTTATATCCAAGTCTTTTAATTTTTTAATTTGCCATTATTATTTTGTTTTGAGATAGTGTTTTATGTAGCCTCACTTGACCATAAACTCACCATGTACCTCTCTGATCCCTCCTGCCTCCCAAGTGCTGGAATTACAGGCCTGAGCTCTGTTATTTTTATCTTTGAGACAGGGTCCTAATATTTAGCCAAGGCTAGCCTTGCACTTGTGACCTGAGTGTTGCCACCACATCCAGAACAGATCTAATCCTGGATACCCTCTTCTGGAAATCAAACCTGGGGCTTCAGGGATGTTAAGCTGATGTTCTACCATCGAGTCCCACCCCAGCTCTTTAGGCTCGCGTCTTAAATCCCTGGCTCTTTTCTTTTTTTTTAATTACTGTTGCCCTGTAGACATTTTTAGCATTTGGCTTTGTTAAGGTAATTTGTAAGGAGTAATTTACATATTTTGCTTAAGTCATCAGGGTGGAGGGAGATTATTCATGAAAGGAAGGAAGAAAGGGGAGGAGGAAGGAAGGAAGGGAGGAGGGAGAGGCAGAGAGGGAGGGGCAGAGAGGGAGGGAGGGAGGAGGGGCAGAGGGAAAAGGAGGGGAGTGCATAGCAAATCAAAGATCCTAAAAATTGCTGAAAGTCCCAAAATGCTCATTCATTTATTTATTTGTTTGTTTATTTATTTTTGAGACGAGGTTTCCTGTACCCAGCCTGTCCTTGAACTCACTACATAGCCAGGGCTGGTCTTCCTGCCTCTACTTTCCAAGCACTGAGATTACAGGCATACACCGCCATGCCTAACTCCCAAAGTTAGTCTTTATTTGAAGTTGAGGAGCCGGGACCAGCTGACCATTGGGTTGAAGGAAGGAAGGGGTCTTGTTTAGCACTTCACAGCTCTTGAAGATCGGTAGGCACAGTGGCGTGCCTCACCCCTGCCTGTCACTACGGGCATGACAGAAGTGTGCTGCCGCTTGCAGGTAGCCTCAGAGAAGCACAGGAGACAAAGAATGACCTTCAACCCCTGCAAACCCAATTCAAACCAAATAATATGTGTAGTCACTAAGGGGGCAGTGACTAAGCACCCTCTTGCTCTGAAGGTAACCCTGACCCTTGGCTTGCTGTTCTGGTCCCAGACTGACAGACAGCTTTCTCTGTCCCCTAAATCACCATCTAGGAGAATCAGCTCAGGCACAGTTTATGGAAAAATAATCAGAATCTGCAGTTTCTTGTCTCCCTGGTTCACAGACTGGCCTGACTCCTACCCTAGTACATTATGAAATCAAGAAGTTTTAGAATCTGAACTAGAGAAATGATGGGCCTTCTTCCTCTCTGGGCTGAAGCTCGCTGGAGGAGACCCTGTGCTCTGCTTAGATAGGATGACCTCACTCTTTGTAGCTCTAGTCAAGGAGAATTTTATATTCTGTTGAGAATTTTATATGCCTACAGCTGTTTGGCAAACAATTAAAAAAAAAACTCAAGCTGGGCAGTGGTGGCACACCTTTAATCCAGCACCCGGGAGGCATAGGCAGGCAGATTGCTGTGATTTCGAGGCCAGTCTGGTCTATAGAGTTAGTTCCAGGACAGCCAGGGCTACATAGAGAAACCCTGTCTCAATATATATATATATATATATATATATATATATATATATATATATATATATATATATATATATATATATATATATCTTGAGTCAAACCCTTATTCCAATTACCTGTCTTTATATCTTGATTTAACACCTGTTTCCTTCTGTGTTACTGGATTTGCTAAAAGCAGATACTGGCTTCCAGTGGTAAGCCGAGTGCTTACCTTTACAACTGTTCTGCCACTTATTGGGAGAATTTATTTACTTGTTTATCTGTAGGTTTGTTCTGAGACAGAGGCTCACTGTGTAGCTCAGGCTGCCCCCAAACTTGTAGTGAGCCTCCTAACTCTTCCTCTCAAGAACTGGGATTATCAGTGTGTGCATGGTTTGCATTGTGCTGGGGACTGAACCCAGGGCTTCCTGTATGGTAGGCATGCACTCTACTAACTGACCCACATCCCCATCCTCAGTTATGAGGATTTAAAAGGTGGTTCTGCCTCTTCGTGCCTGGTTTTGTCAGTGTAGTGGATGTATTGGTAGCTTCTATCTTCTGGAGTGTTGTGAAGCTGAACTGGAGAATGCTTGGTAAACCTTCCATAGACCTGACATGTAGTGAGTCATCAATAAATACCTGTCAGTCACCTTTGTTTTCCCAGTAGCTACTGGAGCATCATTTATCACTCTACCTGATAAGTATTTTCTGATTAACCCAAAAGAAAGAGTACTAGCTCATGATTGTTCCTCTACCTCTGAAATATTCTAGATAGGAAACTGACTGGAGACTAGAGAGATGGCTCAGATGTTAAGAGTGTTTCCTATGCAGTCATGAGGACCAGACTTCGGATCCCAGCACCCATGTAACAAGCCTGGTGTCTGGCGTACACCTGTAATCTCAGCTCTAAGAAAGGGTGGAGACAGGAGGATCACTGGAGCTTTCTGGTTTCCGGCCTAGCCAAGAAAAGCACAAGCCCTAATTTTAGAGAAAAACCCTGCCTCAAAGCAATAGGCAGAATAATAGGAGGATACTCAGTGTCGTCTTCTGGTCTCTGAGTTGTCTGTCTGTCTCTCTCTCTCTCTCTCTCTCTCTCTCTCTCTCTCACACACACACACACACACACACACACACACACACACACACACGCCCCTATGCTCATACACACAAGAAAATAAATATGGGGCTGGAGAGATGGCTCAGCGGTTAAGAGCACTGAATGCTCTTCCAGAGGACCCAGGTTCAATTCCCAGCACCCACATGGCAGCTCACAACTGGCTGTAACTCCAGTTCCAGGGTACCTGACACCCTCACACAGACATACATACACTAATGCACATAAAATAAAAATAAATAAATTCTTTTAAAAAAAAGAAAATAAATAAATTTTTAAAAATTGACTGAAGCCGGGCTGTGGTGTCACACGCCTTTAATCCCAGCACTCGGGAGGCAGAGCCAGGCGGATCTCTGTGAGTTCGAGGCCAGCCTGGTCTACCAAGTGAGTTCCAGGAAAGGTGCAAAGCTACACAGAGAAACCCTGTCTCGAAAAACAAAAAAAAAAAAACAAAAAAAAAAAAAAAATTTGACTGAATGTTAAATCATCTGAAAGAGCGTTCTAAAACAGGAGCTTCAAAGGCTGGTGAGATGGCTCACTGGTAGAGGCACTTGGTGCTAAGCCTACCAGCTTGAGTTCGATTCCCAAGACCCTCATGGTGGAAGGAGAGAACTGACTCCTGCAAGTTGTCTTCTGATCTTTGCATGGACCCCTCCCCAGATGAGTAAGCAATGTGATTTTTTTTTTTTAAAGCAGCTTCCTAACCAGGCATAATGATATACACCATAATTCCAGTACTTGGGAGGCTGAGGCAGGAGATTTGCAGTGTTTTTTTTTTGTTTTTGTTTTTGTTTTTGTATATGAGTGTTTTTTGTTTTTTTGTTTTTTTTTTTTTTTTTTTTTTTTTTTTTTTTTTTTTTTTTTTTTTTTGGTTTTTTCGAGACAGGGTTTCTCTGTGTAGCTTTGTGCCTTTCCTGGATCTCGCTCTGTAGACCAGGCTGGCCTCGAACTCACAGAGATCCGCCTGCCTCTGCCTCCCGAGTGCTGGGATTAAAGGCGTGCGCCACCACCGCCCGGCTTTGTTGTTGTTTTTTTGTTTGTTTTTTGAGACAGGATTTCTCTGTGTAGTTTTGATACCTATCCTAGATCTCGCTCTGTAGACCAGGCTGGCTCTGCCTCCCAAGTGCTGGTATTAAAGGCATGCGTCACTGCCACCTGACTTTATATGAATGTTTTTTGCCTGCATGTATTTCTGTGTACTACATGCCGCCTGGTGCCTGAAGAGAGCAGAAGAGGACATTGGATTCCCTGGAACTAGAGTTACAGATTTGTGAGCCACCAAGCAGTTGGATGTTGGGAAATAAACCTGGGTCCTCTGTAGGAGCAACCTGTGCTTGTAACCTTGGAGCCATCTCTCCAGCCCTAGGATTAGAGTTTTGAGGCTAGCCTGGGCTACACAGTGAGGACTGTCTCAAAAAATGAATGAATGGACATATTTCTTGTGCCTGGCCCCTCTAAAATGAAAAATGTAAAGTCTCAGTATCTCTGTGTCTCTGTCTCTGTTTCTCTCTCCATATATATATATATATATATATATATATATATATATATAAAATTTTGGGGATCAGATGATCTTTTATTGAAATTATTTTCTCTTGCTACTTCATAAGTAGCTGGGCATCCCATTGCACCACTGCTGATGTCCTCTATGATGTCATGAAGTGATGCCATCCACAGCTATCTATAGACTGAAGTACCCAGGAGCTCCTAAATAATTCCAGAAAGTTCTCTGGCTAAAGACTAGTGTTGTAGGTGTGGTGTTGCATACTTTAATCCCAGCACTCAGGAGGCAGAGGTAGGAAGATCTCTGTGAGTTTAAAATCAGCCTGGTCTACATGGCAAGCTTCAGGATAGCCAGGGCTACAGAGAGAAAACTATGGGAGTCCAGCTCCCACCTTTTGAAGGGTCTTAGGTGGAGGAGAGAGGAATTAAGAAATGATAGATAGAAAGAGAGACCTAGCTGACAAGAAGAAAGACAGAAACACAGGATAGCTTTGGGAGGGACTGGGTCAATACCCAACCGCCCAGTTCTTTATTGAAAAGAGCTTTTTATAATATGCCAAGGGGAGAGGCAGAAGACCTCCCCCTTGCAAGATCAAAGCACACTGTACAGCCAAGTGTAGACCCTTCCAAACACCTGGTAACTATGCCCATGGTCAAATCATCCTGTTATGCAGCCCTGCTGGGTAAAGCAAGCTCAGACTCTCTGACCCTGAGTAAATTGTCACTAGGAAGCCTCTGTGGGCTCCCACAGAAAACCTGCCTCACACAAAAACAAAAAACAAGCAAACCAAACCAACAAAACGAAACTGGTGAAGAATCTGTTGGTCAGTGTTGGCAATCTCATCAAAAGTGTTATTTCCACCGTGTTTTATGTGTTTTTTTTTTCCTGCTACTTTCTCTCTTGGTGGTTCCTCAGGGGCCCTGATGATCAGGGCAGAGGCAGAAGGAACCACCTTGATCTGGGTCTGTCCAGAATGGTCACTTCCACTGTCATCCTTAGACCTTCCCAATCACTTGTTGCCAAGGCAACGTCATCACCTTTTTCTTTCTTTCTTTCTTTCTTTCTTTCTTTCTTTCTTTCTTTCTTTCTTTCTTTCTTTCTTTCTTTCTTTCTTCCTTTTTTTGGAGACAGACCCAGGGGGACCACTCTAGGGGCCAAGGTGGATGTGGACTGGAATGTCTCCTGTGCACTTCAGGGGCATGACTTTGATCTCATTGGGGTTGAACTTCAATGGCATGAAAGATGCAGCTGGTGTTGGATGAACCAGGATTTGGGACTACTGAAGGAAGTGTGTGTGTGTGTGTGTGTGTGTGTGTGTGTGTGTGTGTGTGTGTGTAAAAGTTTAAAATTTAAGGAAGTATTAATTTGGAGAGTGTGCAGGTGCCGCAGCATGTGAGTGGAGATCAGAGGACAACCGGTGGGGTTTGGTCCTCTCTCCACCGTGTGTGCCCTGGGGATGGAATTCGGGTCACCAGGTGAGCACCTTTGCTCACTGAGCTATGGCACTGCCCTCCTTCCCCCTTGTTGACAATGGTGATGACAATGGAGTCCTTGCTTTGTCATCCATGCTGGCCTGGAATCTTATGGCCTCAAGGAGCCATTTTTCTGCTTTAGCCTTTTGAAAAGCTGGGGCTATAGGTGTGGGCCACAGCACCGGGCTCTGGAATCTGTATTTTTATCCATCCCAGGGGATTCTGAATAGCCAAGCCCAGCCACCAGGGTTTGGCAGGCTTCCCTAAGGTTGCTGTCGGGTGGTAATGACTGTCTAGTGAGTTTAAATATAGGCCCCTTTCTGCCCCCACAACCCAAAGGTTGACACTGAAAAGAAGCCAGAAGGAAGGAAAAGGGCACCGGTTTTCTTAAGAACTTGCAGCATTCCAAACAAAACAGGGAGGGAAAGTCCTTTTGGAGTGGTGTGTGAGTAGATAAGACATTGCTAGAGCGCTGATAAAATAATCCATTTGTGTTTGGAGCCTGCAAACAGAAGGAGCCCATGGTGACCTTTAGCTCCAGAGAAACATAGCTGAGTAGCACTTGGACAATGGCACACAGTTTTTTTCAGATTTACTGTTTCCAAACCCTCGACTAGCCTGGGTTTGATTCATGCAAGTGACCCTTTCCTGCCCCCAGATAGTCACTGTGGTATTTGACAACCTGATGTTCAGCTTCTGTGTCTGTATTTACTGGCTCTCCCCTAACTGCAGGGAAGGGCGATTCCGAGGTGGTATCAGATCTTTCTCTCTAGTGACAAGTGACAGCCTCACAGTCCCAATGTAACTGAGCTTCTGTATCTCTGAGTCCATTATCTTCTGTGTCTGTTCTTCCCCCTTGCTCAGAGAAAAGTGCCTCTGTTAATTTAGATGTGGGTGGCATGGAAAATGTGTGTGTTGTTCAGGAGTGGAGATCTCTGTACTTAAGACTGCTTTGCTGTGGTTTCTAAGTCTGCTGAATTTATAAATAGTTGGGTGTACCTGCTGGATTTTGATAAATGGAACCTTTCCTGATGTTTTAAAAACCATTCTGAAGTGCGCTTGTAGCCTCCAATCCAATCAGTGAAAAGGTCAACAAAAGACTTTTCGTAGAGTTCTCAGTGTTGATGGAGTGACCAAACCACCAAGAATCAGAAGGTTCAAAGAGAAGGATGAAGGCAATAAAACACACCCACTTCAGAGCAGGACCAGAGAGTAAAGCATTGTCTGTCTGACTTTATGACCCATGGGAGATCAATTCTGGGCTACCTTAAACTACTCATATCTAGGAAAAGGGGTGCAGGGACCATTAACCCAAATATTACTGATCTCTGATTGTGGCAGGCAGCACCACAGGGGAAAAAGAGTCCTACATTCTGCTTCAAGGACTGGGGTCCTCCTGTCGGGCCAGGTTGGTAAATGTGGCTGCATAAATGCTGGCCACAGAGACCATACTAAGGGCATGGGTGCAGACAACAAGCCAAGGACTTGCCATCTCTAACTAGCTTGTATGACTCAGGTTGCTCTTTAGACACAGTTGGCAACCACTACTGTTCACAAGCTGAACAGTGGCAACAAATGGCCCACCTTTGCCGGCTGACCAGGAGGCAAAGGACTGGCAGCATCTGATCCACTATCTGTCGCACATCCTTGGGGGTTTCGCCATATTTCTTCAGCTCCAGTATCTACAGAAAACCTAGCAGCCTCCTCCTCCTGAAGCCTTCTCGCAGTCAAGGAAGCCACGTCCATGCTGATATTCTCCTAGGTTGGCAGAGGACCTGATCTTGTTAGTAGCCAGCCCCTCACTCTCACAGGAGGGTTCTAAGACTGCTGTTCACAGGCCAGCAAATTTTGGTGGTAGATACTGTTGAGAAACCCAGCACAGCTGCCACTGTTAGAGAAAATATTGATTCCTCAGTGCTTAGGAGGCTTGGATGCCCTGAATTGCTGCTCCTCACACACACACACCCCACTTTTTTTTTTTTTTTTTTTGATTACAGATAGAATTGTCAGTCAAGTGACAACCTTCCCAGGAAAACCTATCAAGGTAGCTTCTAGTATCCACCACATCCTTGACACCCCTAGGGACTCAGTTGGTGCTCTGGAAACCTTTTTAAACCCTTAGAACTCAGTGGGTCTACTCACACCTACTTCCTAGACAGTAGCAGGGAGGTAGTTCTGACAGCAATGGCCCCAAAGTGGCTCATCTTCTAAGAGGTGCTGCCTACAGAATTGTAAAATGACAAGGTTTTCTCTTCCAAGATCTCCTCTAGCCCCCATGTTCTTGGTAGAGAAAAGACATGGGAGATAACACTAATTCTTGGCAAATTAACCTCAGCTTTTGCTATTCAAATAATACTGCCATGAGAAACCATATATGGTTCAAAAAAACCATGGGTCACACAAATGAATGCTGCCTTAAAAAAGTATCCAGATGTGGGACTGGAGAGATGGCTCAGCGGGTAAGAGCTCTTGCTGCTGTTCTAAAGGACTTGGGTCTAGTTCCCAGCATCTACACCGTGACTCACAATTGCCTGTAACTCCAGTTCCAGAGGATCTGATGCCCTTCTCTGTGGGCATCAGGAACACACATGATGCACATACACACATACAAGCAAATACATATATGAAATAAAAACTAAAAAATGAAAATTAAAAAAAAACTAGCTAGGCTTGGTGGCACATACCTATAATCCTATCACTCAGGAAGCAGAGACAGGTAGATCTCTGAGTTAGAGGCTAGTTTGGTCTACATAGTTGAGTTCCAAGTCAGCCATGACTACATAGCATTTTAAATATCAATAGGCACAGTCCTGGGGGAAAAAATGGTTAACACAGTTTATATCCTCACCATACTTTTTCTTATGGTCGAAGATCCAACCCAGGGCCTTGGGCATGGTGGGCAAATTTCCTACTATTGAGCTATATCCCTGCCCCTAAACTACCTTCTAAGAGAATCTGTTCTCACTGTTACCCACATTTGTTATTATGTGTAGCTGTGCCAATCTAATGGGTCAAAATAGCATCTCAGTGTTCATATGGTCCTGATTGCTGATAAAGCTTGGTGCCTTCTCTTACATTCTTTGGTTATTTCTTCTTTGTCATATCCTTTGCCCATTTTTGGATTTGATATGAATATGCCTCACGCCTCAAGACTGAGTAGCATGATCATAATCATTTGACTTAAGGAAGTTTCTTGATCTTTATATTTCTAGTTTCCAAGAGCCATTTCCCTATCATTTTAAAGCAGAAATAGATTTTGACTTTTCACAAATGCTTTGCTCAAGCATGGTGGGATGTTCATATGCTTTTCATCCTTAATATATTAATGTAGTAGATTGCGCAGATTTTCAAATGTTGAATGAGGCTTGAATTCCTGGGATGAGCTGGAGAAATGGTTCAGAGGTTGAGAATGGCCGCTGCTCTGCTCTTGCAGAGGATCTGAGTTCAGTTCCAGCACCCACACCAGGTAGCTTAAAACCAGCTCCAGAGGATCTGATGCCTTCATCTTCTTCGGGTACCTGCACTCACCCGAGCATACCCACATGCAGACAAGCACCTACACATAATTAAAAATAATAAAAATAAATCTTAAAAAGAATGACTTGGGAGGCAGGTGGGGTGTCATACTCCTTTAATCCCAGCATTAGGGTTGGTTCGGTGAGTAGAGTGTTTGCTGTGCGATCGTGAGGACCTGAATTGGAATCTTCAGTATCCACGGAAAAGCCAGGAATGGCAGGATGAGCCTGTTACCAAAGGGGAGAAAGTTAACATGAAGATCTGAGTTTTGTTCTTGGAGGAGGTGGTGGTTTTTTTCAGTAGGGTCACATTCAGCTCAGGCTGGATTTAACCTCTCGGTGATCCTCCCAAGTGCTGGAAGATCTGTTTAGAACTCAACATCTCAGGGCTGGAGAGATGGCTCAGTGGATAGGAAGAGCAGCAGTGGCTGTTCTTCAGAGGATCCACGTTCGACTCCCAGCACCCACATCAGGCAGCTCACAGACGCCTGTAACTCCAGCTCCTGGTGATCTGGTACCTTTTCTGGCTTCTGGGAGCACCGGTACATGTGTGTACTCGCTTGCATTCTGACTTGTTCATATTCTCTCTCTCTCTCTCTCCCTTCCTCCCTCCCTCTCTCTCCACCCCTTCACTTAAATAAAGATGATAAAACATGCACTAAGAGAACTGGAGTGCTTAAGAACACCGGTTGTAGTGGCTCACACCTTTAGCCCCAGCACTTGGAGGTGGGTGGATCTCTGAGTTCGAGGCCAGCCTGGTCTACAGAGTGAGTTCCAGGACAGCCAGGGCTATAGAGAAACCCTGTCTTAAAAAAACAAAACAAAACAAACAAACAAAAAACCCACTGGTTGCTCTTGCAAAGGACCTGGACTCGATTCCTAACACCTACATGGTGCCCCACAACCACCAGTAACCGCAGTTCTAGGGGATCTGATACCTTCTTCTGGTCTTCTTGGGCATCAGACACACTTGCGGTACATAGACATAGATGCAGACACAGGACCCATACACATAAAAATAATTTAAATACGGTGTTTCCTCTATGTAGCCCTGGCTATCCTGGAACTTGGTCTGTAGACTAGGCTGGCCTTGAACTCAGATCCAAATGCCTGTCTCTTCAATGCTGGGATTAAAGTTGTACGCCACCACTGCCTAGCTATATGAAAAAGTGTTTTAAATCATCATCTGACTACCATGGCAAAAGCCCTTTACTATTCATTTTCAGAATAAAAAATTCAAATATATTGAAATGTTTGGAACAGAACGTGTCAGTTCCTCAATTCTGTCACTCCTCACCTCAGGGAACTTGAAGTTAATGGCGTGTTGTACATGGTTTATCTTTCATTTTGTCCTTTTGTGGCACACTTAAAAGGATTTGTATCTAATTTGTGCACTGTTTGATTCTTACAAAAACCATAAGGGACAATTATTTTTATTAGTTAGTTTTGTTTTTTTTTTTTGAGACAAGGTCTCATTATAGAGTCCTGGCTAACCTGAACTCCCTATGTAGCACGGGCAGGGTCTCAAACTTCCAACCCTTCTGTCTCAGCCTCCAGAATGCTGGCTTAACCGGTGTACTACACACTGATGAAAGTTTGTATTAGAAACTTGGTTTGCAGAAGAGAAAGCTGAGCCCTGACGTAACAAACTAATGGGCCATCTTCCCATTTTGAAGCGCTAGTGCCCTTTTGAGAAATAGTTCACAGCTCTTGAAAACACATGAAGGAGCCTTGCTTAGGAGAATATTTTATGTGTGGCTGTATGTGTTTGATCCACTTCTTTTTTTTTCTCCTTTGCCATAGGGCTTCCCAACAGCTCAGAATTGCCCCAGTAGGCTAGGCTGGCCAGCATTGGGATTACAGGCTCACCACCATGCCCAAGGACTTTTTTGTTTTGTTTTTAATATGGATTATGGGGATGAAACTGAGTCCTTACTCTTGCAAGGCAAGCAGTAACAGCCCAGCTCTCTTCCCAACCCCAGGAGTATAATTCTTAAATACTAAGATTGATCTGAGGCAGAGACACTGGGTGGGGCTGAGCCTTTCAACCCTGTTCCACTCTGTCCTGTCACACCTGAGCTGGACATGGCCTTGCTTGATTTGATCCAACCAACCTCCCTTGGACTTTAGCCTTTCTCTTTTGCTGGACCACTTTAAGCCCCATGCAAAGACATTTTTTTTTTAAATTTTTTAAAATCCGCCAGGGAGGATTGCACAAGATGGTTATTCCAACATGCCTCGAGGGGAAATCCCAGGTTCAGATACCAGCCGAGTGAGCTATAGGGGAAACCGAGAGGATGTGGGCTGGCCCTGGCCCTGGCAGCTGGGGCTGGGCCTTCTCTTTCTTGCCTCTGTTCAAGAACTTCGCAGCCAACCCTACCCTGGAGGCTAGGAAATGAAAACTCTACTGATTTTAAAGCCTAAACAAAGGGTTAGGTCTGGTGTCATCTCCCACTTCAGTTGGCACCTCCTGGAATTGCCCCTTGCTGCCCGCCTGCTGGCCATTACTGTGGGAGGTGGCAGGGTACACCCCCATGTCACATCTCCTTTCCCCACAGCCTGGGCTTCCCTTCATCTCACAAAACAGAGGCCTCGAGAAGGTTGCTGCAGCTGCCTCTTGGGAGGGGTCTAGGCTACGACTGTCTTTGCATCTTGACTGCTGTCTAAACCCCAGAAACCAGGGCTGCTTCCTCCAGCAGCCTGCAGCAGCAGCGAGGCTTCTCATTTGACGCCAGGCTAATCTTGCGTGCAAAAGAGGGCAATTCTGCTTGCCCTCAATCATCCACCGTGGGTGCAGGATTTCATGTTTAAAAGCCGCAGGGTCTTCACATGACCAGGACGGACCTCCCTACCTCCCTACCCTGCTTGGCTTGGAAGCTGTAGCTGAGAGTACCCCTTGACCTGGGTGACGTGACATTTCATCAGAACAAGTAGAGAAGCTAGCTGGGGCTGGGGAGGCAGTTAAGGCCTCTTGGTGATTTTGTCTCCAAACCATCAATTTGTAGTTTCTAAGCTCTGCAACCTGGTGGAGAGTTTATCAAGGGGCTGGGGGTTCGGAATAGTGACTGTGGATTATCTTCCCTTAGCTAACAGGATCATCAACTTTCACATAACATTTACTAAGAGATACTCCGTAGAGACATGAAAGGGGGCTGTGTAACACTGAAGAGCTCGGGAGAGCTGGGATCACTGAGAATCAGCCCCGTTCACAGACGCGCCCTTAGGAGTGCGAGGCGGAGGCAAGGCACGTTTGTATCTGAGGACAGTTCACTAGAGAATAGGAAGTGCACCAGCGACAGTCACTCAATTTGCAACCAAGAATGAGTGCTCACACCGAAGTCTAACGTGGGTAAGAGGAAGAGAGATTTTCTTTTCTGTGTGTAGTGCTGGGGACTGAACTCACGGCTTGTACATGCTGGCAGGCACCCTGTCACTGAGCTACATCCCTGGCAGCTTCCCCACCTCCAGCACCCACTTCCATACTGCTTTTTAAAAAATTTTTGATTTTAAACAGTTTGGGGTAAGTAGCCTAATCTGGCCTTGAATTTGCTATATAGCTTCCCAGGCTGGCCAGCAAACTTAGGTCCTTCATTTCCCCATCCTCAGTCTCTAAGCAGCCAGGATTACAGGAAAGTGCCACTACAGCACAGAGTTTCTGTTGAGTATAAACTGTGGGGCTCTAGAACAGCTGAATCTGATATCAAAGACATTCTTCTGGGGGCCAGGTATGTTGGTACATGCCTTTAATGCCAGCACTCAGGAGGCAGAGGCAGGTAGAGCTCTGAAATCCAGGCCAGCCTGATCTACAGAGTACTAGGACAGCCAGGGCTACACAGAGAAACCTTGTCTCAAAACTAAACCAAACCAAACCAACCAAACAACAAATAAAACAGACATTCTTCTGATTGAAACATGATCTTAGGATCTTACTATAATGTTCAGGCCTATCCCAAGTTAATTTTGTGTGTATGGGGAGGGGTGGGGGGGATAGGAACCAAACCCAGGACATCATATATGCTGAGCATGTGCTCTACTATTGAGCTAATTCTACCCCTGACTCCCCTGGCCTAGCCTCTAATTCTAAGGTTAAAACAATTTTTGAGATATATTTATTTTATGTGTATGGGTGTTTTGCCCTGAGCATTTATCTGTGCACCACATTTGTGCCTGTTGCCCAAGGAGGTCAGAAGAGGGTATCAGACCCCCTCGAACTAGAGTTACTGATGATTGTGAGCCACCAAGTGAGTTCTAGGAATTGAACCTCAGTCTCTGCAAGAGCAACAAGTGCTCTTAACCACTGAACCGTCCCTCCAGGCCCTCTTTGTTTTTGCTTTTTGAAGATAATGCCTTGCTCTGTAATCTAGTCTGGCCTTGAACTTTTATTTTTTAAATTTAATTAATTAATTAATTAATTTTATTCTGTTTTTGTTTTTGTTTTGGAGACAGGGTTTTTCCATGTAGCCTTGGCTGTCCTGGAATTTGCTCTGTAGACCAAGCTAGCCTCGAACTCAGAGATCTGCCTGCCTCTGCCTCTGGAGTGCTGGGATTAAAGGCATGCACCACCACCACTCAGCTAAAATTTTTTAAGATTATTTTATATGTTTGAATATTTTGCCTGCATGTATGTATGTGCACCCTGTGTGTGTGCCATAGATGCTTGGTGAGCAACAGTGTGGGTGCTGGAAACTGAATCCTGGTCCTTTGCAAGAACAGCAAGTGTTCCTCACCCCTGAGATATCTCTACAGACCCATGGCCTTGAACTTTTGATCCTCCTGCCTCAGCTTCCAGAGTGCTCGGATTGCAGGCATACACTACTGTGTCTAATTTATGTGGTGCTAGAGTTGAACCCAGGGCTCCATGCGTAGGTGAACACTTAGCAAACCCTCTACCTACCTTCCTGGCTCCAAAGTTTATAATTTTTTTTGTAGAAAATGATCCTCATATCTCTTTGAACATATTTAGACACTTGGAGTCTTTGGGCTTTAGTTTTTGGTTTGCTCTGGAAGGGGCCTTCACTTTAGTACCCTGGAGAAAATCACTTGTTGAGAAAGTTTATATTAAATTCAAATTTGTATCTTTTGTTGTCTTTGAAATCTTTCAGAGACCTTTGTCAATCTCAAGAAGCCCTTGCCTCTTTCCAACATGACAGCTCTGAATTTAAGGTGAAGGGATTGTATTCTTTCTAGACAGATCTTTTTCTTATTCTAGGTACTCTTGAATACCAACACAACAAAGGGAATACACTTAATAGGGGCTAGCAGGCATGTGGCTCACAAGTTTGAGGCTAGCCTGAGCTATGTAGTGAGACCTTTTTTTTTTTTGTTTGTTTTTTGGTTTTTCGAGACAGGGTTTCTCTGTGTAGCTTTGCGCCTTTCCTGGGACTCACTTGGTAGCCCAGGCTGGCCTCGAACTCACAGAGATCCGCCTGGCTCTGCCTCCCGAGTGCTGGGATTAAAGGCGTGCGCCACCACCGCCCGGCATGTAGTGAGACCTTTTGTCACTCAATAAAACTCCCACAAAAAACCCAAGAAATGGCGTGGTTCTACACACCTGTGTGTGGGTGTGTGTAGTATGTGCAGTGAGTGTTTTACAGAGGTCAGAGGCATTTGAATCCCCCTGGGGCTGGAATCACAGGCAGTTATGATCCCAATGCGGGTCCTGAGAACTGAACTCAGGTCTTCTGTAAGAGCAGTATGCACTCTTAGTCTCTGAGATTAGGATCCCTGTGCTTGGTGTCTTTCATCAGTTATCTCATTTGTCCTCTGAACCATCTCAGTTGAGCCCATTACCATTGTCATCATTTTGTGTGTGTGTGTGTGTGTGTGTGTGTGTGTGTGTGTGTGTGTGCAGATGCTCAATGAGGCCAGAGAGGGCGTCAGATCCCCTGAAGTTTCAGGTGGTTGTACGCTGCTCAACACAGGTTTTGGGAACTTAACTTGGGTCCTGTGATGGTTTGAATGAGAATGGCTCTCATAGGCTCATGTATTTGAATGCTTAGTCCCCAATTAGTGGAACTGTTTGGAAAGGATTAGGAGGTGTGGCCTTACTGAGGAGGTATGTCACCATTTCCAGTTAGCCCTTTCTCTGCCATGTGTTTGTGGATCATGATATAAGCTCTCAGCTACTGCTCCAGTGCCATGTCTGCCTACCTGATGTCATGCTCCCTGGCATATGATCATGGACTCATGATCATGGAGCCTCTGAAACTGTAAGCTCCAATGACCTTTCTTCTATAAATTGCCTTGATCGTGATGTCTTGTCATAGCAATAAAAAAGTAAAATGGTTCATTTACAAGAGCAGTATATGCTCTCTTAACCATTGAGCAATCCTTCCAGCTTTCCCCTGGCACTTTTGAAGGGGGAGTCTTGCTTAGGGTTACTATTGCTGTGTTGAAACACCATGACCAAAAGCAGCTAGGGGAGGAAAGGCTTTATTTGGCTTACATATCCTGAATCACAGTTCATTGAGATAAGCCCAAAACAGGAACTCAAACTGAGCAGAAACCTGGAGGCAGGAGCTGGTGCAGAGGCCATGGAGGAGTGTTGCTTACTGGCTTGCTCCTCATGGCTTACTCAGCCTGCTTTCTTTTTTTACAGAACATAGGGCCACCAGCCCAGGACATCCCCACCCACAATGGCTAGATCCTTTTATCCATCACTAATTAAGAAAATGCCCTACAGGCCTGCCTACAGCCTGATCTTGTGGAGGCATTTTCTCAGTTGAGGTTCCTTCCTCTCAGATGACTTTAGCTTGTGTCAAGTTGACAAAAACACTAACCAGGACAGGGGACTATCATCATTAAAAAAATATTTATTATCGTGTGTATATGTGAGTGTGCACACGTGCTATAGTGTGTGTGTGGAAGTTGAAGAATAACTTTGTGGAGTCTTGTCCTTCCACCTTTATGTGGGTTCTGGGGATTAAACTCTGGTCATCAGACTTTAGTGTGAAGCACTTTGGCCTGCTGAGCCATTTCTCAAGTCCTGTTACATTGCTGATTTTTTGTTTGTTTGTTTGTTTTGTTTATTTGTTTTTGCTCTTTTGGCACTTACTCTTGTGGGGGCCCGCTACCCAGCTCCCAAATTAATCACACACAGAGGCTTATTCTTTCTTATAAATGCCTGGCCTTAGCTTGGCTCGTTTCTAGCTAGCTTTTCTTACCTTAAATTATCCTGTCTACCTTTTGGCTCTTGGATTTTCCTTTTCTTTCTTTTTTTTTTTTTTAAGATTTATTTATTTATTATGTATACAGAAGAGGGTGCCAGATCTCATTACAGAGCCACCATGTGGGTGCTGGGAATTGAACTCAGGACCTCTGGAAGAGCAGTCAGTGCTCTTAACTGCTGAACCATCTCTCCAGCCCCAGATTTTCCTTTTCTTACTTCTGTAATCTTACTTTCACTCTTACTCCGTGGATGGCTGGGTGGCTGGTTCCTTGTGTCCTCCTTCCCTTGTTCTTCTTGATCTCTCCTCCCAGATTTCACCTTCTATTTATTCTCTGTGCCTGCCAGTCCCGCCTGTTCTTTCTCCTGCCTCGGTATTGGCCACTCAGCTCTTTAGTAGACCAATCAGGTGTTTTAGACAGACAAAGTAACACAGCTTCACCAAGTTAAACAAATGCAACATAAATGAATACAACACATCTTTGCATCATTAAAACAAATGTTCCACAACATAAACAAATGTAACATATCTCCAACTAATATTCCACAACACTGCTATTCTCATTTGACAGCAAGTGAAATCAAAGTTCAGAGAGTTTAAATAAGAGACAGCAGGTGTTGAGTCTTGATACATGGTTTCTAGGACCCCCATCGGAGCTACACTGTTAAACTCTCCAGCAGCCTCAGCAGCAGCCCTGGCACTAGCTCAGTGAAGCTAGTGTGAACAGCTGTAAGAGATGATGCCCTACGCATGCTGCACATGCGCTCTAGTGGTGCCCGGTGCAATTAGATGCTCTACACTCGAGCCAGGGATAGGAGCATCAGCTGAGCCAGGCAGGGAGCATGAGAGGAGAGCTGAGGTTGTGCTGGCATCCCTGCTTTTAAAATTAAAGAAACTGTCAGTTTTTGCTTTAGTACTAGGCTTGTAAACTCCTGACTTGGGGGTGGAGGTCGGAACATTTTGACAAGATTGCCTGATGTCTGGCACAAGCTGGGCTGGGGCAGTCCCAGGCTCTCAGTGAAGCTTTGTCAGTAGCCACACTAGCAATATTGTGTCCTCCTGGCAAGTGTGTCGTACGCCTCATTGTGTAGGTGAACTGACCTAGACACTGCCTCAAATCGATGTGGGCTTGGGTAGCTGCCTTGCATGGTGCCATTGATTTTATCACGATTGTGTGGAGGCTTCTGAAGTCAGAAATGCTGAGCTGATTGAGATAGCATACACTTGTTTGGGTGTAGTGACACACACTTTTAATCCCAGCACTTGGTAGGCAGAGGGAGGCGGATCTGTGAGTTCCAAGCCAGCCTGATCTACATACTGAGTTCTGGGCCAACCAGAGCAATATAGTGAGACCCTGTCTTAAAAATATAAAATCAACTATATGCAGTCCTAAAACTAGGGATGCTGAAGCAGGTGGATCATGAGTTTAAGGCCAGCCTAGGCTACATGAGACCCTGTCTTTAAAACCTAAATTAAATCAGAAATGTCTATGAAGTTTGCAGCCACTTGGAATGATTAACTAGAAGTTCAAGGTTTTTCTTCTCTCAGAGTTTTCCCAATGAATGTGCCCAGACTGTGTTAGAAATGTGAGGACATAAAGTTCCCCTCCCCCCATCTCATGTCTGACCACTAAGAGCTGACTCAACCTGAGGGTGTTGTGCATATCTGTCACTCCCTTGTCCACAGAGTGACAAGGCTGAAAAGCGTCTCTGTCTTCTGTCAGGTTGAGACTGAGATTTATGTGGTGGACCCAAGCCTTTGTTCATAACAATGCTTCCTGCATCCTATCTCCTCTCTGTTTCCATTGCCAAAAAGCTAATGCCACTGATACAGGCCTTTGGGGGCGGGGTTAAGCCTCGACAAGTGGATAACAGGCTTTTTCCCAATTAAATGCTACAACTTTGAACTGCTAACCCAAAGGAAGAACTAGCTCAAGTTCTTGGCTTCGTATCAAGGAACACTACAGGGCAGACCTTATCCCTGGTGGCCCTGGACAGCACTGAAAATCCAGCAATGCTCATTACCCACCAGAGAGACCAGGGACATCTCACGCTGTGAGCAAACTTGAATGATGTCCTAGAGTTCCCACACATGGTCTCATTTTTGCAAACAGGCCCTAAACAGAGTGACGCTGATCCCTCATTTATGTAGAAGTCACCCTGCTTGACGTAATGGGACAGGAGAAGGAAGTGAAGGATGATGGACCTACCCATGATGAGGCTGAGAAACTCCAGGGCTGTTTGCAGAACCTCTCTGATGTCAAGGATGTAATGACCCTGTTGTGTACTAAGTGGGGTGGTGCATTTGAGTCATAGTTTGCTTTTATTGTTTAAAAGAATGCCCCGCCCCCCAGTGGCAGGGTTTTGTGTGTGTTAGGCAAGCTCTGTCCCTCAGCTGCAGCCCCAACCCCCATCAGGAGGAATTTTTATTGTGACTCTATGACTTTTACAACAGAGAAAATTAGATTATTGAATAGACATGCAGTTAAGACAATTAGGGGCAGGGGTGTGGTGAGCTGGTTCAGTGAATAGAGGCAACTTGCATGCTGGCCTGATGACTTGTTTAGTCCTTGGATCCCACAAGGTGGCAGGAGAGAACCAACTCCTAAGAGTTGTCCTCTGACCCCTACTTGTGCACATCTCCACACACACACATACAGAAAAAAAATAGTGATAACAAAATACGTTTTAAACCAGGGGGTTGGACATATAGCTCAGTGGTAGAGCATTTGCTCAGCAAGCGGAAACACAAAACAAAAAATAGCCAATATATTTCATGCTCTCTGTGGCCTCCTTGTGATACATGAAATGCACACAAATGAGCAAGTGACAGGATGCTAATTGTGGTGTGGCTTCTGAGCCAGCAGCTTGGGCCTTCTTGGTAGCAGGACCTTGGCACATTTCATCTGTCAGCCCCCCCACCCCCAACACCTGCAGAGCTGGAGAGAGGTATTGTTTTCTAAAACAAGGTGTTTGTAAACCTGATAATTCCCAAGCAGTGTTTGCACCCTCACTAGCTTGCTGAGAGGATGAAGGTCTGTGTGGAGAGTGGGTGCCTTGTGCTTAGATGCAGACACCTTTGCTTGTAGAATCAGGTGAGTCATATGGAAAGCCAACTTGTTTGTGTCTCAGGGCCATGCTACTTTTTGGCAAGAGAAGGACCTCTTCCTTTTTTGGTCCTGAAGTCACACTGGAAATCCTCAGCAGCTCAGCTGTGGGCAGATGTGCCCATGAGTACTGGTGTTGGGGTTTAGTGGTCTTTGCGGAAGTCAAGGTTCCTGTCAGGCCTGGGAGGAAGTGTGGCCTACATATGTATGCAGCTCTGTGTGTGGCTCCCAGAGAGTGAGCCTCTCTGTGGTAAGCTTCCTCTTCTCTGCTTCACTGTGGTGGGACGCAGAGAGGGTCTGTCTTTTTTTTTTTTTTTTTTTTTTTTTACAAAAACAACCCTGAAACCCTAGAGAAAGACAGCTCTGCTTTCCTAAAGGGCCCCTGAAGAACTCACCCAAGCATTGAGGTGCTGGTCAGCCTGATGCACCAACAACAGCACATGTCTCCTCAGCCTACAGCATGCTCTGATCTCATGGTCTTAGGGCACATTTGCCCCTCGAAGTTAGAGATCTTAGGGGAAGGGAGGGCTCAGAGTCCAGGTCCTCCTAAGTATGTAGAGGAAAGGAACATGGAAACTGCCTTCTGCGGAACTGAAAGCTGAGTTGTGATCTCATCCTGGCCTCTGCTGGTCCCCTGGGGGAGCCAAAGCTTAGAATGATGGCACTACCCACAGTTTTGAACTAGAATGGGATCCAGAATAGGAGACTTCCCAACATCCTTCCTCCCTCTGCTGGTGGCCTGTGGCTACCATCATGTGATAAACATGTGGCTTCTTAGGAGAGAAACTTGCACAATCATACAGAAATAGGAAACTGGGAGATAAGTCAGTGTGGCACATAAAGAATTGGGCAATGAGGTGTCTAGGAGACTTTGGGTCTTGAGAAGGAATCCAGGTTTCCTCTGAGTCATGTCTGTGTCTGAGGAGGCCCCTAGAGCCTGAGCTATCTGAGTGGTCAAGAGGCACAGGCCTGGTGTCCTCAGCCCTCTGCCTGTCAGATGAAAATCGGGCATGGCGCTGGCCTGCTCTGGCAGAGGCAGGCAGGGACGGAGGTTTGAGAGTCACCAGGCTATTGCTTTGTCACCCTAGAGCAGATCAGGCAGAGCTCCTGTTCTGATTGCTCTGAATTATCCCCCTTAACATGCTCCCTGGGCCCAGGGATGGCTGCTGCTAGTGAGGAGTACCTCCTAAAGCAGATAACTCCCGAGCACCGCCCAGGGCCCCTGTCCTGGTGGCTCTCTCTGTAATGGAACTGAAATGCCTCACTGCCTTTGTGTTTCCAGTTCCTGGGTGGACGTTTCTCAGAAGCCCAGCTGCACCTCCTTAGAAAAGCGAGTCATGTGGAGTGGTCTTCTCCCAGGATGGCATGCATCCCTCTCTATTCAGAGCACTGGACAGAGAATGTTCCAGAAAGTTCAAGCTCTGGACGGCAGAGGCATGGAAATTTGAGAAGGGGGTGGGTGGGGCAGGCTATACAGCTATTACCTCAGTTTCCTCCTGTGTTCCCCTGCGACACTTTTCCTCGAAGTGTTCCCTGTGGGGCCAGTGAGGTGGTCAGCCAGTACAAGTGCTTGCTCTGCAAGCCTGATGGCCTGAATTCAATCCTCAGAACCCACAGGGGAAGGAGAGAACTGACTCCTGAAAGTCATCCTCTGACTCCGTACATGGATGGAGGCACCTGTGTACCCACACACACCTCACATACACACAGACACCGGCACACTATAAAATAATTAAAGTGCTCCTTATATGGGCTGAGGGTATAGCTCAGTGGTAAAGCATGTACTGAAAGGCCCTGGATTCCATCTCCAGTAGCATAAAGGAAAAAGAAACATCTTTTTCTTTATAATCCTTACTTAGTTGAGTCTATGCCAGCTCAGGGCTGCCTATGTGAGAGAGACGCCTAGAGACTAGTTAACTCCAAAGTCATTAAGTGCCCAGACCACCAGGGACCCTCTAGGCACAGGTATCATGCCTGAAGACCCCAGGGTGGGTTAGACCTCATTTAAAGGAGAAAACAGGTCCTGCCAGTTCCTTTGACAAACAGCTTAAGAGCTCTACTGGTACTGGGCGTGGAGGCACATCCTGGAATCCTGGCACTTAGGAAGCTGAGGCAGGAGGATTGAGAGTTTGAAGCCAGCTTGGGAGGAGTACCACTGTAGTCATGAACACACAGCAGCAGTAGATATATGCACAAGATTGGGCCCTTCAACATGCCATCATGGATAGAAGAGGTGCCCATGAGGCCTCATCACATCCTGAGGCGCTATTGATTGTTAATGGTTTCTGCAGGGAGGGGGGTGTGTCATTTTCTTAAATGATGTAGCCACTTGGGGACTAGATGGGAAGAAGAAGGGTGCAGAGGAAAAGGAAATGGGATAACAGAAGGTAATGGAAAATGAATATGATTACATACATTGTATGTATGTATGGAACTGTCAGAAAATCAAAGAGAAATAAAACATACAAAAAGCCCTGCTGATAAATTCACATCGGCATCTTGTACCTGTGCTGCCTGAAGTGCAGTTTCTCACCAGCAATTATCAATAGGGCATCTGGTGAGGATGCTTGCTGAAGCCTCAAGGCCAGTAGCCAGACCACAGTGTGAACTTCACTCTACCCTTTGCTGGTCTTGTGACCCAGGGCCTCTTCTTCAAAGTGGGGGAAATGATTCTGTCTTCCACAAGAGGTATCACATACTAGAAAGGTGAAAGCAATGTGTTTAACACAGTCACAGTGTCTAGAACATAAACCTTGGTGACACTGGGGACATGTTAACTAAAGGGCTTTTCAGTAATTGAATAGGGGAAATTGTTTCTAAGGTCTGGTGTGCATTGAAGGGGAGAGGTCAGGTCTAAGAAGAGCTACAGATTCTGTTGGGTATTGTCTTAGTTACTTCTCTATTGCTGTGACAAAACGCCATGACCAAGGCAATTTATAGAAGAAACAGTTTATCAGGGACTCACAGTTTCAGAGAGCCAGTACCTGACCCTCGTGGCAGGGACTAGGACAGCAGGCAGGCACGGCACTGGAGTGACAGCTGGAAGCTTGCATTTCGAGGCAATAACCGAGAGGCAGAGAGCGCTAACTCTTCTCTAATTGCTGTGGATTTGGGAACCTCAAAGCCCACCTCCAGTGATATACTTCTTCCAACAAAACCACACCTTCCAATCCTTCTCAAACAGTTCCAACAATTGGAGACCAAGCATTCAAACCTGAGCCTATGGGGAGTGCCATTCTCATTCAAATCACCACAGATCTCTGAGCTCATGCTAAGGCAATACCTGTGAGTAGCAAGCCTTCTTCAGGGACCCCTTCTAGTTCCCCCATGCCTTTTCTTTCTCCTCCTCCTCCTCCTCCTCCTCCTCCTCCTCCTCCTCCTCCTCTTCCTCCTCCTTGTCTCGTATATCTCAGGCTGGCCTCCAACTTGCCGTGTTGCAGAGGATGACCTTGAACTTCTGATCTTCTTGCCTTTCTCCGCAGGTGCTGGGATTACAGGTGTACACCACCACATTTGGTTTTATGTGGTGCTGGGGCTCAAACCCAGGGTTTTCTGCATGCTTAGCCTGTACTTTACCAAGTGAGCTACATCCACAGCCTTCTTCCCATTTTCTTTTTAAGACAGCGTTTCACTGTGTTGTCCAGACTGGTCTCTAACTCCGGGCATAAGTGATCCCTGCCTCAGTCTTCCAGGTGTCTAGCTCTCCACCTTCATTTTTGACTCTATAATTGTTCACACTTTTCCTTCTTTCCCAGAATGCCTTGCCTCTCCACCCTTTTAACTTTGCCAGTGAAACATTAGTTGTCATTCCAGGCCTCAGTTCAAATTCCAGGCCTCTTTAGAAAGTGTACTGGCTAGTTTATACCAATTTGAAACAAGCTAAAGTTATCTGAAAGGAAGGAACCCTACTTGAGAAAATGTTTCCGTAAGATCTGTCTGTAAGACATTTTCTCAATTAGTGATCAATAGGGGAGGGCCCAGCCCATGGTGGGTAGTGATCAATAGGGGAGGGCCCAGCCCATGGTGGGTGGTGCCAACCCTGGGCTAGTGATCTCGGGTTCTAACTTGCTTTATGGTCATAGTATTTCATTTCAGCAACAGGAACCCTGACTAAGACAGAAGGCATTTGGTTATCAGCTCAGTTGGAAATGGTGACCACCTGCCCCATAATGTTCTTCTTTGTTTTTACTCTTTGTCTCTTCAGGGACCCACCACCCAGCTCCCAAATAAATCACACACAGAGGCTTATTCTTATTTATGAATGCCCAGCCTTCCCTTCACTTAGCTTGGCTTGTTTCTTACCAGCTTTTCTTAACTTTAAACTAACCTGTCTACCTTTTGCCTCTGGACTTTTCTCATTCTCTTCTGTAAATCTTACTCTTTTTCTGTGGCTTGCTGGGTGGCTGGCCCTGGAGTCCTCCTCCTCTTCCTCCTCCTCTGGCTACTTACTTTTCCTTCTTTCTCCCAGATTTCTCCCTCTATAGATTCTCTCTGCCCGCCAGCCCCGCCTATCCTTTCTCCTGTCTTGCTATTGGTCGTTTGGTTCTTTATCAGACCATCAGGTGTTTTAGACAGGCACAGTAACACAGCTTCACAGAGTTAAACAAATGCAACATAAACAAAAGTAACACACCTTAAAATAATATTCCCCAACACCATAACACACTCTCCAGGCTACTCTCTGGATCTACCAGGCATCAACCTGGGCTCTTTGAGATTTCCAGGCATGTTTCTCTTTTTTCTTTTTCTTTTTTTCCCCCACTCTTCTCATTAATACCTCTCTCTAGGTGTACTGGCCTTTTGTTACTATAAAGTTCCTGAGGCAGACCACTTGATAAAGAGTTTTATTTACCTCCCAGCTCTGGAAGTCCACACAGCACAGCCTAGGTCCTGATGATGGGTCGCCTTGACGTCATGACGTCATGGCAGGGGCACACATGCATCTCTGTGTTGTCACTCTCCCTCTGCATAAAGCCACTGGGATTTGATCCTGAAACTCTCCCTTAATGACCCAGCCATTTCCCAGAGTTCTCTCTTTTGGACTTCTTGGGGAGAACGATTGTCTAGAATGTGAGGCCCTGGGTTCCATCCCCAACATTGCAACCAAACAGCAAGACAAAGCAAAGTCCCCACTTCTAAAGACCGTATGCAGATTTCCTACCCTCTGTTTAAAAGGATTTACTTAAGTATGTATGTGAGTCTCTGTCACTCTCTGCCTTTCTCTGTCTGTCTGTGTGTCTCTGTGTGTGAGAGAGAGAGAGCTGGAGTTATAGGTGGTTTTGACTTTCAGGTGTGGGTGCTAGGAACCAAACTTAGGTCTCCTCTGCAAGAGCAATACACACTCTTAACAGCTTAGCCATCTCTTTAGCCCTAAGTTTCTACCCTCTTAATATTAACACGTGACTTTGCAAATTAGACTTTTGCATAAGTCCAGGGGGGCACAGATTATGTTCAAACCATAGCACAGGAGAGGAGAGATAGGACCTGAAGTGAGTTAAACACACCATAACATCCTTACACTGGCAGGAACCTCAGATTAGACACCTGGGGGAGGGAGAGAAGGGAAATAAAAGAGCTGGGTATATAGCTCATAATAGACTGCTTACTTACTGCTTACACAGACAGACAGACAGACAGACGGACGTGTGTGCATGCACATACTAACCATCTGGAGTATGGACCCTGATAGCGTCATGTGATTTTCTGGGGTAAAGGTCCAATAAATGAAACCTTGCATGCCCCAATAGACCAGATGAGTCCTGTATTCTCTGGGATTCTGTGGCCCACTCAGCAGTCACTGGGGACCCAGGCACATAGCATTACAGAAGGTCTCCTTAGCTGAGCCCCACCCCCACCCCCACCCCCCACACTCTCAACCAGACTTCCTGTAGACCCCCTCAAACTAGGTTCTTTTGAGTGGGCAGGAGTCCAGAATCAGGTTCCATCAACTTCTCCCATCACTGAACTGAAAAGCAGGTTTCCAGTCTGATGTTTACAGGGCTTCTGGAGATGTGAGTGCATTAAGTCACTCTGGGAGGCTTCCTGGTTCAGCCTGTAGTGCCTTAGGCAAAGCAGTTCAGCATCACTGCCAGCATCCCAAATCTTCTTCCACAGATTCCCAGGCTTTCCACCCTACCGAGAGCAGAGGATTCAGGCCAAACGGACTGCCTCCAGAGGCGATCTTCCTCCATGAAAGCATCAGTTCATTTCCCTACTCCAAAATCAAATTGCCTTGTAAATTTGGGACAGGTCTAGGAGAAAGACTCGAGCTACAGAGACTGAAATTCCCTTAGTGGGCTGAATCCTTTCTAGGTTTCTATTCTATTTCCATGTTGGAACCTGATTGGGTGGAAAAGAGTACTTCCAAGGATGTTGGCTGCTTCGCAGGGGAGGCTGTGCACTGGGGAGTTTTTAGTTGGGGCTTCGTGTGAGCGGCTATAAAATAATTAGAGCAGCAATTGTCCTGCCCCAAATCTGATTTTAGTTCCCCCAGAGTCATTTCAGAGGATGTGGCCACATGTCAACCATCCAGGCCAGTTCATTTCCAGTTGGAACCTGGCTAGCTAAATATCAATATTATTTCATTCTAGGCTCTTCGTAGCC
This sequence comes from Peromyscus eremicus, assembly GCF_949786415.1. Classification (NCBI taxonomy): domain Eukaryota; kingdom Metazoa; phylum Chordata; class Mammalia; order Rodentia; family Cricetidae; genus Peromyscus; species Peromyscus eremicus. The sequence continues at coordinate 59,700,218 of NC_081423.1, read as the reverse complement.
AAGGACCATCCATTCACTTGAACCACTATTTGAACAACATACTGGGGTTGCCAAGAACAGAGCTCACTGTCTAGCAAGAGATGGATGGCCCTGAATGATCTTAAAATTTTTTAAGCCTTTATTCTATGCATATGGGAGTTTTGCCTGTGGGTATGTCTGGACACCATATGTGGGCCTGGAGCCCCTGGAGGCCTGAAGAGGATGTTGATCCTTTGGAACTGGAGTTACAGATGGTGGTTAGCCATCATGTGGATGCTGAGAATCAAATCTAGGTCCTCTGGAAGAGCAACCAGTACTCTTAACCACTGAGCCATCTCTCCAGGTCCTGAATGATTTTTAAGAGCAGCAAGGAATCAGACAAAGAGAAGCAGGTCTCCCCCGGCTTGGTTGTTAAGGAAAGCACCTTTGAAGCAGTGGTATTTCAGATTAACACCATAAAGTAAGTAGGAGATGCTCAGGCAGAGTGGAGGAAGCGGTATTTTGATTTGTTTTCTTGAGACAGGGTCTCATTATGTCAGCCAGCCTGGCCTTGTGCTTACTGTGTCTTCCTGTCAGCCTCTCAAGTGCAGGAATAACGGGCATGTGCCATCATGCCAGGATAAGGAGAGGACATTTTCTTTAACTTTTTTAAAGATTTATTTTATGTGTATGGGTGTTTTCTCGGCACGTATGTAGGTGTACCACTGTGTGCCTGGTGCCACAGAGATCAAAAGAGGGCATCGGATCCCCTGGATCAGATATTTGTGAACCACTATGTGGATGCTGGGAATTGAACCCAGGTTCTCTGCAAGAACAACAAGTGCTCTTAACCACTGAGCCACCTCTGTAGCCCTGAGGGCAGAACATTTTAACCAGCTGTATCAACCCGTACAGAAGTTCAAAGGCAGGCGACAGCAGGAAGGAGCAGGGTGGATGTGCTAGGTTATCCAAAGGGGTATGCAGGTAGGGCCACAGGACCTGGTAGGCCATGAAAATAGTAATGGGGCTTAGGGTTGTAGCTCAGTGGAAGAACAGCAGCTCAGCATGCACAAGACCCAGGGTTTGGTCCTTTACATCACAAAAAGAAAAAGGAAGAGAGAAAATAATGCACCTTTCTCTAGAAAGTGCCATGAGTGTGCCTTAGGTGTGGTATGTTAGGTTGTCCTACAGCATCCTGTCTGTGACTTTGGGATGCAGGAGACTTTGATCAAGAGCTTCAAGTCTATGCTGGCATCCTCCTGAGCCTGGGGCTGCTCAAACCAACAGACCCTTTACAACTTTCACCGACTCTTGCTGCCGGTCCCATGCTTTCTCACTTTCCCTCCACTAGGATCTGACTCATGTGTGTTGGTCTTTCCTATCAGCATCAGATAATGTGTGTGTGCAATCGAGCTGAGAAGCCTAGAACGGGGTGCGGAGAGGAAATTCAGAGTCACGCCGTTCTGTAACGAGAAGCACATCATGTGAGAGATGCATAACCCGGGACAGTTCCTGAGTAGAAAGCATGGCTGGGCTGAGTCATCCCCTTCCACATGAAGAACAGCAGGGTGGTCCCTTAGGGGATTGAGATGGGTGGTCTTGTTGTTTCTCAGTGATCCTCTTTGGACCCCTAAGGACCTGCCAGCCTGTCTGCTTCTCCCTTCCAGGGTAGTGGTGACCCAGAGAGGGTGACTGGGTGCAGATTTATGTGCTTGGCTTCTAGGCAGGGGACAACCTTGAGCACTGGCAGCCCTTGTAGAAGTGGCCTGGGCCAGATCAACCTCCTCTCACCCTTTACGTTTATAAAGATGATGTTGGGCCAACAAGATGGCAAACTCAGTGGGTAGAAGAGCTTGCTGGCCAGCCTGACAGCCTGAGTTGGATCTCCAGAACCCATGGGGTGAAGGAAAGAATCCAGAACTGACTGTAAGTTGGCCTCTGACCCATTTGTGTTTGGTTAGGGAAGACACCAAAGGCAGCATTATGGGGAAAGAAAGTGGGTTCTGGAGTTTGCCAAGGAGCCATTCTCTTTCTGCTAACCGTGGAGGGTCCTCAATACTGTTGACATGAAGGACAGGCTTCCTTTGGCATTCCTGGCTTCTGCCTATTGAAGGCCCTGCTCCTTCACATTTAAAAATACTTTTTGGTACAGCAATGGCAGCTACTCCTCTCCCCGTTAAGAACCTCTGTCTCGTGATGACAGGACAAGGTGATGTTCAGCTGTGTCTCAAGCCCCTGTAGCTGGCAAGCAGGGAGGTAAGGAAGTCTCCTCATTTAAGATGTTACTGGAGGAGCTGGAGAGATGGCTTATCAGTTAAGGGCACTTACTGCTCTTCCAGAGGACCTGGGTTCAATTCCCACATGTCACAAGGCTTACAACTGCCTGTTAACTCCCAGCTCCAAGGGAATCTGTACTCAACAGGCACTCACATACACGTGCACATACCACCACACAGATACATAAGCATACGCATGAGTAAAAATAAAAATTATCCTTTAAAGAGATGTTACTGGAGGATTTACCCTATGGGAGTGTACTCTGCTTACAACACTTTCTCAGGCTCTTTGCTCACAGTGGTAACCTGCAGCCCTAGATAGAGTCTGGTGGAGGAGCTGAGATTTGAGTTCAAGCCCTTGGAGACTGCCTATGTAGAACACCTCGTGTGGCTGAGGTGCTACTGTGTTTGGCCACCAGATGGCACCTGGGAGTCCTTGTTCTCTGCCGCAGGACTGGTGGTAACAGGAGTTGACTGCAGAGAGAAGAACTTGCCTTAAAAGAGGCCGATGCTTAAAGAGACACAGCCACATACCCTCGGGATGGAGCCTTAAATCTACAGACTGAGACTCCACCATGGCAAGCACCACTGTCCAGGGCCAGTAGCTTCTTTGTCTTTGCCTTCCTGGATGTTGATCCAATCTCCCTGGTGACTCTCAGTCCCTGCAACCTTCCTCCTGAGTCTGAGGGGACAGAACCAGCCTGGAGAGTGGTGTCAGAGCTCCTGGCAGAGCAGCGCTGGAGCTGGGATGCATCTGCAGAACTGAGAAGGAAAGAGTGGGAAGAAGGGCCAGCTTCGGGGCAGTGATGACCACAGGAGGGCAGAGGGCCAGCTTGTGAGCTCTGACCTCTGCAGGACTTGACTCTGCTTCCCTGGAGCTTTTAGATTTGGTCTCTGGGTCTGGGGGATTTTGAGACTCCTTGTGTCTTCCTCAGCTCGTGTCTTCCCAAATGCTGATGGGGACTCCGAGGTAAGTAAACGAGGGAAGAGTCCCTAGACTCCACTGTAGGACCCTTCCCATGCCGCCCGCCCGCCCTGCGGGGTGAGGGCTGAAAATGCCACATTAGCTGGAGCTGGGGAAGGGGCCCTCCTCCAAGTGTCTTTCTTTAGCCTTAGCTAAGCCAGCTGCTCTGCCATGGTGCTAACTCTTTTTGGTTCCAGGGGGTAGGGACAGGGCCTGGGATGTATGCGTGTGTGGAGTGTCCCCTGTGGCTGTCTGTCCTTGGGTACTGCCCTGGGAGTGATAGAGGAAAGCATCAAGAGTATGAATGTAGTTCTCTGGGGATCAGTCCACATCTTACCAAGGGTACAGCTCTTTCCCATGACTGGATCTGACATAAAACTTCTGGAGAGAAATGAGTTGGATATGGGGTGGGAAGCGGGCTTGGGAGGTAGTTTCTGTTGTCTGTAGATCTCACTGTCTTCTGGAAAAGCCAGGAGGCTGTAAAGGGGCAGGTAGGAAGAGAGTAAAGGACAGAGTCTTAGGCCAAGCTCTCTCCCTGAGAGGCAACTCATGGGAGGCCTGGCCTGAGGAACTTGCTTCTTAAATTACTTTAAATTTACATTTATTCATTCATTGTGTGTGTGTGTGTGTGTGTGTGTGTGTGTGTGTGTGTGTGTGTGTTGCTCGCTCACATGCATATGAGTGCCACGGTACCTATGTGGAGGTCAGGAAAGATCAGAGGACAACTTGTAGGGAGTCTGCTGCCTGCCATGTGAGTCCCAAGGATCAAACTCAGGTTCTCAGGCTTGGTAGTAAACCTGCTCTAAGATTTCCTTCTTCCCAGACCTCAGGACTGAAGGTGAATTTTGAGAACAGTAAATGCTGCTTTGCTTCTACCAAGGAAAGGGAAATGAAACAGGGAGTGAAAACAGGTTACTTGCCAGGCATGGTGACATATGCCTTTGATCCCAGCACTTCCCTGTGAGTTTGAGACCAGCCTGGTCTGCATGGCGAGTTCGAGACCAGCCAGGGCTACATAGTGAGACTATCTCAAAAAAAAAAAAAAAAAAAAAAAACAGACAGAAAAACCAACCACATACATGTACATACCCACCAAACAACAAAAACCTCATCTGTGGGAAACAGAAAAGCAAGCTACCCCGGGATCTTTTGGGAAGCAGAGTTTACAGTCTTTCAGGACTAATAAGAGACGTGGAGGTCATGTACCTGACTTACCTGGGTGTCTGTCACCTTCTGCACCTGTGAAAAAAACTAAGGTTGGAAAAGCTTGCATCTGGCCTCAGGCATATAAGCAGAGGGTGAGGGACCCAGCCTAATAGGCTGTCTGGATTGCTTTCCAGCTTGTCTGCAGGGCCATCTGACCTGTAGTAGGTAAGGTTTTCTTTGGGAAGCAGTTCTCTGTTTGCTTGCTTATTGGTGGCCCCTGGGAGTTCTGGAATGACATCGTCTTACCTTTTTATGCAGCTCCAATTTCTTCTTCCCTGGGCTTAGCTCTTTTGTTTTTTCATTTGTTCGTCCATAGTCCAGTATAGCATTCACTACACACTTGGTCTCTGGGTCCAGACGATTCATTTTCAAGTGTTGCCCCCTGCTGGCTGGCCAGTGGCTTAGCCTTTCTGTGCCTCTGTTTCTTTGTCTGTGAAATGGAGCTAATAGTCCCTATCTTGCTTGCTTACTGCGAGGATTAGGCCAGAAGAAGCTTGTAAAGCACACAGAACAGTACCTGGCAGTTAAGCATCAGTCAGTGTTAGCTGTCCTTAACTTTTATGAACCAATATGCATTTTAAAAATCCTTTTATTTTTCTCTTATGTGTATGAGTGTTTTGCATTGTGTACATGCCTCGTGCCTGCAGAGGCAAGAAGAAGGTGTCAGATCGCCTGGAACTGAAGTTACAGATGGTTGTGATTCAGCATGAAGATGCTGGAAATCAACTTGGGTCCTTTGGAAGACTTACCATCTCTCTAGCCCCTCAATATGCCTTGTTTTTTTTTTTTTTTTTTTTTTTTTTGAGACAGGATTTGAACTCCTGCCTCAGCCTTCAGAGTGGTTGGAATCACAAGTGAGCATGCACCGCTAGACCTGACTAAACACGCATTTCTGAATGCCAGTCGGCTGAGCTTTCGGCAAAAACCTGTTTGTGTGTGAAGCCACATTGCTGTAACAGCATTTTTGAAGGTTTACACACACACACACACACACACACACACACACACACACGCTTCCTGCGTGGCCCCAGCAACAGAGACACTTTTTCCCCCCCAGCAGTTACCACTGGGAAATCAAACTTCTGGGCCCTTCCTGTGATGCTAACGCGAGAAGGGGAGAAAAGTGCAGAGACCTAGTTGATCTAGGTGACATCACTCTGGTTGCATCCTGGCAGAGTGGTTGGTAGACATGAGGGCTGGTTGTTAGAGAAGCAATACGTAGCACACTCCCTAGGAATAGAGGGGAAAGCTGCTGGTCTTCATGATGGGGTCTGTGTCCTTTCAGCCCCCCAGAACCTGTACAACACTCAAGGCTGTGTAACTAACCTTAAATCCTATGATGAGGGAGGAGCAGGTAGGTAACCATGGAGACGGGTGGGGGGGAAGGGCAGGATAAACTGAGTACACAGGTTGGGATATGGAAAGTGTTGGCCCTTCCAACTGGATAGGGAATGGTTACTAGGGGCTTGGGGGAAGTAGTGTATTGAATGCTGACTCAGTGCCTTGGGGTGAACCATGCATCTGTACATCCAGGCACTTAGCTGAATCGGGGAGGTCTGTCCATAAGGATACCTCCCTGCTGCTCTGACAGATTGGGGCTGATAGCTGGGGTTAAGAGCACTTCAGGATAGCAGGCCTTGGGCAAGCTACAGAGGAGGATGCCTCTTTAACTCCTTAGTTCCCAGAGCATGGGCTGAGTTAGGATTTCCCCAGCCTTTTCCTGCCCTCAGTGCCCCTTGATCTAACTGGAGGCATTTGTTACAATCTCAAGTCACCCAGGTGGTCCAAGGCCCATCCACTTATCTCTGTAAACAAGGTTAGAATCAGGCTGTGTGGTGGGAGTCTTCCAGTAACTACCCTGTCCCAACACAGTAGTTCAGCAGTGGAGTTGTGTGACAAAACGTTCCCTGAAGAGTCGTAATACACATCTACTCACCCCTGAGAGGGAGCCCACGACAGAGCAAAGTATAGAGGAAGCACCAGTATCTGCACGAGACACCCCAAGAACAAGTTCTCAGCTCAAAGGAAATGTATTTGCCCCAGAGGGACAAAGGGCAGGGAACAAGAGACAGAGACAGGAGACAGAGGGCAAGGGAGAAGGGGAAGGGATATTTGCCCCCAGAGGAGTAAAGGACTGCCTCTGGGTAGAGAGGAGACAGATGTGGCCTGTAGGCAAATGGCGGTTTATAAAGGTAAAAGAGGAAACCCTGGGTTAGGATGAGATGTTTAATTTTGATTGGGCATGCTAATTAGGGTGGTCGAAAGGGGGCTTTTGATGGCTGGACTTCAATACTTTGATAACTGGACCTTGCTAGTCAGCCTCAGGAGGAGGAAGTGGCCATATAAGGGAACAGACCTTGGTGGCTAGCTTTAGGAGTGTAATCTAAGGGTTTTTAGCAAGGCAGAGGGGATGGGGAAGGACAAGGCCTGCCAGAGCTGTGTTTGCCATGCTCGGGCCTATCAGGGCCCTCCAGCGGATACCACCAAATCCAACTTGGTGATCTGCTGGCTTTTTTTTTTTTTTTTTTGGTTTTTCGAGACAGGGTTTCTCTGTGTAGCTTTGCGCCTCTCCTGGAACTCACTTGGTAGCCCAGGCTGGCCTCGAACTCACAGAGATCCGCCTGGCTCTGCCTCCCGAGTACTGGGATTAAAGGCGTGCGCCACTACCGCCCGGCGATTTGCTGGCTTTTATTGGGGTTACTTACAGGAGCAGAAATGACTCACAGACAGGTACATCACCAAGGCCCACCCCAGAAGGGGTGATCGCCCACAAAAGCTAGGAAACCCCAAGCACACTGCACAGCCTTCAGGTATCGCTCAGAAGGATGGAGTGTCCTTCCCAAATAACTCTGGTCTAAACCTGGTCTAGGCAGCTGGCCTGGTCTGAGTCTTTGCAGCTCAGCTTCCTTCCTTCTGAGGGGAATTCTCAGCGCTTATTACTTACTCTGGTGGGGGTGGGGTGGGAAGTGTCTAGTGAATCTGGTCAGTTTCTGGAACTTCCTGAAGCTGTTTTGTTTACCTTCCCACTTGAGGAACGTCCTAGCAGGATGGAATGTTTCAGTCTTGGAGGAAACTTACACAACAGGTGGGGCCATGGCTATGGAACAGAACAGTAAGGGCTTCGGTGAGGGCTTTGTAACAAATGGTCCTGCACGCATGAACCAGGAAAGATTTCCAGGAACTTTCAATGCCTTGGATTACCAGTCAGCTGACAGTGAGGTGGCATGCTATGGATCCAGCCCACACTATGCAATTTGGTCACTGAGCTGTGCCCCAGTTTTCTCATCTGGAAAATTCAGAAATTAGGTGAGAGCCGGATCTGGTAGCACAGGCCTCTAGTCCCAGCTTTTGAAACCTCAAAATTGGCCCCCAGTGACACACCTCCTCTAACAAGGCCACACCCTCTAATCCTCCCCAAACAGTTCCAAGGACCGAGGACCAGATATTCAAATATATGAGCCTGCAGGTGCCATATTCATTCAAACCACTGCACTATCTCAAAAGGTAAAAAGAGAGCTGGAGATACAGCTTTGGAGTGGAAAGCATGAGGGAGGTCCTGAGTTCAGTTCCTAGCGTGCAGAAAGAGATGGCAAGGAGAAGGGATAAGAAAGGAAGGAACCTGAAGTAACAGTGACGTCCATAGCAAGCTCATCCTTGTGAAAAACTCTGAAGATTTAAGCTAGAAACAGCAAGTATTCAGTGTCAGATATTAGCACTATGGTCTGCAAGATTGTCTTTGTACCCTCCACTATATTGTGGAGGGGACAATCCTGGGCAAGATTGGACAGAATGTAGAATAAAGCAAACTATGATAACACTAGGAAAAGTAACTGTAACGTTTTAGTTAGAAAAAAAAAAACACCAAAAATAGCTTGCTCAAGCCTTTGTAGATAAAAATGTAAAATGTATGCAAATGTATGTGACTCACATAGAAACATATATCCACAGCCTCCTCACAGTCAGCACCGGATGTGGAGATGTAGGGCTGTGGCCGGCAGGAAAATCCCTGTAGTGTAGTGAGAGGGCCTAAGCTGCCTTGATATTGTGGGGAGGGGTCGGTGCTGCAGCCTTCAAGGGTTTGTAGCTAGCTGATGGCTATACCCAGGCATGTATTCTATGCCTTTCTCCTGGGTTCTATGCCTTCAGAAAGTGATGTGCAAGAATAAGGAATGCCCTTGTCCTTTCTCTGCTCGTCTGTCTGCTTCCTCAGAGAGCCTGCTTGTTCCCTCTCCCATCCCGGAACTCTATTTCTGGATAGTCTTGCTAGAGATGCACCACCCCCTCCCTTGCCATGCTCCAGGTGTCGGTTGGGCCCTCCCAATCTTCTATGTCAGTCAGGGACAGTGGGAGGGTAACAGTTGAGCAGGGAGGGCCAGCAAGCCACAGAACCAGAAGCTTGGGTTAGGCCTGGGGTCATGAGAGCTGAATGGGTACAGGAGGGCCTCCGTATGCTGCAGGCAGTTGTAGGGGCTCCTATACACAAGAGCATCTACCCCTGAACACCCCAGAGGTCCACAGGCTCTATCCTGTGCTCTTCTTGGGCAGTTATGGAGGCCGGTGTCCAGACAACTGGGCAGTTTACAAGGCTGGGCACAAGTTGCCTTATGGATAAAGGTCTGCTTCTACCGTTCAAAACTATACCTGTACTTGTTTGGGATGAGGAGGAGCCCCCCTCTGTGTTCTGTGGGTGCTAACAACACTGCTTTCCATAGAGGTCATAGAGTAGCTTAACTCTTTGTAGACCTCTGTGTTCCTGGAGCCCAAGAAGGTTTTGCCCTAAAGCTGTCTGAAGATGGGATGGGATGGGATGAACTGCTCCCTTAGTAGAAATGCACTATCCTGGTATATGAAAGGTCTAATCCAGGTCTTCCTTAGTGGGTTTGATTGCCTCCTTCCCTGGGAATTCAGGAAACAGGCTTCAGCCTCCGCTGTCCTGGACCACCCTAGCCTGGGTCCCTTTTAGTCCAGTTCTGTCTCCAAGTCACTTGGCCCAAGGAGATCTGTGTACCTAATCTATGGGAAAGTTGCCAGAGTCCCCTATGTTACCCCCCACCCCTCAACTCCCAAGCCTTCAGTGCTGTTGAGGTCACTGTTAGGAATTTTGTTGAAGACTCTCTTCTCTGAGGCATCTGACCCCTATCTTCCTTCAACTCCTATGTGATTATGCACATACGACAGGCCTGCACTGAGGCCAGAGGTAAAGGGCTCCTGGAGGGACTGGGAGAGCCCGGGGCCTTCTGTACCCCAGTTTGTCTCTATGCCTCAAGGGGCACATGTGAGAGACGGTCCTTCCTCCGATGGCAATGTTTGACTCTGACCCCTGCGGGGCCCTCTTACTTTAACCACCCACCCTTGGTGTGAATAGATGGACGCTTTGAGGTTTGGTAGGAAACAATCCCTGGGTGGCCCAGCCTTCCAGCGGGTGCAGGACGGCGTTAACCTAGTCCACGCTGCTATCTATGCTTGTCTAGGGGTGGGGCCTGGCAACGGCACCAGCCCCAAAACCGTGCTTAGAGATCCTGGGGTGGCAGGTGATGTCACCCCTGCGAGCTCATAGGTCTCCCTAGTCTGCGGGTTGCCAGAATTTCTGCTGAGCCCAACCGGAGGAGGAGGGGAGCCTCTGGCCCTGCGCCGCCTCCCGGAGACCCCGCGGGAGTGCTGTGCGCGGGCTGGAGGCCGTCGGTGGGGCTGCGGGCTGCTCTCACACCCCACCGGCCTTCTGCGGCTGGGGGTGGGCGCGCTGAGCCTCACGCTGATTGGCTGCCGCCTCCGCCCCCCGCCCCGGGCGCAGCGCAGCCCCCGGGAAGTTGCTAGTTGGCGCGCGGGCTGCGGGGCCGCGGCTCCCGGATCCGCAGCGGGTTAGCGGTGGCCGCAACGGGCACACTGGACTCCCGGGGGCGCTCCCCCGCCTTCACCTCCGCAGCTCCGGCTTGCTCCTCCCTGCTACCTGTTTCCCTGGCGCGCCCTCCTCCACCCTGAGCTCTGCAACTTCGGCCTCCGAGTCTGGCCGCCCCTCCCGGCCCCGGCACCCCGCCCGCCGGCGCCCTCCCTCCTTTGTTGTGCGATGAGGGTCGGGTTTCCCATCTGACCAAGGAGCCGCTATCGCGCGGAGCCGCGGGCATGGAGCCGCTCAGCCACCGGGGCCTGCCGCGCCTCTCCTGGATCGACACCCTCTACAGCAGTACGTGTGCGCTTTGGCCGGGGGTGGGAGGGAGACCCTGCGCCCTCCCAGGATCCCTGACGCCCTCTGGGTCCCAGGTGCAGCCAGGCACTGGCGAGGGTTTGCGGGCATGGTCCTCCAGGTGTGCAGCCGGCCAGGAGGAGGAGCAGCGGTGTGGGGTCGTTCAAGCAGACTTGGGGGGCGGGGGGCTTGCACGCACCGGGGCCGGGGGAATTGTGTCCCCTCACACCTGTTGTGTAACCCAGCACTCCAGCGCTGCGTGAGTGGGGAGCGCCCTTTTTAGGGCGCTACCTCGGCCTTCTGGATTGGCAGCTCTTCTCCCCACATTGAAGCAGAAAGGCCATCTTGGGAAAAGTCTTTGGTGCTCTAGTTTACTATCTCGGGGACATTCTGAAGCCGATGTGTGATTCGGGTAGATGATGGGATCAGGTTGGAAGAGAGGCTGTAGGTACGGATCTCCGTGGGGGCCATTTGGATGAAAGAGCCAACCCCCTGGCTCAGCAGTCTCTCTTTCCAGCCTCATCGCCACCCCCATTATCATCACTACCACCACCACCCCCAGAAAAGCAAATGAAGAAAAAAAAAAAAAAACCTCCGGTACTCCACCCCCTCGTTCCCAAATCAGCTGCGATCATGTGATTGCTCTTGCACAGCCTGGGGGATGTGTAGTTGATCACTGGGGCTTACTCAAACGGGAACCATTTCCCCCACCCCTTAACCTTAGGTGGCAATGCCATGCCGTTCCCCTCCCCCCAACTCATTGACATTCTGGCGTAGGGAGATGGTCCTGCTGGCCTCCAAGGAAGACAGTGCATTTTGCTCTTTATTGTGGTAATGCTGGGAGCCCTCCCACTCTCTCTTAGCACACCCCCAACTCTGAGGCAGGTACACCTAGGTGGTGACTATGAACATTAGATACCACGGAACAAGGACGTTTTGAAGGCTTAACCTGGCTTGAGTTCTTTTCTAATAGTCACATTCCCCGGTGAGAGGAGATGATGTTTTGAGCCTGGAGATCTTGCCTTGGTGTCTCTGCATTGCTCTGCCCTCTACATCCCTTTAGGTCCAGCCTCTGCCTTCTGCTCCCTCTGGGTCCAGCCTCTGCCTTCTGCTCCCTCTGGGTCCATGCCCTCTGCTCCCTCTGGGTCCTGTATTTCTCATATCTTCTCCCCAGCCTCTTATCCCAGTTTCCTACCCCTCCTCCCAGGAGCTCTCCTTATAATGGTTCATTCTGCTTTGGGTTTTCAACATCAAAGAGGCAAATCTGGTTCCCCTGGGTGTCCATCCTGGCCAAACCCAGCCGGTCCATCTGCTCTTTTCCAGTAGAGGCCAGCATCATTGGGTGAAGGTCAGGGCTCACAGCTGTGTGGCGTGTGTGTACACGTGTGTCTGTGCAAATGGGGACACACATCTGTTCAGAGGCCTGATGCAGATCAGCTCCTGACTCAAAGGACGGATTAGTGACCTGTGTTTAGCTGAGCTCTTGCAAATAACAGTCATAACAATGCCTCATATTCATCTGCTGCTTATGCTCTTGGGTATTTCTGGCTCTCTGCAAAACCCATTCCTGGTTTCCTTATTTCCCAAAACGTTGAATCCTATGGAAAGCAATTTGTGGTTTTCTTTCTATTACTAAAGTTAGTTCTATAACTTGATCATCCAAATCCCCACCCCTAGCCCCAGCCTGGAGTTGTGGGGCAAAATTGCCTTGAGATTTCTTGACCAGAGGAATGTCAGAGTAGGGAATTAGGCCAAGGGTCTCTTTGGGGGTGCTCTATAAACCAGTCCTCACTCCAACAGCCTGGCACCTGAACTGTCTAATCTATTGTAAGGCCCTGGAGCAGCTGGAGGGAGGGTGGGGTGGTGGGCAGGGGCACTAACTTGGCGTCGTGCATGGTGTCCCCACCTCACTTTCTGGAATGGCTTATTTGGGAGTCTGTAGCAGAAGGCTTCCTGGGAAGGTTCTATGCAGTCATATTTGGGCTGCTAGCCATCAAGTTTTCTTTTTGACAAGAACCTAAGTTAAATAAATAACCAGGCTGTCATTTGCCTGGCAGCGTGGTTCTGTGGCTCCCTGGGAAGCTCCTCTGCCTCTCTGGAAGCTTTTTGCTTACCACACTCGCAGGTCCCCCAAATGCTAGATCCAGGAATTGTAAACGGGGCACAAACGGCAGTCAATGTGACCCCTTAGAGATGTGAAGTGATGCAGTGATAGACGCTCAGTGTGAGTGATGTTCGTGTAAAAGTACTCATACCCTTTCCGGGTTGTTCAGAGTGTGCCAAGTACTGGGCTAGGTACTTTCTACCTCCTATTTCCAAACCTCATTACCCTGAAATCTCACAGATTAGCAAGGGGGTGGGGCGCTGAGTAGACTTCAGTCGTGTACTCACAGTCACCCAGCTGATAAAGGACAGAAGGGAATTCAGATCATACCCGGGACTATAAGGAGGACTTGGGTGCCTCCCAGATGTGTCTGAGCTTCCTCAGGGCCCTGGGCTGTCATGCAGATGGGGACACCTCTCTGTTTAGTCCTGTCTTCAGATGTTTCCCTGAAATGATCCCGCAGGATAAGCGGCTTTGGTAACTCCGGTACCATGTTCCGTATCTGGGCCTGGTTTCGGAGCCCTTGCCACGTTGACCGAGGCTCCCTCTCAAGCCAGTGGCCCTCTATTCCTGTCACACTAGCCACCAACCGCTCCCCCCACAGACTTCTTGTTACTGGAGTCCCTGGCCTCTTCTTTCTGGTGGCAGCAGAAGGAGGGTGTAAGTAACGGTGGCAGCAGAAGGAGGGTGTAAGTAAAGGTGGTAGCAGCAAATCCCCTCTGCTTGTAGCTGGAGTCCTGAATGGCTGGGCCATGGACATCCGTTAGGCACAAGGAAAAGCGTTAGATCAGTTCCCAGTGTGATCTGGGACTGATTGGGGCAGGATTCTTGGCCCTGAGAGCCTGAAGTGGCCACTGAGGGCTGCAGCCACTTCAGGTTCCTGCCTCTTTACTTCTCATTTTCTGTATGGATATAATATTGCCAGCTCCTTCCTCAATGCTTTGTCTTGATTCTTCCCCAGTGGCTGGTATGAGTCTCTCTGTGGGCTTACTTTCTTTCTCATAATTCCTACATGTCTTTTCATCAGTCACCCTTTCCACTAGACACTTCCTGTCCTCTCTACTGTACCATGGAGGTAATCTGGACTGAATTAAGTTCTGTGAAGGAACACAAACACAAGGATATTCTGAAACTCTGCCTGTCCCTCCCAAGTAGAGACAGCCCTCCAAGGAGATCTGGACTGAGGCACATATGTGCACTAGGCAGGCTCATCCTTTAGCTCCTCTTCAGATGGGAAATCTTTACATATGTGCTCTAGATTTATTTAGAAGGGAGGGAGGCACAGGGCTGCATTTTCAGGCCTCCTCTTTTGCCATTTTAGCTTCCTTTACCCCAAGCAATTCAGTGCAGATCCCAAACATACCTACCCTGCTGAGCCAAGCAGAAGCCCATGCTTTCTTGGACTCCATAGAAGGCAGAACGTGACCATCTGTAGTTAGAAGAAACCCGCCTTATGGAATGAGTGTCTTCTACTCCAGTAGCATTCAAAGACTAATTAGTCTCTTGCTATATTTTCATGCCCCTTATAGAATCATAGCCTGTATGCCAGGGGCTATGAGGATACAAACCCATCTCAGACCATCTGAAGCCCACCTCAGTGTCTCATGCTAGTCCTACATTTGCTGTGTGCCTTAGGACCAAGCCACCAGCCCCGAGTTTAATCAGAGCAGGTCGCTCAGCCAGGCTCCATCAGACCGCTCCCGATGTTCCAGTGAACACCTGCAGATGGGTGTTCTCTGCTGAGTAGTAATTTATTCCTTCTCATCAGCACCAGTCCATAATTGTCATGACAGTTGGAGTCTCAGAGGTAGGACTGACAGAATAAAACTTTATTTGTTGTGACCATTGCTGTTGCTTGGAAAAAGGAAGGAATGGTGGGAACGTTCGTGGGGAATTAGCTAGGAGGTACTTCTTGGGGTTGGATTAGATGAGGAGGAGGATGTTGAGAAAACCCATTTTGCCTTTGTCATGGGGGCAGGATGGAATGCTTAGGCTCTTCTCCGAAGTATGATATGTTTCCTGGGATGATTCTGTACCTACCTTGTGCCCACTCCTCTGTAAAGTAATGTCTCTCAGGGGTGTCACGTGGGTCAGTAGTTAATGTCTGTTAACATCTTTGAGGATGAGGTACGCTCTTGAACTGCCTGGCTGTCCAGCTCATCACAGTCTCGTATTCGATCAGGTTCTGGGAGAGCCTTGCATCTGAGAAGATGGTGAGGGAACCGATAGGAACAGAGTGCTATGCAAATGTTCTACTCAGCTGTACCCACAGAGTTTTAGGGAGTACCTAGCTAGTAGCTCATGCATAAGCCCTCGGTAGTTTTTGGTGGTGTTAAGTTTGAGAGGGAGCAAATATTTTCCCCCTTATTTATTTATTTATTTTTTTTTTGGCTTCTTTAACTCCCGACTCCACCAGAAATCCCAGAAACACATTATCTGACCCATTCATGAGTTTCCTGGCATGTGTATTTGGTAATTGTAGTAGCGTGTAGTGAATTCGGAGACCCCCCCAGGGGAGTCCTGTGCTTGCCAGGGCCTGTGATTGGAAGACTTCTCTGCTGTGTTTGTGTTGCTTAAGCCTTGTGGGAAAAACCTGCAGCTCCACTTCAGATGGTTCTGGGACAAGCCTGATTCCCTTACCTTAGGTTTTAGGCTGTGGTGGGCTAAGGGGATATGTGGGGATACTGCCCACTGTGCTCTTACGGGGTCTTAGCACTTTTCTCTCAGGGTTGCCTGGATCTGTGAGAGAAGCATGCAAGCCTGTCTGTCTCCAGAGCTGTCAAAAGGAAGACAAGCTCTCATGTAGCTGAGACTAGCCTTGAACTCACTGTGTAGCTAAGATCTCGTTCCCCGAACACTTGGGATTACAGGCTTTATGCAGCACTGGAGATCTAACCAGGGTTTCATGTGTTCTATACAAGCGCTCTGCTAAATAAGCCAGGCTAGATTGTTTTGCTGTATGACTTAGTCTTAGTTCCACCTTGTATTTCTTAAGGTAAGATTTAGTCACTTAGAGCTGTGAGGACCCATGCTTGGTAACAGGAGTCTATTGTTGGTCTTGAAGCTTGGGCAAAACCTTCTTTAGATCCTACATGTTAGTGGGGAGGAAAAAAGAAACCAGGGCAATGGGCTGACTACACAGTACCCATATGGAAGTTGATGACAGATGCTAGGTCCTGCTCCTGCTACCTCCAAGGCATTTGGAAAGAGCCCTTTGAGGTGGTACCTCAAGTGGGCCTATGGCTCTTTATGGATGGGGCAACCAGTTCTCTGGTTTCTAGATTCAGATGAGATTTAGTCTCCCTCAGTTTTCTCATGCCAGAACAAGAGGAATCTGGCTTTATGGGTTTTATAGAAAATGTCAGGGTCATCGGACATATTCGGAGATAAGGCTAGATGGGGTGAGTTCTGTAATGACCTAGTTGGTCAGGTCCAGGTCCAGGTCCAATCCCCTCTTCCTTGTCTCTGCCCTCACTCACATGCCTTTATGTCCCTTTAGACCACATTACATGGAGATGTCATTTTGCCTAAAGTGGGCAAGGTTTGCAGAAGGGATTGGGTACCTTGGAGAGCTTGGGGTTGTTGAGGGATCTGTGGATTTACTTAGGGCTTCTGGGGAAGGATGTGGCTGTAATTATCTCCATGGGATTGAAGGGCTGATCCTGTTAGTGGGCTGGGCTAACCCCTTCCTCCTGGGCATTGCCTCCCAGGCAGCAGTAAGAGTTTAATGGATCACGATTACACAGCAGCTGTGTAATTAAGCTCAGTTACCTCCCCGGCTGGGGGACATCACCACACAGCACCAATTGAGTTCTTCCTTTGTGGTTACCTTGGTTATTGGTGGCTATCCTGAGCATTTAAAAAAATTTTCTTTCTTTCTTTCTTTTTTGGTGATTCTCTGCCTTGAAGACATGCCTTTATGAGAAAGGCTCTTTTATGAAGAGTTTGGAGTTAGGGTGCCAGTGTGTTCTGTGATGGTACCTAGTGGAGCCCTCTTTAGGAAAAAACTGCGTTTTGAAGAGAAACCTTGTCCTCAGAGCCCTGAATGACATCTTCCAATGAGAAGAATCCCTGAGTCCTGCTGGACTTAGAGAAATTAGGTTTTTCCATTTGAGAAGATCTTGTCTTCCAATATAAAAAATTGTTTATTGTTACTTAATATATATATGCATGCATGCATGCATGCATGGTGGCTTGTGTGTGGAGGCTAGAAAACAAATTTATGGAGTCGGCTCTCTCTTTCCACATTTTAAATGGATTCTGGGGGTTCAACTCTGGTTGGCAAGCTTGTTCAGCAAGCACTTTTACCCAGCGGACCATCTTGTCAGCCTTCTGTTTTCTTTAGAACAATTGGAAGTGGGAGTTGGGGATAGAGCTCAGTGGGTAAAGTGCTTGCCTGGGATTCACAAAGCCCTGGGATAAAGCCAGAGCACCCCACAAAACTTGAGTGTGGTTGCCACCCTGGAGGATTGAGAGTTCAAGGTTAGCCTTGGCTGTATGGGGAGTTTGGGCCAAAGGAAACTTGATCTCAGAGCCGGATGTGAGGTCTCATGCCTGTAAACCCAGCGACCAAAGACTGAGGCATGGTTTTGAGGTTAGCCTGGGCTACATAGTAAGTTCTAGAATAGCCTGGACTGCTGAGTGAATCCCAAAGAAAAAAGTAAAGAAAATGGACAATTAGTTAGCTAGATGTTTTCTGTGCATTATCTATAAAACCCCAAACAGGTAGTTTATCTTGATAGAAATGAGAAAGCGGAGGATCTGAGAGATTCAGTTGTTAGGGCAGATGTCTCAGCTTGCACTTGACCAGATCTCAGTGTTCTGACTCCAGTGACCGACCACTCAGCTTCCTACACAGTGTCAGTACAACAATGCTCTCTAGTACCTGCTGTGTGCCAAGTTGGCACAGGCATTTCACACATCACCGCGGCTCCTCTAGGCATGTGCAGGTGGCCTTCCTCTGTTTGATAGGGAGAAACTGGACTTGGAGAGGTTAGGGATTGATTGGAGGAGTAGGCACTGGGCTGGGAACATCAGGTTGGCCTGACCCTAAAATTGACCCTTAAAAAAACGGCTCCACTTTCTACACTGGTCCTTTCCACCGTGGATCAGCGAGGGCCGCAGCAGCCCCTGTTTCACTGAGGTGCATAGATCTGGATATCTCTGACCAGTGTTACAACTGTGAGGATTTTTTCCAGGGTGTGTGTCGGGGGTAGTGCTGATGGTTGAACCTGGGGCTTTATGTGTGCTAAGTAAATGCTGTACCGCTGAGCTGTATCCCCAGCCCCTTTACTTTTATTTTTGAGACAGTCGCTTCTAAGGTTGACAAGGCTGGCCTTGAACCCTTGATCCTCCAGCCTCAACTTCCCAGATAGCTGAGACTGTAGGCAAGCACTACCAAGATTGAGTCTTGTTTATCTAGGGCATGTGAGCAGCTCAGCTCCTAGGGATCCTTTATGTGCCTCACCAATTGGCTGCCTTTTCCGAGGGATGCCCCCCCCCCCATAGATATTTGGAGCTCCTGTCCCTGCATGACCTCATTTTTGGTACTTGGTAATGAGAGGGGGAAGGTGGGAGAAGGAGAGAGACTGCTTGACCATGAATCTAGGTTTTGGAGGTGGGGATGGGCTGTACTTAATGCCTTGTTTTCAGAGCACTTGGAGCTAGGGGTAAAGAAGTGGGAACTGGAAGAGAGGATTTGGCAGAGCCAGAGTGTGCTGGCCCTGCTCTTGGATCTTTTAAAATTCACCTCCACTGTTCCAGAAGGAGAAGAAAGAGCCCTCAGCCATAAATTAGGCCACTGAGCACCAAAGTCCCTTGCCCAGGCCCAGGGCCTGTTGGGTGGAGATCTGGCTGATGTCTGAACTTACCCAGTGCAGCATGTTAATTATGGGTGATGTGACGCTGGGGTAGTAGCCTCCAGTCCCCCTGTCTACACCCATGGAGGTCCCCTGGCCCAGGGAGCCCCTCCCTGAGGTGGAAGTCCTCAGGGAGAGGCTGAGCCTGGTGACTCAGACCTTTGTATATCCCCCCTTTGGCTAGGGCCAAAAAGGCCTAAATAAGACTGAAGGCCTCCTTTCACAAAGGGTTTGTGTGTGGTGAGCAGAGGGAAGAAAGCTTGAGCAGGAATTAAACAAGGAAGGCCGAAGTGTACCACACACGCACACGCACGTGGGTTGGGGGAAGGCTCTCCAGCTCCATTCTCTTTCTTCCCGTTGGTGTGGAAAATTTCAAGGACAGCTCACATCCTGTATTGACTCAGCAGTGGTTGTTGTTTTTTTTTTTTTTTTTAAGGAACCTCTGCATGCTAGGGTCTAGGGGTCTAGGGACCCCTATATCTTGTCACGTTTTCCTATGGTGACACATGCAATTCCAGCTGCTCTAAGGGCCTTACTTCCTCCTGACTCCACTTCTCCCACCACTCTGGCTGCCTCCTTCTGTGGTCCTGCTCCGTCCCACCTCCTAGCCCTTCCCCCGCTTGGTTCCAGAATGTAGCCAGCGCAGAGGCTCAGCCCTGCCAAGTTCCCTCCTCTAGGTCCCTCGCCCACCTGGAGCTCCCCTCTGCTCTTCCTGCCCCTTCCCCTCCACCCTCTTCACTTCCTTTCAAGGGAGCGACGTCTCTCTGGGAAGACCACCAAAAGGCTGCCAACTCCCAAAGTGATTTGAGGTTAGGAGAGCAGATCCTGGTGATGAAACTCCAAGCCTCCAAAATACACCCTGCTCCGGTAGCTTCTCCACAGGTCGCCCTGTGCAGGTGGAAACAGTGATTTGGTGGGGGCAAAGCAGGGTTGGTGAGTCCCCACTGGTTTAGAGGCTTGTGGTAGAGGCTGCTGTTGATTCTATGTCAGAGAAGAGCCAGGGAGTTATGGGGAAGTCTAGGACAGAGCATTAAATTTGGTCATGGGTGGTCTAACCAAGAAAGCGAACACTACACCCTTGTGATTATTTTTTAAAAAGTATTTAAGGGATGAGTGGTTTTTTGTTTTTTAAAGTATTTTATTTGTGTGTGTTGTATGCGAGGGTACACATATGCCATAGTGTGTGTGTGTGTGTGTGTGTGTGTGTGTGTGTGTGTAGGTCAGGACAACCGTGGTGTTTGTCCTTGCCTTCCACCCTGTTTGAGGCAGGGTCTTTCCTGGTTGCCACTGTGCTCCATATCCCAGGCTAGGTGGCACATATCCCAGGCTAGGTGGCACATACCCCAGGCTAGGTGGCACATACCCCAGGCTAGCTGGCCTATACTGTAGGGTTGCTGGAATTACAAACATCAGCCACTGTGCCCGACTTTTAAGTGGTCCGAACCCATATCATCAGGCGTGCAGAACAAGTACTTCTCCCAGTTGAGCTCTCTCCCTGGCCCTCTTACCATTGCTTTATTTAGTGTAGTCTAGGAGCCGGATGAGTGACTTACCAACTCCATGGACTCTAAAGCTCTGTGAGCCAGCACATACCCAAACTGAAATGAAATTCCACAGAATCCTCCATATTCTGCCACCGACCTTCCTCTAGCAAATTCGCAGGGCATTCACGTTTTTATACCCACCTGTTCTTTTCCATTTCAACTCCATTTAAATAAAGAACAGAAGTGGCCCAGCCACAGTGGTGCATGCCTTTAATCCCAGTACTCAGGAGGCAAAGCCAGGCGAATCTCTGTGAGTTCGAGGCCAGCCTGGTCTACAGAGTGAGATCCAGGACAGACACCAAAACTACATGGAGAAACCCATGAAGAAACCTCGAAAAACCATAAATAAATAAATTAATTAATATTAATAAAGAAATAAAGAAATAAAGAACGAACAGAAGTGTTGGTTGTCATCTACATTGTTTAAGATAAGATAGTGGTGCTGACATTAAGGGACTCTAAGTCACTGGGAAGTCATAACTCAGCAGACCGCCATCATTAATGTGCTGCCGCTGTGAGTTTTGCCACAGTCGCTGAGTATTTCTTCCATTTGATTGATTAGTTAAGATAAAACTTGGAAAACAAGTGAGAAGTGCAGCATTTGTGGTAAATAAAAGGTTATCTTTCAAATAAACGTACTGAAAACTAAGTGGAGTTATTAGTTCTGGGGTCACGCTGTTGCTCTTGGAAAGTTCCGAGTTTGAGCCTTCTTGCTGCTTTGTGGAGAGAGAGATTGATGGAGGATCGAGAGACCTTAAAGACTTACGGCTCCAAGTGAGGTCTTGACTCCTTACACACAGGGAAGATTCATTGTCTTACTGTGTGACTGGGCTTAAGCGTGCATTGTGACTAGCAAGCAGATGCTCATCAAACGCCCCTCTGCCTTGACTCCTACTTCCATCCACCTCCAGATGGACGCCCAGTGTTTCTTGTAGCAGGAACAGTGTGGGAAGAGATGGTTTTCCCTAGGACCAAATGCCTAGAGTAGGTTCTCACATTCCAGTGTGCGTTGGAACCTCCTGGGGATCATTTAAGCTTCTCTGTTCAGTAGGTCTTGGATGAAGCCGAAGGTTCTGCATTCTAACAGGTACCACAGCTGCAGCTGCTGCCGGTTCAAAGAACATAGTTTGGGTAAGAGTGCCCAGAGTCTTTTATACCCACTCAGAGAGGGGCTGATTGTGAACTCTGACCCAAGTCAGACCCTTCTGGTCCTTCTCCACCTCCGTAATGCTGTGACCCATTAATGCCGTTCCTCATGTTGTGGTGACCCTGCCCAACCATAAAATTATTTCATTGCTACTTCATAACTGTAATTTTGCTACTGTTATGAATTGTAATGTAAATATTTGATATGCAGGATATCTGATATGTGAGTTCCCAAATGGGTCGGGACCCACAGATTAAAAACTGCTGCTCTAGATTCTAGACAAGAGAAAATGGCCCAGATGGTCATGGTGGTATACACCTGTAGTCCTAGCCTAGGTAGGGGGATTGCAATGAGTTTAAGGCTAGTTTGGATTATATAGTGAGTACCAGTCAGGGATGCGTAGTGAGACTCTGTCTTAAGCCCCCTCCAACCCTCACCCCTGTACCTCAAAAAAAGAGAATGAGACTTGAATTAGCATTCTCACATTCAGGATCTCCTTTAATCCTTGCAGTATGTCAGTCAGCCTGTCTTCACTGTGACAAATACTTGACATACATACCCCCCCTCCCCCGAGTGAGTGAGTGTGTGTGTGTGTGTGTGTGTAGTGTACACATGCATGTGCAGGCCAGAGGTTGATGGTTGATACTGGGTGCCCGTCTTTATGGCACTCCACCTTATTTTTTTCAGAGAGGCGCTAGATAGGTGACTTAAGTCCATGGGCTGCAAAGCCATTACATAAAGCATGCATTTTTGCGTCATGACCAGGCTGGTCTTGAACTCACAGAGATCTGCTTGCCTCCTGACTGCTGGGATTAAAAGCGTACACCGTATGTGTGGTGAGACGGGGTCTCTTAGTGAACCTGGAGGTCACAGATTGGCTGTCCCCGAGCCCCAGGGATCCTCCTGTTTCTGCTCCCCAAGCTAGGATTGCATGTGCACACTACCACACTTGGCTTTCTGTGTGAATGTTGGAGATCTGAACTCAGGGCCTCATGCTTAGGCAGCAAGTCCCCAGTCCCTCCATAAACACCTGAAAGAAAGAAAGACTCAGCTCCTGGTTTCAGAGCCTCAGTCCGTTGGCCGCTTGCCTTCATGTTTCTGGGCTTGTGGTGAGGCAGAGCACCATGGTAAAAGAACATGGCAGGGGGAAGCTGACATGAGACAGACACACCCTTCAAAGACAACGCCCCTGGTGGCCTGCCTCCTGCTCTTTACCATCTCCCAGTAATGCCATCAAATTATGAATCCGTCAGTGCATTAATCTACTCTTAAATTTATAGCCCTCCTGATCCAGTCTCCTCCCAGAAGTCTGTCAGCCAGCAGCCAAGCAAGCCTTCATTCAACACATGCGTCTCAGAGACGCTTCATACTCCAGCCCTAATGCAGCGAGCCTGTGGAAGGTTGTTACCCCTGTTTTAAGGATGAAAGGGGGCCTGACATTGTGATTAGCCACTGCTGGTGACTTTTGCCTTGGGGCACCCTGTATAGGGGGCACACAGGGTCTGCCTCCTTCTTAAGTGGCAGCAGCTCAGGCATCTGGTCTTTATGAGTGTCTCTGTCTAGACGAAAACCCACGTTCTTCCCACCTCCCTTTCCCCCCATGATGGGCCAAGTGTGGTGTTAATGGAGCAGAAATGGTTGTTAATTTTGTAGTGCATCATTGAGAGGGTTAATGAGAGACCATCTGGTCTACTACCAAGTTGCCTAGAAAAGCCCTTTCCCCTGATTCAGGCTGACAAGCATTTTTGTAGACCCCGAGGCATCTCCTGAGTTAACGGTCCCCGACTTGCGGGTTTGAGGGGAGTCCACCTTAATGGGCGGTAGGAGCTGTGCGCTGTCCCTGGTACAGAACCTTCAGTGAATGAAAGCCAGAGCTGGTTTCTTTCTCTGGCTCCTGGAAGGGAGGGAGGGGACACAAACTTGCTTTCAGAGCTGTTTGTGGCCTGAGGACCCTCTGTGACTAGTGAGCTGCCACCACAGCTTGGGTCTTTCAGCAGGTGCCTGCAAGCATCCTTAACCCCGTCCCTGAGGCACAGGCCTCTCTCCTTTCCAGTTGGGTGTGCATTTGTAGATTCAACCCACTGCAGATTGCAGTTATTCAGGGGAAAAATGCATATATTGAGCACATGCAGACTTTTTTTTCTTGTCACGATTCCCTAAGCTAAAGAAGGAATAATGAAGTAAGCTCCATCCATCTGCCTCTGTTTCTTTCAGAATATTCAGTGGGGCCATTCTGTTCCCGCCATAACTGGTCCAAACTGCCTTTAAGATCCCCCCCTCCCCCGTGCCTAGAGACCCCTCGTTACACACTCTGATTCCCCAGCATCTTGGCACACTCTGCATGCTGTAGCCATTGAGACTTTGCTTCACTGTCCCACAGCAAACCTGTGCTGCTAGAGAACTCCTCAACGTCCTGCCTCACCTCAGTCATCGCTACCTCTGGGATGCCCGCCTGGCCTGACTGTAGTCCTCATCTTAATAAGATGCTAACTCTGCTTGCTCTGCGCCACATGCTTTAGCACTTCTTATCTACTGTCTTACAGTGCTGCAGTGTTTCATGTCAGTTCTTTGCCAGACTCTATCCTTAGAGCCATGGAGAGTAACAAAGGCTGTATTTGTAGGATGCTAGACACTATTCTCAGCACTTTACAATGTCCCATTTAACCTTCACCTGCCCACCAAAGTGCCAACTGTTCCTGTTCATTTTTAACGAAGGAGCTCATCTGCTCGTCCCCTACCGTGTCTTCCTTAGGTCACCGCCCAGGTCTGTCTGGGGGCATTTGTTCTGCATGTTCCCAGAGTCTGGGGCTTTCTGGAGAACCTTATTCAGTGTTTGAAAAACTCCTCTACTTGTCCAGCCAGATTTGGAGATCAGGATACTTAACTGTTTAACTAATTCTTTCCTTTCCTCTTTTTCCCTTTCCTCTATCCATTCTGGGTTCTGTGGCTAAGCTACAAATTCATGACATGAGACAGATGAACAGGCGCAAAATGACTTTAATTTGGTGCCTATGCAATGAGTCCCACAGAATATGATCCTCCGAATGCTCAGATGGTTGAAGTGTGTGCATATGGTCCTCTTTGTCTCTGGCGTCTACATCCAGGGATTCAGACAACTACAGATGAAAAAATATTCAGCAGAATGGCCATTATACAATATCTGTGTTATATGTAACATAACGACCATTTAGAGGGTGTAGGCTAGGGCTTGAACCTAGGGCCTTCAGAGTGTGGAACATGAGCTTAATTGCTGGGCTACAACTCTAGCCCCTCCTTGTGCCTTATTTACTTTGTGTAATGCTTGGGTTGAAACCCAGGACCTTGAGAAGGCCCTGTAATGATCAAACTGTAACTACTTCTTAGGCCATTTTTTACAAAGTTTTTCAGCATCCAGGGATTTTCAGATCCCTTGGGGATCCTGAACTCAGTCTCCCCACCCCCATGTCAGTACAGATTCCTGAGCTACAGAAAGGAGTAAGACCTGGGGCTTCTGGGGATAACAACAGTACAAGCTATGGGAGGGGCGGGGGTGGGCTTTTTTTTTTTTTTTTTTAGTGAATCCAGGTTATTTTGTTATGTGTTAGAACATCTAGGGTAATAAAGAAACATCTGATGGTAATAACTGTCTGGATTAGTCCTCTTCCTGTCACAGATACTTTACTAACATAGATCTCCTTTGCAGATGTAAATTTATTTTAAAATGACAATGTTTCAGAGCTGTCTTAGAGTAACTAGCTCAAAACATGCCAGAGAAGGAGCCAGTCTGAGTTCATTCCCTGGGACCCACCTGGTGGAAGGAGAGAACTGACTCCTGCAGGTTACCCTGACCTTAACACGCTGGTTTTGACATAGGGTGTACCATTGCTGTGAGTACGCACACATAATAAATAAATAAATGTTAAAAAAAAAACCAATTTGGGATGGCATATTCTTGGTCTCCTACAGTCATATTTTGGGAGGGGTGCCCTGAGCTGAGCAGGTGGGAGTTTTAGGAATGCTTTGTGATTGGTTGGGGGTTGGGATAGAAAGGAGCATGCTGGAGACTGAGATCTGCTTTTGTAGCACAGGAGCATCCAAGAGAATTGTTGAGCAAGGAGGATGCCAGGGGGAGGGAGAGCTGGGTCCCAGGAGAGCAGAGGGCATTGGGAAAAGATTGCAGAGTCCAGATTAGTGACCCGCTTTCTGTCCTGGCCTTAACCAAAGCTATTAATCACCTGCGTGTCCTGTGAAAGTGAGCATTCTTACTCAGCACCTGCAGATTTAGCCTCCTGTTCTACATTTATAAAGAGGCTCCAGTGATGCCTCTGATGTCCACCTGAGTGAGAAGGACCTAGATTCCAATACCCATGCCAGCACTCATTCAGCCAGTGACTGATTTACCTCCCAGCTCCCCGATTCCTGTAGGATAGGGTCTCAACTCCTTAGAGTGACATAGGAGCCTAGCTCCTGTTGCTTCTAGGCCTTTTAGCTGGGATCGAGTACAGAGACTGGGGCTACTCATCTCTGGCACAACCTTTCCTGCTGCCCCATCCGCGGTAGGGACCCCTTACCTCATGGTTCAGACCCACCATGCGCTTTGCAAATTCTGCTCTTTGGCCTGTAGGCATGCATTTGGACCTTTCTGAGTCAGGTCAAGTTGAGGCTGAAGGTCACCTCAGCAGTGACTTTCTGGGGGAATGGGGTCTAGACCTACATTCCTGGTCCTAGAGAGAGGCCCTCCAGAAGTTTCTAGAATCTTTCCCTGTCTCTCCTCACAGTCAGAGTCAACCACAGGCCTTGGTCTTGCAGGGAGAGGTGAAATCAGGTGACTCAGTTGTCTGGCTTTGAACATTTGTCGTTTCTTGGCACCTTTGAGTAAAAATAGAGCTGAGTGTGACTGAAATGCAATGCTCCTGTGGGTCCTGGAGATGAGAGGTGGAGAGGTGGGGAATCCTGGGGAAGCTGTGTGCCTGACCCTCTGTGAAGGTGGCCTGAAGCCAGACGGCCTTCTGAGAAAGCGTCAGGAGGTGGACTGACCCCTCCAGGCTCTAGAGCAGAGCTCCACCATGGAATGACGGTTTCAGGACTTGCTGCAGGAATTCCTCTGGGGCTTCCTGAGTTTTCTTTTGGACTTCCTGTGTTCAGGTCCCAGCCTCCTGGCAGGGATGTTCTCAGAAGGGCTGTGAGCACCATCCTGACTACTCCGCTACTGAGGTTTCCTGATAGACGGACGGGTGTTGGGCATCAGCAGCACCCTCTCTCTGTATAGGAGTTGAGGAGCAGGCTGGGGGCACAGTTCTTGGCTGCAGCCTGTCGCCTCCTCTGGAGAGAGCTGTTGATTCACTCACACATGGGCCTTGGAGGGACTGTTTACTCTACCGTCTACTCCTTTGGGCTTTGTTTCCTCGCCTAGAAAATGAGGGCGGGGAGACAATATATGTAATTGGTACTTTAGCAAGTCCAGGAAAGGGTTGCTGAAGTTTTTAGCAAATAAAACTATAAGATGCTTTCAAGTTTGAGGCCTACCTAGACCATGTAGTGCCTGTAAGCCAATGTGGGCAAATTATTGAGATCCTGGAAGGGGGAGGGGGCAGAAAAGGAAGAGGAAAAGATGAGGAGGAGGAGGAGGAACAAAGAAGGAAGAGGAGAGGAGAGGAGAGGGTCAGAGAGGGGCTGGCTGTGTAGCTCGTTGGTAGAGAACCTGCCCAGTATATACAAGGCACTGGGTTGGATCTTCAGCATTCCAGGATGTTATAATCTGGTAAGCCGGTAGTTCCAGCCATTCTGCAGGCTGAAACAGGAGGATCCCTTGAGCCTAGGAGTTCTAGACCCACCTTGGCAACATAACAAGACCCCCCTCACCCAAATAACAGTAGCAGTAGCAGCAACCAAACAAAACCCCCAAACCAGAAAACAAGCCAAAAGCAAAAAAACAAGCAAAATCCTACCTAGGGTGCTCAGTTAAATTAGAATTTTAGAGCAGTAATGTGTTGGGGTTTTTGTTTGTTTGTTTGTTTTGTTTTTTGTTAACTTAATACAAATTGGAATCACTGGGAAGAAGGAAAACTAAATTGAGAAAATGCTTCCATCAGATCCGCTTCTAGGCAGTCTGGTGTAGAAGGACCCAGCTCACTGTAGGCAGTGCCACCTCTGGGCACGCTGTCCTGGGTTCCATAAAATGCAAGCTGAGTAAGTCACAGAGAGTGAGCCAGTAAGCAGCGTTCTTCCAGGTTCTGCTTCAGTTTCTGCCTCCAGGTTCCTGCCCTGACTTTCCTCAATGGTGGACACTAAAAAGTAAGCCAAATAAACCTTTTCCTCCCCGAGTTGCTCTTGATAAAAATTGTTTTAGCATAGCAATAGAAAGCAAGCTAAGACAGTAATGAAGAAGTTAAAGACTATTGTACCATGTAAAATTTGGGACATGCATATATACTAAAAATCTATTTGTTGTTTATCCAAAATTTACATTTAGCTGGCTGTCTCACTCTCATTGTTCTTTTTAAAGACAGGGTCTCACTATGTAGCCCTGATTGACCTGGAACTTGTTATGTATCTGGTTGGTCTCAAACTCAGAGATCTGCCTGCCTCTGCCTCCTGAGTGGTGGGATTAAAGGGGTGCTGTACTGTGCCCTGGTATATCATGTTTAATCTGGTATCCCTACCACAGGATTAAATGGTATGTAATATAACACTTTTGAGGATCCCTTTCCTATGTTCTATTATCCTCTTAAGCCCAGAGACCAAGCTGATAAAAAAAAAAAAAAAAAAAAAAAAAGTCCTGGGAGTTGTCATAGAAATATTGAGATTGTTTTAGGAGAGTTGACACAAAAATAATGATGGAATTTATGGAAAGATGCCAGTAAAAAATGCTGAGCAATTTAGCACTTGCTGTGGGCCCCACATGGTTCCTGAGACTTTATGTGTGCGAATGCCTTTATTTGAAACAGACTCCTGAAGGAGACATAGAAGGTAAGCAGTCCATGGGGTTTTGGTTTGGGTTTTGGTTTTTTAAGACAAGGTTTCTCTGTGTTACAGCTCAGGCTGTCCTGGAACTCACTTTGTAGGCCAGGCTGGCCTCGAACTCACAGAGATCCGCCTGCCTCTGCCTCCCAAGTGCTGGGATTGAAGGTGTGTGCCACCACTCCCAACTGCAATCCTTGCTCTTTACTTTTGTTTTTTCCTTTCTTTTTCAGTGGGTGGTCCTGGGGCTAGAACCTAGGGCTTAGGGCCTCTGGTGTGCTACCACTGAGCTATATCCCTAGTCTTGTGTTCTTGCTCTTACTCAGGATGCTGTATTGTTCTGTCTTGTTTCCGCAACTGCAGGAGTTCAAAGACTACCTTGTTTTCCAAGGTCAAGGACATGGAAACCTCCAGGGGTGGGCTTTGCAAAGCAGGAGATACATAGCATGCTCCCAGAAGGAGATGTGACTGTGACTTACTGCCTGGGTTCCCTGTGATCTTTACATGGAGAAAGAACAGCCTGGCCTAAGGAGCCACATGGGAGATGATGTTCCTGCCTAACACCCTTGACTGTCATGGAGACACCTGCCGTGTGTTAGCCTATCCCAGGTGCAATACATTCCACGCATCCTTGAGTGTTACTGAGAGTGTCACTGAAGTGAGAATTCCCATCAGGCTGACCTGCAGGCCTCTCTGAAATCTGCGCTGACAAGTCCTTATGCTTGCTCCGCTTCAGACTTCCTAATTCACAGAGACTGGTGCCACTGTGTGATGGCTTCCTTCTGGAACTCATAGTAATCCTCCAGGACACAAATGTCCCCCTTTTAAGAAATGAGTTGTAGGGGCTGGAGAGATGGCTCAGGGTTAAGAACATCTCTTATACAGGACCCAGGTTCAGTTCCTAGCATGATGGCTCACAAGCATCTTAACTCCAGTTCCAGGGGATCCGACATCCTCTTCTGGCCTCTGTGAACACTGTGTGCACATGGTATACAGACAGACATGCAGATAAAACACCCATACACAGAAAATTTTAAAAATTTTTTAAAAATGAATTGTAGCTGGGCATGGTGGTGGCGCATACCTTTAATCTCAGCAGAGGCAGAGGCAGGCAGATCTCTTGAGTTCCAGGCCAGCCTGGGCTACAGAGTGAGTTCCAGGAGAGCCCAGGCTACAGAGAGAAACCCTGTCTCAAACAATGTGCAGGGGTGGGGGTGGAGTAAGGGGCCAGGAGGGTGGGTGGGTGGGTGGGAATATGGATGTGAGTTATATAGGCAAGGGTAGAGATGATGTAAATACAATATAATATTCATGTATTAAATTCTCAATAAAAGAGAGAAAGAAAAGAAAAGAAAGAAAGATGAAGTGAGGATGTAGAGTGATTGAAGATTAGGAAAACCCAGAGTCCTCAGGTATCACTGTCAGCCCTGGCTGCCTTGACACCCAGATTCCAAGGCGTCCTCCCTTCTCCTGCCTCTGGCCTCCCTAGCCCAGCCTCCTAGCTGTTTCTGCTCCCAGTCCCTTGCCATCCTCCTTTCTCCCTGCCCCTGGCCTGCTCCCCAGTCCCCAAGGAGCTCCTCCGTGTTTGTTAGGAGATTCAGGGGGGTCCTGGTCTGCCCACCAGGAGACCAGGTCCTAACCTGGTTACTCACTGCCTCATCCATGGGAGTGAGCAGGAAGCAAGTGGCACAGTTAGATGGGAGTTTGGGGACTTCTAACAAGGACTGTGACCACTGTGTGGTCAGGATGAGCGCAGGGTCTGGCTTCCAGAGCTGGAGCTGGAGGCGATGAAGTCAGGGCTTCCAGGAAGGAGCTGTAGCATGCAGTGGAGCTGCAGGGAGGAGGTGGAAAGAGGACAGGATGTGGGTCCAGGAAGCCAACCTGTCTAGATGAAATGCATGCTGAACTTCTTCCCATCACCATGCCAGTTGCAGGGACACAAATACCCACCTCCACGCGTCTTGATCTGTGTGAAAACCAGCCAAGATGGTGATGTGTACTGCTGTCAACTGCACTGTTTTATTCCCGAGCAAGGGATTGTTGGCGTTAGTGATGTGTGCTGGCTAGGCGCTCAACTCAAGTGAGGCTTAAACATCCTCTTTTCTACTCTGGTGCCTCTAACCTCGGAAGGATTGTAGGTGAAGGAAGAAAAACCACACAGCTGCAAAGCCTAGATTTAAATCCCTGCTCGCCCACTGAATGTCCAAGTAGCAGCATAAAGCAAGTTAGACTGGTGTGTTTTCTCCCTCCCTCTCTCCCCCTCCCATCCTCTCTCCTCCTTCCTCCCGCTCTCTCCCTTTCTTCCTCTCTTTCCCTCCCTCCCTGCCTCTCTATCCATCTCTGCCTCACAGTCTCACAGAGGTTTCCCCGCCTCTGCTCTCTTGAGTGCTGAGATTAAAGGTGCACACCATAGGCTAGAGGCAGAGGCAGGTGGTTCTCCGTGAGTTCGAGGCCAGCCTGGTCTATAGAGTGAGCTCCAGGACAACCAGGCTGGGTAACACAGTGAAACCCTGTCTCGGAAAAACCAAAATGAACAAACAAATAAAAAAAGGTGTGTACCACTATGCCCGGCCCAAGCAAGTCTATTTATGACCCTCTCTTACCAGTGACATGAACCTCATACAGCTAGTTTTGAGGCTCAGAGGGGATTGGACAGTACTAGCTGGTGACACAGAGGGTAGTTGGGAGGACCCAGCGGGTGTCCTTGACCCAGCTCTAAAAAAGCCTTGATGTCTAAAAAAGCCTTGATGTGTGGATTGTTGGGGCTTCTGAAAAGCCCAGGAAAGTGCTGGACAGGTGAACTTTGTGGGCCTCAGTCCTGCGTCCTTGAGAAGGGACAGTGTGTCTGGGTCTGTAGAAGGCTGGAGCACAGCCCACCTCCTTCACTCTTCTCTCGACAGCAGCACCCCCTGGAGGCTGGAAAGTAAACAACAGTTCCGTTCAGCACCAGTGTCTCCACGGCTTCCCAGAGGGGATCATTGGATAACTGGTTTCCTTCTTGTAGCCCAGATCTTGTTAAGCTTTAGTCGTTTGAAGTGCCGGGTACTACCGAGTGGTTAGTCCTTTGCTGTTTCGTGGGGAATGGTAGCTTACTAGCTGGACTGTGGGCTCCACAAGGCAGCCATTGTCCCGGTCATCTGCTAACGTCCCTCAGGAGTCTGGTTGGTGTTTATACCCTGGGGGTTGGTTGTGTAAACTTGGTGCCAAAGCGTGGGCATTTTGTCTCTTTGGTTCTGTCATACCTGCAGCTTCTGCGATAGTGTCTGAGATACAAGAATTACTTCGAGAGGGAGAGAGGGAGGGAGGGAGGGAGGGAGGGAGGGAGAGAGAGAGAGAGAGAGAGAGAGAGAGAGAAGGTGGGTGGTTCTGGATGGATTCAGCATTTTCCTTAGAGCCAGAAAGATGTGGGTATATGCCCTTTCTCAGTTCTGCAGGACAGAAGCTCGAGATCAAGGTTGACGTCAGCAGGGTTGGTTCCTTCTGAGAGCTGAGAGTCTCTGCTGCCTTCCTGTGGCGGTTGCTGAGTGTCTTTGTAGACAACCACCAAGATGTGGTACCTTTGTCTTCTCCCATCCTTCCCTCTGTGTCTGTGTTAGGATTTCTTTTTTGTAGAAGGATACAAGGCACATTGGAGTAAGGCCTGCCCCCAGGACGTTATGTCAATTTTGTTGCCAATAGAAAGTTCCTGTTTCCAAATCAGGTCACATCCTAAGGTCCTGGTGTCAAGACTCCAGCATCTCTTTATCCAGTGTGCTGCCCTACTTCACATTGCAGTCAGAGGGACTAACTATCTTGAATTTTGTGTTAGTCATTCTCACCTTTATTTTCCTACATAGATTGTTTGTTTGTTTGTTTTGGTTTTGGTTTTTTGAGACAGGGTTTCTCTGTGTAACAGCCCTGGCTGTCCTGGATCTTGCTTTGGTAGACCAGGCTGGCCTCAAACTCAGAGAGATCTGCCTGCCTCTGCCTTCCGAGTGCTGGGTTTAAAGGCCTGTGCTACGATGCATGGGGAAATATCTTTTAATAACAAGGTCTCACTCTGTAGCTCTGACCAGCCTGGAACTTGCTGTGTAGACTAGACTGTCCTTGAACTCACAGAGCTTTACCAGTCTCTGCCTCCTGAGTGCTGGGAGTAAAGGTGTGTACCACCATGCCTAGCTGTACATTGTTAAATAATATAACTATGTAGTTTTGCTTGTACTTTATAGAGCTACTCAGAAAAACTGTCTTGAAAAACAAAACAAAATTTAAAAACGATTGTTTTTTAGGTTTGTCTTTCTTGCCTATAGCTCTAAATTATTCATTGTCAGTTCTGTAGTAGGAATGAAATACAGCTTGATTAGTGCTAATGGTATTCCCACGTACATGTGTATGTTCAGTGTATTCATATTTAATGTGAATGGAGCAAGCGTTACAAAATAGTGCCTTCCCCTAGCGGGAAAGATATTTTGCACCGTTCAGTGATAGGGCCAGTACCATAGAAAAAGAAATTCCTTTACAGCCCCTTCCAGAAAGCAACCTACCAGATTGATTGTGCAGTCCACTAACAAGCCACCCTGCTGTGTGAAAGTGCTGGAGGCTGATGCACCTGTTATGTATCATGTGTCTGCCTCGGTGGCTCTGTGGTTCCCTGCCTGGCAGGTAAGCCGGGGCCATGGTCCTGCTGGTCTCACCAGCTGTCTGTCTGTCCACCCACTGAGGCGAGACCACATGTCTGCAGGTTTTCATCCTCCATCTGTCACCTTTGGCTTCTCCCTGCTCCTGTTGAGTATGTTCTGGTTGTGGTCTTGTCCTTGCAGTTGCCATGACCTACGAGATCACAGACCCACACATCCCCACTCTATCCAGACACGTTAGCTGCGTGTGTGCCGTGGCAGTTCCGACTTAGGTTAAAGAGGGAGTCAGGCTCGTATCTGCAGCCAGATGCCCGAGGTTCTAACTTGGCCACTTAGCAGCAGTATGACTCAAAGGAGATAAAGCTTGATGACCATGTCACAGGTTCTTCCTGAGATGGGAATGTAAGTATGCCTACTCCGTGGGGCCGTGTACCGGTGAAGTGAGGTCAGTTGTTGAGCCTGCATGAGGGGCTGTCCTTTTGAGCCCACCTTGGCACCAGAACCTGCAATGGCTCTAGTTTTTACTGGGTATCTCTGGACACAGTGGCTTCCTCGGAGAGAGGTCAAAATGTCAAACACCTGGTGGAGGCGGGGAGAAGAGCAGATTCTGGTTTCAGGCTGCGGCAGTGGGATCCCGGCTCGAAGTTCAGTGGCCGTGTTCCTGTGAGCCAGTTGACTAGACTTCTTGCTTCTGGGCTAAGGCATCTGCAAAACGGGGTTCTGAGGAAGCAGGGCGAACAATCCTTAAGACGATTGGGTGCGAGAGTTCATAGAAAGCTTTAGTAGAGTGCCTAGCTCTGCTTCCACAGCCTAACCCAGCCAGAGTCAAGGGAGAGGAAAAAGAAAAGGACACTGTGACCCTGTATGCAGAGGGCAGCCACCTGGCCGAGTTGATGCCTTTGTAAAGATTCAGTTCACAGCTGTCCCCTTGAGCAGAGGCCTGGGCTCTTACCCACTGGTCTCTGCTCCTCGGATGCAGCCCTTTTTCTTTGCAGGCAAGTGACAACTTCATTTAGATCCCCACAGGGTTCAGAGAGGATCCCATAAGTGGAGTTGAACCAGGTCAGCCAGTCACCAGGCATGCTGTGTCCCCTAGTAGGCACCTTTCCTACCCACCATGGCCAGTATTCTGACTGTCCCTGCCCTCTCTGTTCTGGTTACAGCCATGGATGGAGTGGGCACACATTCTATCTGCACACACGTTGTCATCATTTGTCCTGAGCTTCCGCTGCTAGCCACAGCTGCCCATCCTTTGTCTTCTCTTAGTTCTCACGGCTTCCTTAAATCAGACTCTCCTTAGTCCTTCTTGCTTAAAACCTTTAAGACCCCCTCTCTTTTGGGAGAGCCAGGCATAGTAGTAATATGCCTGTAATTCCAGCCTTTGGGATTGGGAGGTGGGGACAGGGAGATCAGAAGTTCAGAGTCATTCTTGGCTACAAAGCTAGTTCAAGGCCAGCCTGAGCTACCTGAGACCCTGTCTCAAAAAAGTGGGGGGAAAAAAAAGCCATGAACCGTTTCATGGCTCTGTTGCTCTGTGGGTATCTGGTGCTGTCTTCCGCCGAGCTTCATGAATGTGGTCTACTGTCCTCTCCCACCTGGTCATTCACCCTACCCCTTTCATTTATACCTCAGTGTCCCCCAAATTCTGTACATCGCCTTCCCTTTTTATTTGCTTGAGGACCTTCAAGCCCACTTAACTATCCCCAGCTTCCAGAAGCTCCCCAGTTCCTAAGAGAGTCATTTTGGATAATGCTTGTATTATAATAGTTGGGGTTCTCTAAAGGAGCAGAACTCTGTGTGTGTGTGTGTGTGTGTGTGTGTGTGTGAGAGAGAGAGAGAGAGAGAGAGAGAGAGAGAGAGAGAGAGAGAGAGAGAGATCTAGCTAGACCACTGTCTACACAGAAGGTCCAAGAATCCAGTACTTGTTCAAGCTGGATGTCTCAGCTGGTCTTCAGTGTACACTGGAATCTTGAAGAAGTAGACTCTAATGCCCTTGAAGGAATAGACTTGCTATCAAGAGTGAAAGCAAGAAGGCAAAGAGAACAAGTGTCCTTCTCCCACGTCCTTTATACAGGCTGCCAACAGAAGGTGTGGCCCAGATTAAGTGTGGATCTCCCCACCTCAAAGATCCGAATTAGAAGTGGGGAAAAAAATCCCTCACAGGTATGCACAGCACCTTGGGTTTTAGTTAATTCCAGATGTAGTCAAGTTGACCACCATGAGTGGCCATCACAATGCTCAAGGTCATGTAATAGTTCAGAATACAGACCTCAGAGCAGACTGTCCTCGCCACACAACTTCATAGCTGTGTGATCTTGAGCTCTTTTCCGCATCAATGGCATGACTTGCTGGTTAGGTTTTGTCAGCTTGACACAAACTACAGTCACCTGGGAGAAGGACCCTTCATAAAGAGATGCCTGAGTAAGGCGGTGGCGCACGCCTTTAATCCCAGCACTGGAGGCAGAGGCAGGCGGATCTCTTGAGTTTGAGGCCAGCCTGGTCTACAGAGCTAGTTCTAGAACAGCCAGAGCTGCAGAAAGAAACCCTGTCTCCAAAAAAGAAAAGAAAGACAAATGCCTGCATGGGATTGGCTTGTAAGCATGTCTCTGGTATTTTCTTAGTTGTTGGTTTTGGTGGAAGGGCCCAGCCCAGTGTGGGCAGTGCAGCCCCTGGGTGGTGGTCCTGGGAGGTGTAAGAAAGGAAGCTGAACGTGAGAGCCTGGGAGCAAGCCAGGGAGCAGCTTTCCTCTGAGCTCGCTGCCTTTGCCTCTGCCTGAGTTCCTGTTCTGACTTTTTCCTCAGCGCTCCACTGTGATCAGGACATATGAGTCAAATAAACCCTTTCCTCACCTGGTTGGTTTGGTAATGATGTTGATCTCAGTGGTAGAAACTAAACCAGGACACATGGGAACTGAGAACTAAAAGAGCCACTACCCATTTGGAGCGCCTAATGAATGCATTTAATTTCTGTCCATCATGAGCACACGGGTTGAGTCTGCTTTGCTTCCCAGTTCTGTCCCTGTTACCTAGCACCTACCCACCCTGGCACCTACCCACCCTGGCACCTGCTCACCCTGGTACACTTAATGCACATTGGACAGCTGTCAGTGGAGTAAAGGACCCTTCCTCTTTTTGGAGAAGGACATCATAGATCCTTTGCCCAGTTTTCACTTGGGTTAGGTGTCTTTTATTGTTGAATTGTGAAATTTCTTTGGATGTTCTAGATTCAAGGCTCTTGGCAGGTAACTGGTTTCTAGATATTTGCATTCCGTGGATGTCCTTTTCAAACTTTATTGATGTACAGAAATTTTAATTTTGATGATTACAGTTCTCTATTTTCTTTTGTTGCTTTTGGTCGGTTACTTTCCTGTTGCTGTGAAGAGTCACCGTGACCAAGGCAACTTATAAAATACAGCTTTCAGTTGGAGGCTTGCTTACAGTTTCAGAACATGGCAGCAGGTAGGCAGGCAGGAAGGCGGGCAGCAGGCAGGCAGGGCCCTGGAGCTGTAATTGAGAGCTCACATCTTGAGACAACCATGAGGCAGAGAGAGGGGTGGGAAGGGAAGTGGCATGGACTTTTGAAACCTCAAACTTCACCCCAGTGACACTTGGACACTTCTCCAAGGCCACACCTTCTAATCCTTCCTAAACAGTCTACCAGCTAGGAACCAAACATTCAAACATACAGCCTATGGGGACCATTTTCATTCAAACCACACTTTTGATTTCATTATCTAAGAATCCTTTGTCCAACCCAAGGTTGTGAAGAGCTATCTCTGGATTTTCTTCTAAGTATTTCATAGCTGTAGCTTTTACATGTAGGTCTCTAATTCAGTTATTGACTTATGTGTGTGAATGT
This sequence comes from Peromyscus eremicus, assembly GCF_949786415.1. Taxonomy (NCBI): domain Eukaryota; kingdom Metazoa; phylum Chordata; class Mammalia; order Rodentia; family Cricetidae; genus Peromyscus; species Peromyscus eremicus. The sequence goes on along the minus strand of NC_081423.1, from coordinate 59,663,567 downwards.
TTTCTTGCATTTATGTCTGTGCACCACGTGCATGCCTAGAGGCCAGAAGAGGGCATCAGGTCCTCTGGGACTGGAGTTACAGAGGGTTGTGAATCACCATGTGGGTGCTGGGTCCCAAAACCAGCTCCTCTGGAAGAGAACCAGTGTTCTTAACCACTGAGCCATCTTTCTGGCCCCCTTTAATTAATCTTTTTTTTTTTTTTTTTTTTTTTTGCTTTTCGAGACAAGGTTTCTCTGTGTAACAGTTCTGGCTGGCCTCAAACTCACAGATCCACCTGAGTGCTGGGATTAAAGGCATGTGCCACCACCACCTGGCTTTTAATTAATCGCTAATTAAATGTTTTTGTTGTTTTGTAGAGACTGGTTTCACTATGTAGTGTAGGCTAGCCTCAAATTCCTGCCTTAGCCTACTGAGTGGTAAGATTACAAGTATGAACCACTATACCTAGCTCAGTTAATAGTGTTGTGGTTTTGTTTTATTTTTCAGAGTCTCATTGTGTAGCCCTGGCTGGCCCGAAACTCACTGGGTAGATTGGGCTGGCCTGAAATTCATAGATACCTGTTTACGTTTGCCTCTCCTGAGAGCTGGCGGTTAATGGCATGTGCTGCCATGCCCAGTTAGTTTTGTTGTTGTTGTTGTTGTTTTTCAAAACAGGGTTTCTCTGTGTAGTTTTGGTGCCTGTCCTGGATCCTCGCTCTGTAGACCAGGCTGGCCTCGAACTCACAGAGATCCGCCTGGCTCTGCCTCCCAAGTGCTGGGATTAAAGGCGTGCGCCACTACTGCCCGGCCTGAGTTAAATTTTTAAAATTATCATTATTCTGTGTGCACATGTATGAGCACATATATGTGTGTGTGGGTCAGAGGACAACTTTGTGGGGTTCTCTCCTTCCACTTTCACATGGGTCCCAGGGGTTGAACTTGGGTTACCAAGCTCGCATGGCAGGTTCCTTTCCTGGCCGAGCCACCTTGATTGATGGCCCCAGAGTTCAGTTTTGAAGTGAGTTCCGTTCACTCTCTTGCATTTGGTCATCTGGTTGTGAGGTTGTATGGCACCGTTTGTTGAAGACCGTTCTTTCCCTACTGAGTAGATGTGGCACTCTCTATCAGTTGATTGGAGGAGGTGCTTGCCTCGTGTGCCCAGGGTCCAGGGTTTGATCCCAGTACAAGAAAACAAAGCAGAAAATCAGTTGGCTACCTATAGTGTCCCCTTTGGGAGGCTAAGGCAGAGGACATTAGATTTGAGACCAGTTAGGCCAGAGAGAGAGAGACTGAAAAAAAAAAAACAAAAACAAAAACAAAAAACAAAATTCCTTGAGCACAGATACACAGGTTTATTTCTGGGCTTTTCAGATCTGCCCTGGAGATGTTTGTTGGAAGCCACGGCCCAGCAGTTTTCTGCCTCTCTCTAGTCCTGGAAGTTCCCACAGGACACGTTACTGGGCATCCCATGGTGAAGGCTTCTCCCAAGAGGCTCCCACAGCTAATCACTTCCCGCATCTGTCAGGGTGATCGCTGGGAGGTTGCAGTGGGGCGCCCCGGGGCAGGCCTCTGTCAGGGTGCAGGTCCCAGGGCAGGGCCTGTTTGTGTGAAGCCCAGCTACTGATTGGGTGGATGCCCTGAATGCCACAGGTAGGAGAGCTCTGAGGACTAGGTGGGAAAGAGAGCCAGGCTGCTGGAAGAAGGAGACATTCCTGGCACTAGAGGCATTCGCACTGGCTGGCCTACGAGGGAGGGTGAGCCCTGCATCTATGGGTAGGCACCCGGAGGCTGGGGGACACCAGCCTGGCCAGCTCTCCTGCAGACATGGGCCTTTGTGGGGTGGGGCCTGGGCGAGTTGACCCCTCGACTTTCTGAGTGCTTCTTCTGTGAAGTTGGGGGCATTGGTGGGCTGATAGGTTGGGTGGGTCTTGGAAGCTATGTCTTAAATGTAGAATGAATAGAACTTTCCAGGAAGCTGGGGTCCCTCAGAGTGGGACTGAAAGTTTGGTGGCATCAGGGGGATGTGTTAGCCTGCAAGAGAGTCCTGAGATTATGGGTACTTTCATGCAGCTAATACCGAGCGTATGACTCGCAGAGGGTTGTGAGCCTGCATCTGTCAATTCTGATTTGTCCTGTTTTTTTGTTGGTGTGTTTTGCTGTGTTGGAGATGGAACACAGGGCTGGGTCCATACTTAGCAAATGCTCCTACTACTGGGCCACACCCCCAACCCTGGACTGTTGACTTCTGAGAGTTGGGCTACCTGTGGGCCCAGAGAAGGGGTGGGCTGCAGGATGCTGACACAGCAGACGGGGAAGGAGTCTCGTGAGAGTAGAGGGTACCACGGCACAGTCTGTCTTTCCATGTCTTCCAAGGCCTCTGAGGTGCATCTGCTGCAGGTGGCATCCACTGCAGTGGTGAGACACTACGCTTATTAGGGATGGGGGACGAGAACCCACTGCTCACTTCATGGTCTTGATCCCTTAGATTCCACCCCCGAGTGGAGTCGGGAGCAGGGTGTCTGAAGGCTGGGCACCCATCTCCTCCCTCTTCATGTGTTCTCCCCACTCACCCACCCCCAAGTGAGAACAGAGCTGTGCGAGTGAGTCCTCACTGCCGGAGGATTGCATCAGCCCGGTCTGGCAGGCTGGAGCGGGAGCCTGTTGCTATGGTGACTACCAGGCTTCAAACCAGAGGGAAGGATGAGGTAGTGGCGGGGTGTGTTTTCCTCACCTTGTGATGTGGCTGTGGGATAGGCACCAGTTCTGGTGGGCCTGCGTTCCCACCACTTCGTGGAGGTGCCATCTACTTCAGCAGGCGGGATGAGACTGTGCCAACAACTAGTGGGCGTCGGGTGTGTTTAACCAAAGGACACAGGTGGCCCCTCCGTGGCTCCTCTGCCTAGTTTTGGGGTTGAGGTGAGACTAGAATTTCACTACGTGAGCTAGATTCTGGGGAAAGACAAAGGTCCCGGTATACCCTCATCTCCCAGAGCTCCAAATGCTAGATGTAAACCTGCTTGGGCTGCTTAGTGCAGCTTCTTCTTCATCTTCGTCTTCCTCCTCCCCTCTCCTTATCCTTCCCACCTAACAGCATGTCATTTAACTGAATATAACAGACTTGGGTAAGCAGTCAGATCTGTCTTTCATCTGTCTTCGGTGAGAAAGGAGACCAAAGTCTGTCTTGGCACACCGAGCACCTGTCAGGTGTCAGGGTCACGGTAGACCTGCCCCATCCTTCTGAGTAGCCTGTGCTCACTCTGCTCAGGAAATGCTGCCCCTGGGAGGCAAAGCAGCAGAGAGCGTAAGAAATCACAATCCTGGGTCTCTGTGTCCTGTGCTTTTTTTGGATTCCAGAGACCTCTCCAAATCGCCCTTATGGTGTCAGTGAAGGGACGCACAGTCCATCCTTGGGTGGGAAAGTCACAGCAGTGTCTCTGCAGGGAATGTCCCCAGGTCTGTGTGGGGTGTGACACACGGAGAGGCTGCTGTGATTTCTAGACAGGAGTGATGATAGGTGTGGGGACTGCATGGTACAGCTGGAGGCAGAGGAGACCTGTCAGGGCAAGACATTGACAGAACCTGTGCTTGGGATTTAGCTCAAGCTTGGGCTTTTCCCAGACCCTCAGGACCCTTTGGGGATAAGGACCAGAGGAATTCTCAGAAGTGATTAGGAGTGAAAAAGCTGTGTGGATCTGGAGGAGAACCTGGGCCTGTTGAGAGCTCAGAAATTGGATCTGCCTCACTGAGCTTATGAGGAATAACAGCCATGGCTGACACTCTTCAGAGTTCACTCAGGATGTACTTACTCATCCCTCCTCACAGAAACCCTTTGCGTTGGACGCTATTGTTAACCCATTTTGAAGGCAAAGCAGAGGCACAGAGAGGTTTCAGTGACTTGCCAAGGTCACACAGCTGATAGGAGGTGGAGCCTGGGATTCAAGCCAGGCAGTCTGGTTCCAGAGCTTGAGCTCTTACCAAATGTTCCGCCGACTCTCGCCTTCCAGAAAGATGGTTGTGAGTCAGCTCATGTGACCTCCTCCACCCGGGAGAGACAAAGAGGAAGGAGCAAGTGTACAAGTGCACACCAACCTGCTAGTGCTGGCGGGACAGCTGGGGACAGTGCCGTGAGCTGCGTGTGTTGGTGGTTGCACTTCATGCTTTTGTAGGAGTGTGGGGGTAGGGAGGCCACGTCTCTGCACCTCCTGCCTCTCACCTCTTCCCTCCCTGAGTGGTTCCTGGGGGGGGGGGGGGGCCGTTGCATGGACCACGTGCGTAGACAGCTTGCCCAGCTCCGTGGAAGGGTCCTGGGCTCTCAGGAAGGAAGGAGTCCAGGTCTAGGGCTGAGAGTGAGTGGCAGCCACGGAGGAAGCGGGCTGTCTGACTGGAGAGTACAGCTACCATGTGTGAGGTCCATCCTGTTGTGCCTCTGTTACACTTGGCAGTGTGTGCGCTACCCACCCAGCATGCAGCTGGCCTTCTTGGGCTCTTTCCCAGGGCCAAGACAGTGAAGAAATAAGAACAAAAACAATAACAAGAGTGATGATAATAATAGCCAGCAACAACACTTGTTACATGCCAGGCACTGTTCTTAGGGCTTCACTAACTCATTCAGCGGTCGCAAAAACCCTGAGATACTGCATGCTACTGTTATTTCATTTTATAAACACAGAGAAGTTAAGCAGTTTGCCAGAGTCACACAGTTAAAGGTGGGGTTTGAATTCAGGTAGCCTGGAAGTCTGTATATTACCATGTCCTCTTGCGTCTCCTGGAGAAACTGCCCCGCCCTGGCCTTCTATCCAGAATCGCACGTGTGTCATTTGCCTGCCCTCTGTCCCATGTGTGGAATGTGATTTACATTATTAGCCAGGCCCTGGTTTTTGTGGGAGCAGTTTCGTCCTTTGTCCTCATGTCCAGGCATGGAAGGGACATTTCTAGCTCTCTTTGGAGCAAAGGTGGCTGGCGCTATATAGCCCTACTGGTCTACCTAGAGCAGGCAGGCCCGCTAACCTGGAGGCCTTGTGTCCTGTGTCTCTTGGCCTCTTAATCTGTATGGCCTGTTCTCTGCAGCTCTCCTTGCTGGGGCAGCCAAGCACAGACATCTGATCCTCTCATCATGTCTGGCCTTGTGCTTGTTTCCTGCTGGAGGCTGCTATTCTCTGGAGATGAGGCTGGCATATCTTACAGCCAGGTGGGAGGGTGGGACTCTCCAGACTGAGCAGGGGACCTAGGTGGTAGAAGGGAGGTGGGACTCAGAGCCAGGGCAAGTAATACCATGGGGGATGTCCTTCTGGCCATGACCACGACTGCTCAGCATGGTCCCAGAGACACTGCCCCCTGGCATCAACCTGATGTGCAGATCGATCGGGCTCTGGAGTAGGAGCTGAGGTGCTGCCTGATGGGGGAGAGGGAACAGCGGAATTAGAGCCTACAACTGCCTGGCAGCCCTGCTTAGAGCTGAGCCAGGCTTGTCTTGTGCCAAGATGCTAATCACAAAGCAGAGTGCATTCTGCTAATGAAACCTGCCTTTGCAACCCCAGAGACTGTGTGTCAGCCACCTTGAAAGGTTTTTTTTTTTTTCCAAAGATTTCTTTTTATTTTATACTGTGAGAGTTTTGTCTGCATTTTAAGTGCAGCATGTGCACGTGGTGTCTGTAAAGGCCAAAAGAAGGCATCACAGATTTGTCTGGAACTGGATGGTTGTGAGCCCCGAGTGGGTCCTGGACTCTTAACTCAGGTCCTCTGCGAGAGCAGCAAGTGCTCTTGAACACTGAGGCATCTCTTCATTCCCTTGCAAGGGTTCTTATCCCTGGTATTGATCCCTCTCTGTCTTCCTTTCTGAAATACTTATTTTAGTCAGGTGTGGTAGTACACACCTTTAATCCCAGCATTCCGGAGGCAGGAGGATCTCTGTGAGTTCCAGGCCAGCTAGGGTTATATAGTAAGACCATGACTTCAAAAATAAATTTTTATATTTCTTTTCAGATAGCATGATCTACATGTGTATATCTATTAAATTTGCCATCATTTTAAGTGCACGGTTCGTTGGACTTAAATACAGTCACATGATTGTACAACCACCCCTAGCCATCCCCTGGGGCCCTTCTCATCTTGCAGAATGAAATTACCTCATTCAGCAGCAGCTCCCCACTCGTCTCTCCTAACACCAGCAGCTCCCACTTTACTTTGTGTTTCCACAAGGGACACTACATTCATTCATTCATTCATTCATTCATTCACTTATTTATTTATTTATTTATTTATTTATTTTGGTTTTTCGAGACAGGGTTTCTCTGTGTAGCTTTGCGTCTTTTCCTGGATCTCACTTGGTAGCCCAGGCTGGCCTCGAACTCACAGAGATCCGCCTGGCTCTGCCTCCCAAGTGCTAGGATTAAAGGCGTGCGCCACCACCGCCCGGCTTCATTCATTCACTTATTGACACCAGCTTATTTCATAGAGTATAATGTCCTCAGGATTCATTAGGAGTATAGCATGGGTCTGAATTTCTTCCCATCTCGAGGTGGAAGATACTCCATTGCTTATAGGTACCACACTTGTTTATCCTTTCACTCCTGAGGGACCCTGTGTTGCTTCCACTTTTTGGCTCTTGTGAAGAGTGTTTCTGTGAACAGGGGTGTTCCCCACCGACTTTGGGCTCCCTTCGTATGTTAGTAGGCTATCCTTGAGTCTTAATCTCGGCTGGGTCTGTGGACTTGGACATTGGTAATGGCAGAGGGCAGGAGTGGCAGCATCATGAATGGAGGGCCTGGCTCTGTGTTATCAGCTTTTACTAAACCTATCATAAGCCTGGCATAGTAGTACCTGCGTGAGATCCCAGTCCCAGGCAGGCTGAGGCATGAGGATCAGAAAGTTCAAGGCCAACCAGGGCTACATAGTGTCTGGATAGCCTGATCTATATAAATCCCATCTCGACAAAACAAAGCAAACTCTTTAGATTTGGGGGCTCCTGGAGTCAGCACCTGCTGGAGTACGTTCCAGATTCCCTCCCCCTCAGCACCCAGAACAAAGTGTTGAGTTCTGGTTCTCTCGGCAGAAGGGTATGTATCTGTAGCTTACCATGAGCTGGCATAGGCCTTGTTAGGAAAAGAGGAAGTGTGGGTGTGGCACCGGTGAGCCCAGGACTGGCCAGATGACCACAGAAGAGCTGGATTTCCATGTTAGGGTTGTTGGTTATGTTATAGGGTCAAAGTTAACCCTTGAAGTCCTGACTTAACACAGCAGAAACTGCCTCTACACATAGGTCCATTGCAGGTAGACAGGGTTCTCTGTGCCCTGTGGATAGTCGGGGACCTTGCCTGATGGAGACTTCGTTATCTGGAGCCCTGGCCTCCAAGGCCCACGGCCTCAGGGGATGAGGAAAAGTGAATTGTGTGTGGTTTCTCTCTGCTTCAGTCCAATGTCCACCTAAATGTTGATGGCCAGAACTGACCGCATGGCCTTGTCCATCTGCAGGACAGCTGGAAACAGTGGTCTTTGGTGCATCCAGGAGAGTTGAATGGGATATTGTTGAGTGCTGGTCCTGTTGGACATACCAGGGCCGTGACACCGGTGTGAAGGAAGAAGGCCCTCAAGCCCCGCTCTGTTTCAGGAGTGATCCTGGCAGGTGGGTTTGTGTGTCACTTGGGCTGAGCTTTTTACTGTCCTTGTCTCAGGGAATCCTTCCTCACCACGAACTTGTCATTCTGTTTGACTGTCAAGTGAGCCATAGCTCCAGGCCACAGACTCAACCGAGGCTACCTGCCTCAGTGTGATGGCTGTGCTTGCTGGCAAGCATTTCCTGTGCTGGGACGGACCAGAGTAGTGGATGTTAGAGGTGGCGGGGCCGCAGGAGGTGGCGGGGCCACAGGAGGTGGCTGGCCGTATCTGTGTGTGTCCACATGTGCATAAGGACATGGGCTTCACTTTTCCTGGGCTCAGACCTCACTTGGCTTTGCTTCCACATCCCCAGAAGGTAATGCTTCCATAAATTTGAATGAATCTTTTTGTCTCTGTGAAGCAGCAAAATCACTGCTGTGCTGGAGCCGGGGGAAGGCACGCAGTGAAATTGGAAGGACTTCTTTTAGTTCTATTCAGTAGAAAAAAGAAGTTTCTTTGAAGGCTGGAATCTGAATCCAGGTGCTTACACATGCTAGGCGAGTGTTCCACCATTGAGCCACAGCCTCAGCCTCAGTGGTAGAGTGCTTTTTAAGGTCTGGGTGGAGAGCCAGCAGCTGGAGCTGAATGCCATCGGGTGTCTTTCTAGACACATTGGGCGGAAGTGCCTCTGTGAGAGAGGGTGTGCAAGAGTAAACAAGTTGGGAATGCCTTTGTTGACTTTCATAAGGAAGTGTGGAAGCATGGAGCCACGTGCCTTTGGGGATTCTGGTCCTGGTGGCTGCCAGCCCACAACATTGCTCTCAGCTCTCCCCGACTGGAAGCCTCCTGATACTTTTCTCTGAACTGCCCCTTACTGCTTCTCAGCACCAGATTGAGAATCATTTAATTTTCCATGAATACCCTGAGGACTTCTGAAACCATTGAATGGGAGAGGGGCTCTGAGGGGGACATTGCAGGCAGGTGATAAAGAGCCTGGGGATTTGAAGATCATCATCACAGTGGTCTCTCGACTCCCCATCATGCCTCCTGGCTGCAACCCCTTTGTGGCTTTGGGGCTGAACATTTCCCACTGGGGACAAGGGGAGGAAGAGAAGGGCCTTAAATCAAACCAGACCAGGTTCCACCCTTGTTATCAACCCTGAGAAGGTCCAGAGGGACTGTTAGCTCTGATGGGGGTTCGAATCCCTAAAGATTTATCAGAGCAACCTCCTGCTCCTACACCCTAAATAATCAAATCAATTGTTCCGAGGAGAGCTTAGGAAGCTTTTTAGGGACTTTTCAGCCGGTCAGTAGCTCCCCAATGTGTGCTGTGTGAATCCTGTCCCCAATGCCAGAGTAACAGTTTGCAAACCAAGGCTCCTTGCCCTCTAGTCTCCTGCCACCTAGTGGAGAAAACAGAACAGAAAGAGCAGAGAGACAGAACAGGCCACAGCTAACCTCATCTCACCAATTCCTCAGCTGATCTTGTTTCCTCAGACTGAAAGCTTCTATGTGTGTCCTCACCCAAATGGATCTCATCTGAACTGCTGCTTAAAAGCCTAAAAGCTTAACAGACTCTAGTTTCTGGTCCTCACGCCTTACATACCTTTCTGCTTCCTGCCATCACTTCCTGGGATTAAAGGCGTGTGTCACCATGCCTGGCAGTTTCCAGTGTGGCTTTGAACTCACAGAGATCCGGATGGATCTCTGCCTCCAGAATGCTAGGATTAAAGGTGTGTGTGCCACCATTTTCTGGCCTCTGTCTATCTAGCGACTGTTCTGTTCTCTGACCCCAGATAAGTTTATTAATGTGCACAATATTTTGGGGAACACAATATCACCACACAGAAGATTTATTATTGTTCTTTTGGTCTGGCTGACTAAATGATTTATTGTCTGAGAAGTGTCCCCCTCATCGACTGTCTCCAGGATGTAGTAAACATCCCAGTTACAGATGAGGAATTGGAGGTGCCAAGAGAATGAGAAACTTTCAGAAAATGTATAGAGCTGGGATCTGGACTAGGTCTCTCAGAGCCCTGGCTTGGCCTCGGTCTCATTGAAGTGATAGGCTCCTGTAATGGAGCTGGGGTCGGCTCCTACCCCTGCATCTGGCATGTGATATCTTACGGGGTGTTTGTTGATTGGCAGGATTATTCACACATGCAGTAGGCTTCCCCTCCGTTATGGGAGGAAAGACACATGTTGTTTGGTAGTGTCTGTCCTATATGTTCAGTACACATGTCACTGCCTTTCCTACAGTAATTGGGATTTTTTTCCCTCCAGGTGTGATGTTGCATGCCTATAATCCTAGCAACTCAGCAGACAGAAGCAGGGGGATCATGAAATCAAGGCCAGTCTGGGCTATCTAATGAGACCCTGTCTCTGTGAAAGAGATGTAGGAACTGGAGGGATGGTTTGATGGGGTAAGAGCACTTGCTGCGCGAGCATGAGGACCCGTGTTGGATCCCTAGTACCTGTAGCTAGAGTTTTCCTGCCTTGCCCATAGTCAGGACAAATCTCTGTCACCCGCCAGTTCCACAGCCGCTCAGACCCAACCAAGTAAACACAGAGACTTATATTGCTTACAAACTGTATGGCCATGGCAGGCTTCTTGCTAACTGTTCTTATAGCTTAAATTAATCCATTTCCATAAATCTATACCTTGCCATGTGGCTAGTGGCTTACTGGCATCTTCACATGCTGCTTGTCATGGTGGGTGCTGGCAGTGACTCCCTCCGCCTTCCTGTTCCCTCAATTCTCCTCTCTGTTAGTCCCGCCCACAGCAAGTACCCTTGTGAAAAGCCAGGAGTTGCTGCGCACACTTGTAACCCTAGCCTGGCAGCAGGGGGTGGGGATTGGAGACAGGACAATCACAAAGACTTGCTGGCCAGTCTAACTGAAAAATGGTGAGTTCCAGGTTCAGAGAGAGACCCTGCCTCAAGGGTGGAGAACGATAGAGGTACACATACATGCCTGGGTGCGTGCGTGCGTGCACACGTGACACATATATTCCAGAGAATCTAGAAATTGTAGTTTGCCTGAAAAGGGAATTATGTCAGAGCATAAAAAGACTCGGTTCAAAGAGCAGGCTTTAAGTTGCAGCTCAGTTGTTCATTACCTGATGGCCTTGGTTGACACCTGCAATTTCTTTGAGCCTCAGTTTATGCCCCGTTTATGTACAAAGGGGTAGATAAGCAGGGAGTGATAGCACTCTTGACAACCTGCCTGGCTAGCAAGGATGAGATGAGCTCCGAGCTGTAGGCTTGCTGTGCGCACTAAGAAACAGGGTGCAGGTTCCAGTCTGCATTTCTGCCCACCCTCAGATCGTGGAAACCAGTGAAGATGTTTCCTCTTCTACTCGGAACCAGTTAGCATACCTCCTTCCTCTTGTCCAAGACCCCAAGATTTCTTTTGTCTCTGACTTTGGAGCCCTGGCCTTCTCCAAGCGGCCATGGTCTCTGCCTTCTCTTCCCAGAGGAATCTTGGAGGTGGATGATCAGATCACCATCTCCATGGCAACCAAAGAGGTCCTTCTGCACTCCCACAGCGGGCCTTGAGTCTGTTCCCAGCAGTGGGGGCGGAGCCAGAATGCAGAACTCCAGTGACATTAGCCACACATCCAGCCGTGAGCTGCCACATGTCTCTGGCCAGGTGACCAGCTGCTCCTTGCTGATTTAGTAATTTAGGGGGCCGTTCTGTGCTCCACGGATTTGCTGCATGCTGACTCCTGGGATCTGGGTGAGGGACCATGGGCTACCCCCCTTGCCAGTTCACAGTATATGATGAGATCAGAGCAAAGGGAAGCAAAGCTCTTCTGTCCACTGCTTCCTTCTCTATCCCCAGGCAAACCCTGAATCCCTTAAAGACTTCTGCAAACCCTGCTTCTTGCCAGCAGCCTCCCCATGCTTAGAGAGTTGATAGCTGCTGAATTGATGGTGCTGCCTAAGGCACTGTAGGGCTGTAGGGCTGCTTCAGAGTCTGAGATCCATTGGGCTTTCGATAGAATTCTTACCTAAAGCTGGTGGCTTTCTGCTTTTCTAAGAAGTAGAATTGCCCAGGGTCAGGGCAGTATTCATAGCCCTGATGCTCCGCCTACCCACATGGATTCAGCTTGAGTGTCTGGCATAGAGCTAGTCACCAGGAACTTCCATCACATGTGAAGTTAGGAACGTATGTCTTAAAACTCAGCATGTGAACCACAATGGTCCTTGATGCCTTCCTCCATGCTGAGCCTACTTAATGGAGGGTGGTCATGGCAACTGATGGGAGTTTGTTGTGGCCTTGTCGCCATCAGTTCCAACAAAGCCCTGTTTTTTGTTTTTTGGTTTTGTTTTTTTTTTGTTTTGTTTTTGTAGTTTAAGAACCAGGAGATCCTTCAGGGCACTCATCCTGGGGTGCAATCAGGGTTGTAATTATAATAGCTGTTGTTTATTTAGTGCTTGCCCTGGGCATTGCATATATTTTTCCCATTACAAGTTCATGAAAACTTGGTGAGCATTGGGTTTAGAGGTGTAAAACTGGTGTCCCAGCACTTGGGAGTGTGGAGGCCCAAGGATCAGGAGTTCAAAGCCTGTCTTGATCAAATAGCAAGTTTGAGGCCAGCCTGGGTTGAATGAGACCCTATCTCAAAAGAAAATAAGTAGCTAGGAATGTATTAAAAAATTAAAAATAAAAAAATTGCAGATTGAAAGTGCCTTTAAAAAAAACTTAAGGATGCTAGAGAGATTGCTCAGTGGTTAGAGCACTGTTGCTCTTGCAGAGGACCTGGGTTTGGTCCCCAGAACCCACATGATGGCTTACAGACATCTGTAACTCCAGTTTTAGGGGGATCTGACACTCTCTCCTCCATGGGTGCCAGGCATACATATAGTACACATACATACATGTAAGCAAAACACACATACATATAAAGTAAATATTCAATTTGTAGAGTCCATCCCCTGGGCTCAGCCCCCAACACCCCATCAGCAGATTGAGGTGGTACATACTTACAATTCCAGAACTCAGGAAGTGGAAACAGGAGGACCAGAGGGACTTCAGGTCATCCTCAGCTGCATAGAACGAGGTTACATGAGACCCTGTCTCAAAAGGGGAGAGGAAGAGAAAAGTAAAGCAAGACTCATGAAGTACAGATGTTATTAATCACCTATTTTACAGATGGGAAAAACTGAGGCTCTCATGGCTGGTAAGTAAGAATATTGAGGGTAGACGTGTTATCTGATTCCGTAGCCTGTGCCCTTGACCACTGTGTTATCCCAGCCAGCCCTCATGTATGGGACAGCAAGTGCTGAGAGGAGGTGGCTTGTGCCAGGAGAATACCTCATCTTGATGTTAGGCCATGACCAAGGGCTCCACGTGGTATCACCTGATCGGCACAGTCCTTTGGGCTCTGAAGGTGTCAGCCCTCCACTCTTCTGTGTTCCCTGGGTGCCACCTTAGCCTCTACTGTTATTTACCACACCAAGTTCTTTAATGTCGTCCTGACAGACACTCTGTTGTGTGGGCATTGTCCTTATCTTACAGAGAAAAACTGAAGCTCAGAGAGGCTGGGACTCAAAGAAACCCAAAGCCAACCAGCTGCTCATCTACATCTAGTGTTTAAATCCAGGCTTCTAGCTTCATGGCAGCTCAGCTTTGGCATGGGCAAGACGACACTGGATTATTTGCGTGCCTTGGGAACTGGCTTTCCATCGGGGTAGAGGGAGCCAAGGACAAGCCAATAGCAGAGGGGGATAGGAGGCTGTGAAACGAGGCTTGCATCTGATGGACTTGGGGGTTCTATAAAGACTGTCGTATCAGGACAGATGGTAGGAGTGAACTCTGGTTATCCACGAGGCTGTGCTTGTATGCAGGGGCTATGGACAGAAGTCCAAGTGTCCCTGGGACTCAAGCAAGACCTGTGGTAGTAGGACAATGCAGGCACCCAGAAGATGGTGTCCATCTGGAGCCTCATGGTGAGGGGAGGGTGGGCCACTCGGTGATAAGTGGCTGTGGACTCTGTCATAGCCTCCTTCCCAACAGTACCCTGAAACCCTGCTGCCTCGAGGCATCCTGAGCTCAGAAATATAGTGACCGGCCCAGACTTAAGCTCTGGCTCTAACATTCTAGCCCTCTGTTCTGCTGTTTAGTTTGGGGACTGGGAAATGGCTGCTCACTCAGCAGGAGGAGGGTCTAGTGCCTCCAGCAGCCCCTGCCTAACAAGACTGTTCTCTGTGCCCCGCTCCCTTGGAGTGGGCAGCGACAAAGCCTCTGGCTCTGCTTTAGTTCACCTGCTCAGAATCTCTCCTGGCCTTTTCGTGGAAGAGTAACACTTCCTTCACCAGCTCTCGTCGCGTTCCCCTTGCTAATGAATTTGGCCTTTGCTTCCCCCTCAAATGTGCTGTACCAGAATCCCAGGTGTCCCCGTGTTCCCACACCAGGACATCCTTCCATCTTGATTCTCTTCTAGACCTGTACAGCTCTTGCTCTCTAGATTTCAACTTCATATGGCTTCCATGGCAGCCACACATCATCCTTTTTAGTCCTCAGCAACCCCTCCTTGGACTTGGGTGCCTTCTTTGCTCTGCCCCTTCTTTCCTTCATTTTGTTTTGTTTTGTTTTGAGTCAGGGTTTCTCTGTGTAGCCTTGGCTGTCCTGGAACTCACTCTGTAGACCAGGCTGGCCTTGAACTCAGAGATCCACCTGCCTCTGCCTCCCGAGGGCTGGGATTAATGGTGTGCGGTCGTCTCCCCCCTCCCCCCCACTCCTGGCTCATTCTTAACTTCTCCATCAAGAGTGATTCACAGAGTCTAGCCTCATCCCAGCTGCTTTCTGCTCTCCTTCACTGACCTGCAGGCTGCTGGCACCTGTTCCCAAGATGCCCTGGGTGCTAACATGGTCTCCTATATCTGAACAGACTAGAAGTAACAGGAAGGTCAGATCTTTCACCACACAGTGTTTATATGAGGGCTCTCACTCTTTTTGATCATTCATTCATTCATGGGAACAACATGTGTTGTGGTATAAACACCAGGGATCCAATAGGGCATAAAATGTAAGAATCCACATCCTTTGGGAATTCATGTCCTCATCATGAGGAGACAAGAAATAGTAAGAACCTCAGAATAAATGACCTCATCTGTTAGAAGATGGAGTAAGAGCCACCAGCCACATGGAAATGGTTACTGCTTGTGATTTTAAATGGCATTCAGGGTGGAGCTGCCCAAGACAGGTTTGTAGGAGGTGGAGAGTTGGCCATGAGATAAATGAAAATTCTGATATGTCACCTGGAGCCCACTTTGAAAAATTGGTGATATACAGGTGGGGTGGCTCACACCTGTAATTCTAGCACTTAGGAGGCTGAGACAGGGTAGCTTTGCTGAGAGTCTAGGCCAGCCTGGGATGTAGTGTGAGACCCTGTCACAATACAAGACAAGAATACTTTGCTGGGACCAGGTGGGGATGGCCCATTTTGTGGCTCTTTGGTAGACAGAGCACCTAACTAGCATGCATAAGGCCCTGGGCTTAATCCTCAGCACTAAACACAAAAGAAAACAGGTGGGATATACTGTAGGGGGGAGGGTGAGAGCAGAGAGACCCATCCAGAAGGGCTTTCTCTGAGAATATGTGCCACTCAGCCCAGGCGGGGGGGGGGGGGGGGGGCGGCGGGGGGGGGGGGCGGGGGAGTGGTGCTGAGCGGTGACTCTGCTCCACAGGTGGAGCCGACAAGGATTTCTGATGGGATGGATGTGGGTGTAAAAGAACCTGAATGACTGTCAAGAGGATGATACCTCTAGCCGAGTGGGGGAAGCTGTGATACAGCAGCCGTGTGGCGCCTTGGTTAGATGTTTTACACTGGGATGCCTCTTAGACATTGAACTTGAACAGACAGGCAGTCTGGGTAAAGGAGGGAGACGTGGGTTGAATATATATCTGAGCGTTGTCAGCATGTAGAAGGTGTTTCCGAGTAGGAGACCGGATGAGGGAGAGACGAGTTGGGAAGACTCAACTCGTTTCCAAGTTCTCAAGTCCTGGGCCGAGGAGGCAGGAGCACTCAGACCCTGTGCTGAGATAGGTGTTGGGCAAGGAGGAGTAAACATCTGTAGAACAGTTCCCGGAAGCCAAATGGAAGGAGGAGTGATCCACCACCCTGAATGGGGCTGAGTTAAGTGAGGACTGACTTTGACCATGCTTTGATCTAAGTACCTCCCCTCTGGATGTCAGGTGAGAGTTGTTTCTCCTTGGGTTCCAACTTTGTTCCTTCCCAGAGCATGGGTCAGAGGTGAGGACTGATCGTGGGCCATGGTACATTTTTGTTTCAGCCTCGTCTCCATCTTGATTTCTGACACCAAGGCCAATTGTTACAGCTGTCATACTTAACTGCAATAAGAGACCAGGACCCTGTCTTTGTAGGTTTAATGTCAGATCCATGTCTGATGTACCATCCTACTACTATCGTTCCAAAGAGCATGATCTGGCCCTTGTGGTACACCAGGAAATAGCAGCTGAGCATCATCTAGTTGGTTCTGTGATCCAGCGTCTGGCTCTGCATCTCTAGGTTGGAGCTCTACAGGCAGGACCTTGCTTGCTCTCGGTCCACACCTGCTACATCTGAACCCAGAGTCTGTGCCCAGGAGCCTTGTCCCCCTTTCTATCCATGGTACCTTTGGTCATTCAAGCCCAGAGGGTCCCCTTCCTGGCAGTCCCTTGTTTACTATTTTCCACATCCAGTCTTGTTCCCTGGCTGTTGGCACCACCCTTGGCAGTCCACAGGAGGACTGTTGGCTCCACTCCAGATCGGCCCCTCTGTCTTGAGTGGCTTCATTCTCTTGAAGCCGCGCTGCTCTTTGGGCTTTAGTGGTTCCCTGCTCCTGACTGGAGTTGACTCTGGAGGGTAACGTGCTGGTCCCTCCACAGCCTGATCCCCCTGGACTGCAGCTTCAGTCACGTGAGTCGGCTTCTCGGTGCTGTTCCTCCCCTCAGCATGGGAACCTCTTCTTCCTCCATTCCTTCTCAACACGGGTTGTTTCTTTATTCACGGGCATCCTTGAAAGAAGTCTCCTGCACGGTATTTCCATGTCATTGTATGTCCAGATTACACGATGGAATAGCATTGGTCCCAGCATGAAATGACCATTTCAGTCTGCTTTTCTACCTAGACCCTCAGCCTTGGTCAAGTAGTTAAACTGCGTATGCCATCATTGCCTCAATTATAAATGGAAATAGTACAGCTCACGTGATTCTTAAATTCCTAAACCTTTTCCCCTTTCCTGAGACAGGTTTGTGTAACCCAAGCAGGCCCTGAACTCTCAGTGATCCTCCACTGTGTGCTAAGATCACAGATTGGGTACCACACTGCCAAACTCTTCTTAAACCTGTTGTGTGTCAGGTGTGGTAGTGTACATCCGTAACCCCAGCACTCAGGAGGATGAGGCAAGAGGATCCGTGTGAGTTCAGAAACAGCCTGAGCCACAAAGTGAGTTAAAGGCTAGCCTGAAACCCATAGCAAGGCCTTGTCTCAAACAGGCAAACAAGAGCCAAGCCAGATACCCAACCAAACAAGAAAACCACACTTTTAAAGTTCACCACATCCTAGGTATCCAGCTGAGTGAACATGTTTGCATGTCTCTTTACATAAGCAACATGTGGATCGAGGTGGAGAAGGTTCCCATCACCCGTGAAAAGTTCCCTCATGCCTCTCCCAGTCAGCACACTTCCCACCTCCAGCCCTGGGTTTCCTTTGTTCTTCAACTCTATGCAGCAGAGTTCTGTGCCGTCGTGTACTTCCTGTCTGGCTGGTTTTGTCCCACATAGGGTCCGTCAGATCAGCCGTTGTGGGTGAAATGAAGGTACACGTCGAGTGCTGCACAGTTGTGAGCCATGGTGTATAAGCGTTGGTCACAGGAGCTCCTGGGGCAGGACAGCTCTCTCAAGACCGTCCTGATGCTGCTTTGGTAGGACCGATGGTTAGGCTTGGGCTTCCCTCCTTGCTTCTTCCCTGCCCCCCGGCCCAGCTGCCCCCCATTGGTTCCCAAGTAGAAAATAAATTTATCGCTTTTATTACTTACAGTTAGCCGTGATGTCACCCCTGCTTGGAGGTCAGGACCATGCCACACCTGGAATGATTATATCCTGTACCTGTAGGTTCTTAGAGTCCCCGGAAGAGGAAGAGAGGACTCTACACCTTTCATTGGTGTCTGCGTGAAGCTTGAAGCCCCCAGTGTGTCTGTCTAGCCATACCCGTTGGTCCCTGGTTCAGGACAGCCTCAAGGCAAGATTGTAAACAGTGATCTTCCCACGTTGGGCACTTGAGGTGGTAGGAATGAGGTCTAGCCACTTGGGTTGAATTTACTTCTCACTGGCTAGTTTTCTTTGTTGTATGAATCTGTGTTTGAGGGCCTGTCATCTGGCATCTCTCAAGTATACTGGCTTCATTACAGACTGAAAATAGGGTAGCTCACATTCACAGGTGAACGTCTTCTCTGAGTGACACAGGATTATGCCTGCGTAGAGACTCCACACAGGAGTGTATGTCAGGAGGAACTGCTGAGAGGTAGCTGTGTTCTGTGACTCCATAGCTGGGATCCCTGGACTAGCAGTGGGCTGTCTCAGCAGGGCCCTGAGTCCTGCCCAGCCTCCAGGCTTGACTCAGGATCTAGTCTGTGCCCCCTTCTGTTGTACCATTTCCCCTCACCCCCTTGCTCACTCAGTGTTCCAGCAATGGTGGCTATTTATATTCCCCTTAAGGGGCCCTGCTGTTTCATACTTGTGCCATTGCCAAGCCTCCTCCTTGCCTAGAACTCTGCTCCCGGCCCCCACCCCCCTGGCAAGCAACCCCACATCGTTCGAGAGTCAGTTAATAATATTAACAATAGCAGCTGAGATTTATTGGGTGCTTACTGTGTGCTAAGTGCTTCACACTATCTTCCAGTGAGTCCTCTAACTGTCCTCTTTACATTCACCAGCCGGTATCGTTGAGAAGGGGCTACCTGGTGCTAGGCACAGGGAGGTTGAAAAGTGTCAGAAAATGGAGGGGATATTTGAGTCTGTCCTCTCCATCCCTTGCTCTTGGGAAGCGATAATCCCTTGAGTATTTAATCCTCTCGCCCCTCTTCTCTACTTCACCATGCCCGGGAAATTTTATAGCATGCTAGACTGTCTTTCTTTACTGGGAGGTAAGGGTATCACTTAGAAATGTGTTCACTTTATGTGGCAGAAAACCTGACATACTAGGGCTTTTCTTTCCTACTAAGTAAGAAATGAGGTGGACTGACTGATTTTCATTGGCTCGGTAGCTCACGGCGTCTCTGTGAGGACGGGGTCCATTTCTGCTTCCTGTAAAACCAAGCAGGGAAGAGGAGGTGGTAGAAAACAAGCGTCCTGGGAGCAGCGAGGCCACACGTTCCTTTTCTTCCAGGTTTCCAGACTCTGAATGCTCGATGGTTTTTTCCCCTTTCAGTTTGCTTTTGTTTGGTTCTTTGAGGGGGTGAGGTGAGGCCCAGGGTCTTGCTGTTTAGCCCGGGCTGATCTTGAACTCATGATTCTCCTGCCCCAGCCTCCTAAGTGCTGGCATTGTAGATGCGAGCCACCACCACCCCCAGTTTTTATACTCATGTTGTCTGTGGTCTCCCCAGCTTCTGCGGACATCCAGACCTTCCTGGGGTTTATAATCATGTTGTTTGTGGTCTCCCCAGCTTCTGTGGACATCTAGACCTTCCTCGTTGTTTTTTCCAGACATACTACCATGCTGCTGTCACTCTTTTCACTTACATGATGACAAATATCACCCACATAATGTTAGGTGGTTGTATATTAGTCTGTCTCGAAGTAATTTACTCAGCCAATTCCCGATACGTAGTCATTCAGATTGTTCTAAATATATTTTTGCAATCACAAACAGCCTTGTAAGTCTATTTAAAGTTCTTTCAAAATTTTACTTTGGGTATGGGTGGTTTTTTTGGGGGGGGAGCCTTGTTTTGGGGTTTTTATGTTTATGTTGCTTTTTGAAACAGGGCCTCATTATTTGCTCTGGCTGACCAAGAATTCACTGTGTAGACCAGGCTGGCCTCAAACTCAACAGAGATCCACCAATCTCTGCCTCCCAAGTGCTGAGATTAAAGGCGTGCGCCACCACACTTGGCCTTGTATGGATGCTTGCCTGTATGTGTGTCTGTGCATGGTGCCCACAAAGGCCAGAAGAGAGTGTCAGGTCCCTGGAACTGGACTGATTGTGAGTTACCATGAGGGTGCTGGGAATCAAACCCAGGCTCTCTGGAAGAGCAGTCAGAGCTCTTTACCGCTGAGCCAACTGCACAGCCCCCATGCAAGTATATTTTATGAGTATTTTAATTAATTACATAGTCTTAGGGCACAGTTTTGAATTATTCTGAGTTCATGGCTGTGCTGACTACTAAATCTTTTTGTGCCATTTACCAGATAAACTGAGCAAAGTTGTAGCAGTTAAATATACCTTTCAGGAGCCCTGAGAGTGTATTCCTTTACAGCTTTGGGCTTTATTAATTACTACTATTATTTTGTGGTGCTGGCCTTCACCCTCAGGGCCTCACACATCCTAGACAAGAAGCCTATCATTATTTTTAAGTTCTTGTTAATTTGATAGGAAAATTACACCAAAGGAGAAGGAAAAGTAGGTTGCACTTTCTTTGATTGCAGTGAGGTTAACCTTTAAAAAGAATATCTCTGGCCATTTGCTGTTCTATTTTAAGTTTTCTTCTTCTTTCCTTTGCTCATTAGAATATGACATAATTACCCTTTTCTCATCGGCTTTGTGAAAGTGCTTTATCCATCCAGGTACCGTGTGAGGAACACAGGGAAGTTCGTAGGAGAGGGTGCAGCTAGCTGGCTTTGAGGGCGAGAGAGGGTCTCATTGATGGGCAGAGGGCTGAGGAGAGGGCTTAGGCACCATAGCAGCAGGTGCAGTGGTCTAGGAGTGGGACAGGGGATGGGTAGTCATGGAATATTTTCCTTGCTATACACACCGTCACAAACATTGGTGGCTTTAAGCCACAGAGAGTTATCTCACACTGTGCACATTATAGGTCCCAGACCAAGGCCTGTTGGGAAGCCCTTTCTTCAAGGCTTCAAGGGTCGAATTCTTGCTTGCTTCTCTCAGCTAGTGCTGGCTGCATATGTTCCCTCCCTGTGTTCACGGGGCCTTTTCTGTTTTTGTTTTCCCCTTCTGTCTCCTAAGGACTTCAGGGGATTTAACACCTATGGGGGCGTTCATCCAAGATGATTTCAGTTTGAGGTCTTCCACTTGGTGACGTCTTCAAGTATCTTTTCTTTCAAGTAAGGTCATATTTATGGGTACCAGGGTTTAAGACTAGACCCTTTGGCTTATATACTCAGACAAATGTGGGAACCCGGAAATGATCTGATACTACAGGGCAGTAGGAGATGACCTTGGAAAGTGGAGGCCGGTGTGCACTACGAGGAGTCTTCAGCTGCTAAGTTTAGGCTGTTTGAACCATTGGAGTTAGCGGAGGACTGTGGCACGAGGTGTGATTGGGTTGGAGCTGGGCTGCTGTGGGGAGAAAATTGGCAAGAGTGGGGATTTGAGGAGATCCTTGCACAGTGGGCAGGAGGGGGCTGGAGAGACTTGGAGGTCTCCCATCATCTGCTGAACTAACCTCAGGTAAAAGTTGGGCACTGAAAGATGCATGTCCAGGAAATAATCAGAGGTGGCTGTGCAGCCCAGACCTCTCCATGGAGTGTTTAAAAAAAAAAGGGGGGGGGGAGAGGACGCAAAGGAAAGGGTGGCAGCAGTCTGGAGGGTGCTGTCCCCTGCCCCATCATTTTATTATGAGAAACTATCAGACATGGAGAAGGGTTGAGAGTATCGCACACTGAACAGCCCATTTACTGCTAGATAGAGTCTGCAATTACCACTTCCCCGTGGCTCCTCCCTTTCACATCTATCCATCTCCCCATCCCATCCGCTCTTACATTTTATGTATCTCAGAATTGCAGATGACTCCTTCAGGCTGGCAGATCATTAACCAAGCATTCAGTAGTCAGTGAACTGCATAAATATTAACTGTACTAAGATTTGGTAAATTCTGGTGGCTGCGTGTCTCTGTACCTCAGATCCCTGCCAAGGTAAGGGATGGTTTCATTGGCCCAGGAAGTTCCCTTGTGCCCACTGTCATCAGCTCCTGTCCACACCCCATTCCCAGAGGCTGCCAGTGTTTTTATGGTTAGTGTTTCCAAACATTGGTCAGCTTTGTCTGTTCCAGAACATTATACAAGCAGAAGCATTCAGGCTGTGCACTTGTATCTAGCTTCTTTCACTTAGCGTAGTATGTTCGAGAATTACTAATGCAGTTCCTTTTTGTTGCCTGGTGGTAGTCTATTTTAAGAATCTGTACACAGCGCAGTTTTTAAGAGATGGATGTTGAAAGATTCCACCAAGGAGATCAAGAACAGTGAAGGTAGTTGGAGAAAACTAAATACAGTAGTGGTTCATATAACATGGGCTTCTCTTTCTCTCCCCACTCCTAAACCTCCTCGCTTCTTGACTTCTCTTTTATAAAAGAAGTCTAGGGGTAGATCATTCCAGAGTCAAAAGGAGGCCATCATCCCGTCAGTGACTCAGATTCTTAGTCTTCTGTTCGGTCATCTTCAATTCTGCCGTCTGTCTTCAAAGTCAGCTTATGGTTGATCATGGCTGCTGTGGCTCCAGCCATACAAACTGGTGACAAAAGGAAGAACCATGAGGGCAGACCCAGTGTACTACTTCTTACTATTATTATCAAATTATATGTGTGTGGTGTGTTGTATCCTTGTTTCGTGAGCGCACACACATGTCCACCCAACACCCCCACCTTGAAACAGGGTCTTGCTATGTATTCCAGGCTGGCCTTGAACTTGTAATGACTCTTCTGCCCTGGCCTCCCAAGTGCTGGGGTTACAGGTCTAGGCTACCACGCCCAGCTGTTCCACTTGTTCATTAGTGAGGACTTAATCACATACTAAGAAATGTGGTCCCTCCACTAGCCGCTGAGCATAGTGCCACTCCAAATACAGTGGGGTTTCCGCCACCGAGAGGGGAAGCGGAGCTGACTGTCAGCGACTTCCATCGTCTTGCTTTCTTTTGAAACTAGTGGCCAGGCCACATCCGCTTAGTGTTCTCACCTGTGGCCTTCAGAGACTGAAGCCTGTCTGTGCTGGGTTTGTTTGTTTTTTTTCCCCCAGCCCTATTTTCCTAGAGAGTTGGTTTCTCCATCCTTTTTTATTTTATTATTTTTCTTTATTTATTATTAAGATATTTTCTTTTCCTTTTACATACCAACCACAGATCCCCCTCTCCCCCCTCCTGCCGCCCCCCCGTCCCCCCTCCCGTTTCTCCATCCTTTTATGTAGCCCTTTTCCTAATAGAAGTGTTCCATACTCCCAGTATTTTATGAAAGGCATGAACAAGGAAGGAGTGACCTAGAAATGCTTGTAGAGGACACTGTGCCGGTCTCCATGTCTGCACCCTGTACTCCCCTCCTTGGTCAACCTGTCCCATGCGGAGGGCCAAAGGCAGGTGCTGGGAGTTCTTTGCAGTGAAATTCAAATGGGATAAGATAGCCCTTGAAGACTCAGACAGACCCAGGTTGGTATCCTTTCCTTGATCTTAGGCAGATGTCTGAGGCTTAGTGGCCTCTTCTGTGAGAACTGCTTTGGAGAGGTGGGGTTAGACCGAGCGGGAGCTGGTGGGGTCTGATGTGCATACCAGATAAAAGGGTGCCAGAGACCTTCCTTTCCCGTGGGAGATGCCAGGTATTGTATTAGAAGTGAACCAGGGCATGGTCTCTTTTGGCCCATCTGTGAACTCTACCCTTGGGTACTACCTTCTTTCCTGTGATGCCTGATACAGGTCAGGCTAGCTGTTGGCTAGGCCAGGGGCCACCATAGTTCATTCACCCATACTCTTAGCTCCAGCATGACCAGGGAGACCCAGAGCCCCTGGAGGAGTAAAGAGGTCTGTGGGTTTTTGTGTACATGCCTGACCTGAGGAAATATAGCCTATGTACCCAGACACCTTACTGGGCATCTGCTGAGCCCTGGGAGAGGAAGTCGGCAGGAGCAGGTGCAGAGAGCCCAGGGGAAGCTATCGACTGCCAACAGCCAGATTGGACTGAGTGTAGCCATGGCCTGGCGCCCCAGTGACCTGGTGACACCATTCTCAGGCTGCTGGCTGCCTGTGGGCTGGTGTGTTATGACAGCGGAGGAGGAGCCTGGGCCTCCACAGAGAGCTTGACTCACGGGCCTGCCTGGCTTAGACCTCGGGCCTGCGATGGATGGTGCATCTTCCACTTGTTCATTCTGCTACTCACACTTTCCAAGAGCCTGCTGGGTGTCATTTTGTGGGTGCCGGGCACCCAGCCACAGCTGAAACACTCAGTTCCTGCCCCTGAGGCTTCCAGGAGGCCATGTGCTATGGGTACCGTAAACTGGGTTCCCAGGGAGAACATCCTGGAGGAAGTGATGTCTGAGCAGATAATGGGACAGGCCCAGCCAGGCTCCTCTGACATACTGGCCACAGTCCCCAAACCCAGGCCTCTGTCAAGGTTTAGGAACCATATGACAAATCCGTGTGTTTTCAGCAGGTCCAGTGTGCAGGGCACTGACTACCACCAAGGGCTCCACGACTCTTTGTTTGCTTTCCTCTGTGAGACTTGGTACCAGCTCCTTCTGGTCTTCCAGAGGCTGTACTCTTGACCCCTCCTCACTGATGACCCTGAACCAGGGTTCAAGTGGGAGGAGACTTTGCACCTTGCTCGCAGCAACCCTACCGTACTTTCAGACCTCCTGACAGTGGACTGGAATGTTGGAAACAACACCCCACTCACTGGCCAGTCGCTGGCTGGGAACGTTGCAGGGTCTTCAGGAGGCTGCCCTATAGCTCTTGTGCAGAGCCTAGCGGTACTACCCTGGTGGCCTACCCTGCTGCCTGCCCTCGGAGGGTACCTGTGTGGGCGCTGGAGCTTGTGTGGTGCTGGGAGCACTGAGGGGTTAACACAGCTCTACCTTCTGTCACCTCCTTCTCTGCCTCCTGCTCTGAGGGAATTATAGACACATTGCTGCCTTTTGAGGAGCCTGCTGCTCACCCGGTCCCTGCCAGGCCTGGGCACAACCCCTCTCTCCCACGCCTGCCTTCCTTGGGCTCTGTCCTGCACGCAGGGCCCCATTCAAAGGACTGAGGGCCTCCTAGGGCACACTTTCTGGGCCCTCCCTACCCCAAAGCTGCCCTGCTCACCCCCCAGGGATTGAGCTCAGTGTACCATGGTACCCAGGGAGGAGGGACCGAGGAAGTGACATCGCTTGGCCCGCCCCCACCTCCTTATTCCCTATAAAAAGCAAAATGGTGACTCAGAGAGAAGAGTTGGACTCGTCCTGCCTCCTTCTCCCGCTGTTAATTTTTAGACGTGGAATTAGGCAGGAGGCAAGGGAAACACAGCGCCACATACGCAGCTGACATGCTATTAGGCGGGTGGCGACAGCAGGGCCGCTCCTCCCCGGCTCCCAGCAGCCTCTGAGGGACTCAGCAGAGCTCCCACCCTCCCCCCCAGGCCTGGCTGTGCAGCCCCTGCCCTGGCCCGGGGTGCATGGTGCAGCAGGGACCATGGCAGCTGGGGGCCGGCGCCGGCGCCCACCGCGCTACCAGTCCCTGGCAGCCCTGGTGGAAGACTCTCAGTGGCCTTTCTTGTTCCTTGTCTCAGACTTCAGCTACGGTGCCGAGGACTACGACGCAGAGGGGCATGAGGAGCAGAAGGGGCCCCCCGAGGGCTCGGAGACCATGCCGTACATCGACGAGTCACCCACCATGTCGCCCCAGCTCAGCGCCCGCAGCCAGGGCGGTGGGGACAGCATCTCACCCACCCCACCTGAGGGGTTGGCACCTGGGGTAGGTACTCCTGTTTCCTCTTCTGGGGAGGGGAGATAGGACAGCTTGTGGGAAAAGTGGGCCAGGGTCTGCTTAGGACAGTATTGGAGTGGGGCTGGGGGAGGGCGGGCCTGGACCCCCGATGCCCTGTCATCTAGCTCCTCTTCGGGTACCCCTTTCCCTGCTCTGCCAGCTGTTGGTTCTGCTGCCTCCTGGGCATCCTCATTCCCCTTCAGCTATCTCTTCGTCTCTCATCAGGATGGGGAGGGGGCTCTGGAAGGACCAGGCTTCTCGATCTGTATCTGGCTGGGTGCACAGTGGCCTGCGGACAACGAGTGTCCCACAGAGCCAGGACTGGTCTCAAGCCTCCCGTGGGGTAAAACATAGTGCTTCTGTAGTGTTCCCCAGGACTGAGGGCCTCCAGCTCTGTTCTGTTCCACAGGAAAGGAATACGCCTGGGGTGCCTAAGTTCCCTGCATCCAGAAGAGGCAGGGACTCCCCCCTCAGAAACCTTCGGTAAGGAAGATTAAGTGTGCTTTGACAGGGCAGGGAGATAGGAATGTGTGGAGGATTGTAGTACTTCTAATTAATGCAGTTCCTGGTGACCGGGACGGACACTGGGCCCAGCTCATGAGTATACGCATCTGAAATACATGAGCAAGCCAGGCGGAGAGATTCCTTGGGGCTTTTTCTAGAGTTGGGGAAAAGAATCATAGCCATTTGTTTTGGTGGAGGGAGCTCAGTTTCACAGGTTCTTTTGGTTCAGCTTGTCCAGGCATATTTTGTGGGGTTCTCTTTCCTCTCTGAAGCCCCCAGGGAGCTTCAGCAGTGCTCTGTAATGCATTTCCCTTCTCTAATGCCTAACACCCCCACCCCACCTGGAGGCTGCCTGGACTCTACCATTTGGAAGAACCCTGCTCCTTCCCACCCTCTGCAGGCTCTTCACCCCCTCTTCACACACTGGGGTGGCTGTTATAGCCTTTGGCAACAAGGGCCTTGGCAACCAGCATCCCACTTGGGGGAAGCCACATTGTTGTCATAGCAACAGAGGCCCAGGCAGAGCTCAGCGCCTGCCAGGTGGTGCAAGTTTGGGAAGGGATGGTGGGGGGCAGGTAAGAGGTGGAGGGGATGGGTGTGGGTATTGTCCTGTTTCAGGTTCCCCACAGCCAGCATTCTGGGGTGTTGTTACCCTAAGGAGGGGTAGTGGATTAGAGACAGCCATTTTGGCCATGTAGAGGCAGAGTGTTTGGACCAATGGAAGAGGGGCTGTTCTGGGACCTGGACTCAGGCCAACCAGGAGAAAGAAGGAAGAGAGAACTCTGGTTCCCCATCTCTGCCTTCTGGTTGTAGGTCAGTGGGGTTCAGATCTCCCCTAGGCACTTAGCCCATATCCCACTGTAAGCAGCTGCAGGATGATGCTCCTATGTAATCTCCATGCAGGGCCTGGTCTGTGCATTCTCCTCACTTGTCTCTGCCTCTTGTCTCTCTTCCTCTCCTTCCTCATGACTACATTGTAGGAGCATTCACCCATGGATATTTGGATTTCCTGGTGACAAATCCTACCCATGCTTTATGCAGAGCAGGACTATGTGGTCCTGGTGTTCTCAGCTTTGGGTAGCAGCTTCACTTTGCTCCCATTGTTCTTGGTGGTCAGAAGGGAATAACTTGAGTGGAAGATCTTGAAATGTTAAATTTTACAGAGAGAACAGTCACCTGAAGTACTCGGGGCCCTCCGTACCGATTTTCACATCACTGATAGGTAGGGGGGGGGTCATTGATGCCAGTTGGGAATGGCTGGGACAGTTCCAGCTGCAAGCTAATCTACTCCTGCCTGCCTGCCCCAGCTACCCCTGTTCTACCCCTGCCTGCCTGGAGCTAGCTGCCTTTCTGCTCTTTCTATTGCATCACTGGCCCCATCTAGTGGACCTTGCAATTATTGCCATTTGCAATAGGGTGCCTGGAAGGTGCAAACCCCCTTTCCCAGTACTTGGGATGATTTGTTTTTGTTTTTTAAAAAAGTGTGTGTGTGTGTGTGTGTGTGTGTGTGTGTGTGTGTGTGTTTCTGCACTTGGCTGTGCTCATTTGGCCAGGCGGTCTCCTCCCCTGCTAGGCTTCCTGTTAGGAACTTGGGAACAGAGGGGATTTTTGGACCAAATCAGACAATTGTTCTAGATATTCAGATATCTAGCCTTTGGCACAGCCTGGCAGCTGAACTTTCCACACCCAAACATGCAGCCAAGCTGTACCTGGGAGATCAAAATTTGGTTTATATGTTAGAAAAACATAACCCGAATGGGTGGTGTGTGTGTGTGTGTGTGTGTGTGTGTGTGTGTGTGTGTGTGTGTAGGTACAGTTTGTATATAGAGAGATTTGATAGGAACTGACTTGTGGGTATGGAGTCTAAGAAATCCTACCCTCTGCAGTGGATGCTGGGAGGTTCAGGAGAGCCAATGTGTAGTTCTAGTCCAAGTCCAAAGGCCCGAGAATCAGGTGAGCCAAAGTAGAAGATTCTAGGTGAAAAACCAGTAGGCTTAAGCTCAAGGACACCCAGTGTTCAGTCTGAGTCCAAGGCTGGAAGAGACCGGTGTCCCAGCGCTAGCAGCCATGTGCGTGGAGCCCCTCTGTCCTTGTTTGTTTGAGACCCGATCTCTAAGTTTCTGAGGCTGTCCTGAAATTTACTTTGTAGGCCTGACACTCCTCATCCTTCTGCCTGGGCCTCCTGGGCCTGGGTCATGCATGCTGGCTGGGAGGAGCCCCTCTTTTTGATCTCAGTTGTCAGTAGACTGGATGAGGCAAGGCCAGCTCACCTTGGGGAGGGCATCTGCTTTGCTCAGTCGGCAGATTCAGCTGTTAATCTCATCGTGAACCATCATCCCACAGACACCCAGGATAATGTTTAGACACCCTATGACCCAGTCAAGTTGACACATAGAATGAACTATCAGTGTTTTGTGCCAGTAACCTAGAGCCTGGAAATAATGTAAGCTTTGGACAGATGAAAATATTGCTGACTGTAGGACACTGAGCAAGGGTCGTAATACCCCGGAGCCCCGTGTCCTCAGGTCTGAATAGCATTGGCTCCTCGGAAGGGAAGCGTGAGGAATGGCTGGGCTTGCTCACAGGGAGCCTTATTGCATTGAATACATTCAGTTCCAGCTCTCAGAAGGCAAAGGCAGAGGAATTGTGGCTTCCAGGCCAGACTGGGCTACATGAGGACCCCACACACACACAAACAAACCCACAAGACTTTTGTCATTGGTTTTCAGAGAGCTGGGACCAGCAGCATTGCAAGGACTCAATCTGGTAAATACATGCTGAGAATTGACGCTGCGTTTGCGTCCTCCTCCTTGAGACCTCCCTCCTGAGTCTGTCCTCTCAGGTGATACCCTCAGCCAAGACATGGTCTCCTCACTCCCCAGCATACCCTGCTGTGATATTTTCATCTTGGCTTGTGCCCCGGAGGTGAAAAAACCCTGCCCTTCAGGCCTTTCCTAAACCTAGGCTGGGCAGGGTACCCTGGCCCAGGGCCGGGGGTGACCAGTTCACTTGGAATGTGTTGGTCATTTCCCTGGGGAGGTAGGGTAATGACACCCCCACTCAACTTCCTGTCCCAGAACCACAATCTTAGAGAAAACCTCGTTCCCGTAGACCACAATTCCTGTCTCCTCTCTGGATGGTGCAGTCAGAGGAACCCCAGGACAGAGAAAAGATCTGGGTTTTGTCTGTCTCCTGCTACTTTGGAGGTGTGTCACCCAAGACATGTCACCCTCTCTGAGTTCATTTATTCATCTGTAAATGGCAGATACTGAGAATATCTTCCCATGTGTCCTGACAGCTGTCACAAGTCTGCCATGAGGTGTGGTTAAGGGCCAGAATGCCATGGAATCCATAATGTCCATTTGGGTGCAGACCTCAGCTGGCGTGAGGAACCCGTGATAGAAGTGAAGTGAAGTGACACCGTCATTACTGTCTCAGTGAGGGCTTCTGTGGCTGTGAAGAGACACCGTGGCCACAGCAACTCATGGAAAGGAAAATATTTCATTGGGACCGGCTTGTAGTTTCAGGGGTTTAGTCCATTATTGGCATGCTGGGAAGCATGGCAGCATGCAGGCAGACATGGTACTTGAGAGGGGCTGAGAGTTCTACATCTGGATTGGCAGGCAGCAGGGAGAGACTGCCCCACTGTACCTGACTGCACAGACTGCACCCGACTGGCCTGGCCACCCCTATGGCTCCCAGACCTCCTGCTAGCCTGCTAGGACCACAGTTCATGAATGTATTTCTTACCTGCAGGCGAGGCTAGTCCCAAAGTCATATTTATTCAATAAAGGTGTGATAATCTACAGGTGCTCAGGGCACTTCGGGTAGGAAGGTGGGCCCAGCCAGAACAGTGCTCTGCCTGTTCTGGCGTCTGATCAAACTAATGATTCCAGCAGATGTTAAGTTGCCCAAGAAACAAGCGTGGTAACAGGCAGCAAGAGTGTCCTCAAGCTGGATATGGTGGCCTGTTTCTGTAGCTAGCACCGAGGAAGCTGAAGCAGGACGATGTTTGAGTTTGAGGCCAGCTTGGACCCATGGGGAGTCCTAGGCTTGCCTAGACTAAATAAGGAGACAGTGTCTTAAAAAGACACTGAGCTACTGGGGTCCGATGCTCTGCCTCTCTTCTTTGTGTTCTCCCAGGGGCTCAGAAGGGTCCCAGAGAACCCAGCAGACTCTTAGTCTCTACTATATTGTTTTCTGTTGTTAGTGAGTTTCTCCACTGGTAGGTGCTAGCAAGGCCAGAGCAGTTTTCTGCCCTTCCCAGAGAGGATGCCCTCATTCACCTGCCCAGGAGTCATGTGCTGGTGTGGTAGGTGGTCCACACAGCCCTCACCCACTGCCTGAATGGCAGGAAGAAGTAGAGGAAGACTACACACACCATAGTACTCCATAGTACTCTAGTCTAGTCTTCTGCACTGCCTTGGAGGGTGGGCCTTACTCCTGTCGCATCACAGATGTGGGCCCCGGATGCACGTTGAGATGTAATGTAGGGTATGACAGGGCACTATAACTGCTGTCCTCTGCCCCTCCCCAGACATGAGCCTTTAGTACCCTTTTGCCTCTTTTGAGGCAGTCTCATCCTGAAGTACAGGCTGGCCTTGAATTTGCAGTCATCCTGCCTGGGCCTCTTGCATGCTGGGATTACAGGCTTGAGCCACTGTGCTTGTCTAAATTTTACCTCGTGCCATGTGACATGGGACAGTTTAGCAAGCATCATTCCCCTCTACTGTAAATGGGGGATAAATAATCATTTATTTATCATTCCTGCTTCTGCAGGAACCAAGGAACAGTTGTGATAAGGTGAACTGTCCTGGGGGTTAGTTGAATTTGAATCCATCTGGGATGTAAATACCACTTTGTCTTGGGCTTCTGCCTCTGGAGTGCTGGGATTACAGACCTGTGCCACTTACAGACCTGATGTTTGAACAAAGTAAACATATTACTCCATTAATATGAATGAAAACTATATGTCTTGTGTTGCTTTGGAGGACAGAAAGAGTAATTACTGTGAGATATGATTTGAGCTCAGTGGCCGGGTGGTGGTGGCACACCACTTTAATCCCAGCACTTGAGAGGCAGAGGAAGGCAGATCTCTGTGAGTTCAAGGCCAGCCTGGTCTACAGAGCGAGTTTCAGGACAGACAGGACTACACAGAGAAACCCTGCCTCTAAAACCAAACAAAAAAGATTTGAGTTCAGCTGTTAACTGTCTAGCAAGCTAGTCATGACAGAGTAAATGCCTGTAATCTTAGCATTTAGGGGGTTGAGGCAGGGGGATTGCAGTTCCAGGTTGGTCTGGGCTTCTTAGTAAGACCCTGTCTTGGGGGTGGGGTGGGGTGAGGAAGATAAGAAAATAGCTATCTAGCATTTGGACAAGTAATGAGCTTCCTGTTCTTGGAAGGATCCCAGCAGAGGCTAATGACTGAGGCAGAGAAGAGATTCCTCCCTTGGTAGATATCTTTTGGAGTGCCTTTTGCTCTAGGATAACACTTCATTGACTGAGTTCTATAGGAACCATTGTCCTAATCTGAACCCTCTTTTTATCTGATTCTTGGGAGACCCAGGGCTGTGTATATGCTAAGCAGGTGCTCTATCACCAAGCCACATCCCAAGCCCCCAGATTCCGCCTATATGAAGGTCATCCATGCAACATCTGTAAGAAATGCACAATATCCACAAGCCAGGTGGTGGTAATGCACGCCTTTAATCCCAGCACATGGGAAGCAGAGGCAGAGGCAGGTGGATCTCTATAAGTTCGAGGCCAGCCTGGTCTACAGAGCAAGTCCCAGGATAGCCAAGGCTACACAGAGAAACCCTGTCTTAAAAAGCAAAACCAAAAAACCAAAAAAAAGGGCTGGAGAGATGGCTCAGAGGTTAAGAGCACTGACTGTTCTTCCAGAGGTCCTGAGTTCAATTCCCAGCAACCACATGGTGGCTCACAACCATCTGTAATGAGACCTGGTGCCCTCTTCTGGCTTGCAGGAACACATGCAGGCAGAACACTGTAAACATAAAAAAAAAAAAAAAAAGAAAGAAATGTACAATATCCCCAAAAGAAAGTCATGTGACCTTAGGTGGGATCTTAGGGATGGAGTCATGGTGGAGGTAGAGATAAGGGAGCTGTACAACCACTGAGTGTGGAAAAGTCCCTAGAGGGTTGAGAAACAGAATGGTCTGGTGTGGGTGAGTTATTGGGTTTCCAGGAAGAGGTTGGAGGTGAGTCTCTGGTGGGCCTTCCCCCATCCCCCGCCACTCCCACCCCATGTTCCTTCCCACACACCTGCCAAAGGAAGAAGGGGAGAAGAACTGGTGTTTACTAAGTGCTTAGCACAGTTCAAAATGCTGCCCTGTGTGCATCAGGCCTCCTGGCAGCCCTAGAGATGGCGCAGTAACGATCCCCATCTTATGGAGTCAGACACACCACCTCTGCACAGCAAGGCTGTTCCCATTTTATAGATGAGGAAACCAAGGCACATTTAAATGCTTTGCCCTGTGTTACAGAACTGGCAAGAGGCAAAAACTAGAATTCAAATCCAGAATCCAATGGAGTTTATTCTCTCTCTCCCTCCCTCCTCCTCCCTCCTCCTCCCTCCTCTCTCCCTCCCTCTGTCTCTGTCTCTGTCTGTGTGTGTGTGAGTGTGTGTGTGTACTGCCTCCATGCGTGTGGTCAGAGGACAGCCTTGGGTGTTAGTCTTTGCCTTCTGTCTTGTTGGAAAGCAAATCTCTTTTACTGTTTTCTGTTGTGTATAACAAGTTTGGTCTGTAAGCTTCTGGAGACTTCCATCTTAGCCTCACATTCCCTGTAACAGGAACATGCTGGGATTACAGATAATTGCACTATCAGGTGATCAGGTTATGTAGCAAGCACTTATTCCACTGAGACATCTCCTGAGTCCTGAGTGTTTATTAAACACTTTATTTATTTAGTATTTGTGTGTGTGTGTGTGTGTGTGTGTGTGCTCTCATGAATTTATGTGCACCACAAGTGTGCAGGAGCCCATAGAGGCCAAAAGAGGGTGTTGGATTCCCTGGAGTTGGGGTTACAGACAGTTGTGAGCCACCATGGGAGTGCTGGGAACTGAACCCAGGTCCTCTATCCTCTAGAAGAGCAGTAAGCTCTCTTAACCATTGAGTCTTCTCTCTAGCCCCTGATTTTGTTCATTTGTTTTACCATATAAGCAGCATTGGCTTATACCCAATAGCTTTATGCTATTGAATTCTATATGAGTTTTGTCTGGAGACAGTATCACACTGTAGCCCAGGTTAGCCTTGAACCTATGGCAGTTCTTCTCTCTCTGTCTTCCTGGAACTTGACAACCATGAGCCACCATGCCAGACTCATAGCAATCTTTTGAGTGTTGTCTGCTGTGATGGAAAGGGAAGGCAGAGAAAGGAGCAAGGGTGTGAGGGGTGAGAGTCTGGTTCTTTCTGTGGCTCTAGTGACTCCACCTGCCTTGGCACTGCTCCAGGGGCCTGCCAAGCTCCCCAGCCTGGTGGTGGGGCTTGAGCTTCTGCCAGGAGAGTTAGATGAAGATCTTCAGGCCAAGGAAACTGCATCTGGCGAAGGCTTGGAGGTGGGAATGTGCCTAGCCCTTTCTTGAGTTCTTGTCCCAGTGTGACGGGTTGAGTCATCAGTGAGGAGCCAATGGGTCAGCTGCCCTTGTTTGGTCTGACTTAGTGGTTTCCTGTTGAGCACAGAGTGAGCAGTGTTTGAGAATGAGTGATGTGATGTCAGATGAGCAGTGTTTGAGAATGAGTGATGTGATGTCAGAGGAGGGGTGCGCCAGAGAATGGTCATGTGATTGCCTGGAATCCTTCCACACCTTCTCTGTGGCTATAATGGTGAAATCCAAAGCCCTCCACCCTGTCAGATTCGATCACTTGATTCTTTGCTGGCCTGCCAACCTCCCACTTGGAATTTAACTCTACAAGACTACCCTGACTCTCTCCGTCTCCATCAGTGTGGCCTGCCCATTCATTGTTAGTTTACTTTATTGTGTTCTGAGGCTTGATGGTAAGGACTTGTGTGTGAAGGAAGCATTCTACTACTGAGCTTGTTTCTTTGAGACAGAGTCTCCCTGTGTAGCCCAGTTTGGTTTTGAACTTGTAACCCTCTTGTCTTAGACTCCTAAGTGCTAGAATTTCAAGTGTGTATTGCCATGCTCAGCTAGGGCTGGGTTTTCATGTCACCTCCTCCAGGGAGTCTCCCATGGGTTCTCATTTATCAGATGCGTCTGTTTGCACCCTCCCAATTCATTCTAAATTCCCGCCATAACACTGTGTGTGTGTGGGAGGGGAAGCAGTTATACAGCCTTGAGAATGCTAAGTACTCACTCTGTGACTGAGCGACACCCCAGCCCCCACATTTCTTTTTATAACTTCATTTTCTCTGATTACATACTCAAAATTCTCAGTGATCAGAAATACATCATCTAGTACATGAACACTCACATCCTACAGAGAACTATTGAGAGTTTATTTAATTCTCCTTATTTTTTTCCCATATGTAGACTATATATTGAAATGAGATCACACTATTGGTAGGTAGCTTGTTATTTTACTTGGTGAAGACTGACATACCTGGAATTGAGATCTACTGCATTCCTTTTGTAGTATTTCATTCTATGGATATACCAGAATTCATTTAACCAGCTCCCCTCTCCCTCCCTGCTTTCTTTCTTTCTTTCTTTCTTTTTTTTTTTTTTTTTAAAGGAGGGATTCAGAGGGGGTGGGGCAATGCTGGGGATTGAACCCAGGGCCTTGCACAATTGGTCAAATACTCTGCCACTGAGTTACAGTTCTAGTCCTAATCAAGCCACTTTTTGTGTGTTGCTTTGAGATTGGTGTATGTGTGTGTGTGTCTGTGTGTGTGTGTCTGTGTCTGTGTGTGTGTGTGTGTGTGTGTGTGTCTGTGTGTGTGTGTGTGTCTGTGTCTGACCACTGTATAGCTCAGGCAGGCCTGGGACTCGAAATCTTCCTGCCCTGGCCTGAGTGCCAGAATTACTGGTGTACCATCAACCAGATTCCGCTTCACGCTGTCAGACGTGTGGCCTCTTAGCAGTCTTTGCTGCTCTCTCACTCCACTGAACACTTGCATGCACACACCTTTGTGCCCTTTTAGCGGTGTTCTTTTCAGACAATTCCCTAGAGTGGAATTGCTGAGTCAGAGGGTGTGAACATTTAAAATCACAATAGCCATTTCCACGTTACCCTTTCTGGAGTTGTACCTCAACAACATAACTAAAATGTGCCCCTCCCCAGTCAGTCCTGCCTTTCCTTTGGCACACCCGTGGGAGTCAGTCACATGACCAATCTGCTCCTGAGACGTCAGCTCCACAAAGGGCAGTGTTCCCCATTTGCCACTACATTCTGAATGTGAGCACAATGCCTGGTATACAGTAGGCCGTTAATAAGTGCTTGCTGATTGAGTTGGTAAGGGAGTGAGGGTGGAGATTTGAATGTGAAGAAATCCCTCCGTGTGTGTGTGTGTGTGTGTGTGTGTGTGTGTGTGTGTGTGTGTGAGAGAGAGAGAGAGAGAGAGAGAGACAGACAGACAGACAGACAGACAGACAACCCACTGCAGGCTTTGAGATGTTGACCTAGCAGGTGTCAACAGTCTTGACCGATACCTATTGCCATAGGAAGTTCACGGCCCTTGTGTCAGAAGTCTCCATTGGTACCGTGCTGCACTAGGAAGTTCACAGCCCTTGTGTCAGAAGTCTCCATTGGTACTGTGCTGCACTAGGAAGTTCACGGCCCTTGTGTCAGAAGTCTCCATTGGTACCGTGCTGCACTAGGAAGTTCACGGCCCTTGTGTCAGAAGTCTCCATTGGTACCGTGCTGCACTAGGAAGTTCACGGCCCTTGTGTCAGAAGTCTCCATTGGTACCGTGCTGCAGTAGGAAGTTCACGGCCCTTGTCCTCCATGCTCCTGTTTCAGCTGCCCTCTGTGTACTTATGTCCTGCTTCTTTTCTCTCCTGTCCCCTAACTGCTTCGTGAAGCTCCTCAAGAAACCGTCCCTAGGGCTGGGGAGTGAAATAGCTTATACAAGACCCTGGGTTCCAGCCAAAAGGAAAGAAAGGAAGAAGCCCTTTCTTTTGGGCCTTCCTCCCTTTGCCTGGGAAGACCTCCCTGTTTCCAGGTGCTGCTCAGAGGCCCACCAGGTTCCCTTCTCAAAGCCTGCAGTCTTCAGCTCCCCACACATGGCCTTCTCTGCCTCCGCCCTCTCACCCCATTACTGCCTTAGTCAGCAGACACTCTCCAGTGAAGTTTTTCCTTGGCATGGATACCTGTGTTCACGCCATCCTACTTTTCGTACGTCCCTCACCTCGGGGATTTGAGAGTATACCAGTGGTACGGTTTGGTCACACATGCCAGGCCTCCTCGGGGTGTGATGCACATGTGCCAATGAGCAGATAGATGGACAAAGGAGATGGGGAGTCCCAGTGCAATGTTTTTTAAGGGCTGTGTAGGTGTGAGGTGTTGCAGAGCCTAGCTGGCCTGTGGTTTGGAAGAGGGAAAGACAGAAGAAGCAAAGAGTTTGGTAAAAGGGGTGTGTGGGGCCGTGGGTACAGAGCCACAGGGTGACAGCCCACTGATGGAAGTGGCGAGGCCAGAAGGGAAGCTGGGGTGGGGAAGAGGAGGGGCTTATTGGTGTGGATTTGAGGAGCTGAGGGGGGTTGCTGCTCTGACTTCAGGTGAGGAGATGCAGCTGCCTGTGCAGGTCTCAGGTCTAGAGGTGACAGTGCAGGAGAGGGGGATGAGGTCAGCTCTCCAAAGGCTGGGAGCGTAGGGCTGTGGGATGGGACCTTGAACCATGACTTCATGGGTACAGGAGGCGGGAGGAAAGATCGACCTAAACCCACTGTGTGGCCCCAGAGGCCCGAGCACTTCGAGAAAATCAGAGGACAAGGGTCATATTGGCTGTTTCTCTGGAGAGAAGGGTCTGGAACCAGGCTGGGCAGTCAAAGTAGAGAGGAAACCTAGGTCTGGGGCCTTCTTGCACATTTGGGAGGGAATGGGAGGGAGCACCCTGGGGATTTGTGAGTCATTTCCCCTCCAGAGGGAGGACGGAGGGCCTGTGAGTGGAGCCTCTGTGTCCACTGAAGGGGACATTCTTGTTACTCACTGGAATTTCCAACCAGTTGGAGTGGGTGGGGTAGTCTTGGATGTTTGGGGAGCAGTTCTGTGAGGTTCAAGGGTTTAGGGAAGAAGTGGGTATTGAGTCTACTATGAGTAGGAGTGTGGGGAAGTTAAGGTACCCTAAAATTAGACTGCTTCAGGGTACCTCAAGTTTTCTTGGGTTGGCAGTAGGGACATAGAAAGACCCTATTGTGCTGCCTGCCGGTCTGACCCACTTGGATACTGTATGCTGTGCATGTAGAGCCCACAGGGTAGAAGACAGAAGAACCTGTAGCACAGGGCACTGAGCTGGCACACTTGTGCCCTAGGGAATGCCAAGCCTGGCTGTTCCCAAACCATGGGAACAGCCTCACCCGCCCAAACCAAATGAGGAATTGTGCCTCGAGAGGGCCCTTCAGATGTGTCTTGGCTATTTATAACTCAGCCAGAGCAAAACTGGACTGAGAGAGAAAGTAATGGATGACGGGTACGAGATGTCTTTGCAGGGCCCTGGTGGGACAGAACCGGACTGGCCCAGGCGCTAGAGATCCCATCACACCTCTCTCAGTCTGTTTCAGTTTGGGTGACAGGATGGAGCCTGCATCTGGTGAGGGCAGGTTTTCTGCTATTGACCAAATGGCAAGAGCCTCCCCCAGACTTCAGAGTTCCAGAAAATGTGTTAAGGAGTGGGATGAGAAACCACTCGTTCCCTTTCATCCCCACTGGCCTTCTACATGCTGCTTCTCAGCTAAGGTGCTCAACAGAGTAGAGAAGAATTGACATAGTGGCCCCAGCTGAGACAGTTTGCCTTCCTTTGGAAATGGCCTCAACTGTTTGACTCTGCCTGGTGGCTGTATGATTGCCACTTGTGTTGTGTATGAAAGGCCGTCATAAAAGGCACATGAGGTTTTGACGGACAGATTCAGACACGGCACCACCTGGTTGGGGGCACCTGTTCCACAGATTGACAAAGATAAAGTGGTGGGTTGGTATATGAAGCTGGATTTTATTCCAGGCTGCCGGATATTCTAAGAGGCGATGGGACAGAAGGACACTTAAGAGGAAACTCCTCCCATATAACCACAGCTAACAACCAGTTGCAAGAATAAAGGCATCCTTAAGCCTAGCTCAGAGCAGAGATGTGGTTTACAATGTGCTGTGCTTTTTTAAAAATGTAAATTACTTGCTTTCATTTTTAAAGTCAGGAGATTTTGTATAAGCATTCATGTTTTCCCTTATGTGTGGTGCCACAGGATGAGACAGAGGCAGGCAGATCTCTGAGTTCCAAGCCAGCCTGATCTACAGAGCTGGTTCCAGGATGGCCAGGGCCACACAGAAAGACTTCCTCTCAAAAACAACTGTAGGGAGCTGGGGAGATGGCTCAGTGGTTACAAGCACTTGCTATTCTTGCAGAAGACCTGGGTTCAGTTCCTCCATCTACATGGTGGTTCACAACCATCTGTCACTACTGTTCCAGGGGATCTGAACTGGATCTGAGGTCTTCTGACCACTGCAAGCATGAGACACACAATTGGTACACACACACACACACACACACACACACACACACACACACACAGAGGCAGGCAAAACAATCATACATGCACAGTAAAATTAAAACAAAACAAAACAAAAAACCAAGTCTAGCTTGGCGACATACAGAGATCCTGTCTCAAAACAAAACTAAAACCATAAAGAATACAGACTTGGCAAACTTGAGCCTGTGTTGCCTGCCTTTGGGGAACATTAATTAGCTGGAGCCGTGGTGGTTTCTTCAGGGTGCTCTTTGCCCTCTGTGGCTCAGTGCTTGCCTTACCTGAACTTGGAATGAGTGCTAGAGATGTGCCACAGTTGCCTTGGATGTTGAGTTGTGAAAGAGTTCCCGCAGCTGGCCCTAGACTCCTCCCCCGTGGGTGTGTGTCTCTTAGGGTCAGGGTAAGGGGACTGGCTGGGTTGTGAGCCTCAACCCTCTGCATGAATTTGGTTTCTGGAATATGGAGGGAAGCACTCTGGTAGCGAGGAGGGTGGATAATGCCACCTGTCCTAGAGTGTGTGCCCTGCCTGGCCTTGTGGGGCTGGCTCTCCCCTTGTGTGGAACGGAAATACTCCCAAGGAAGTGCCATTGCCAGCAGCACCTGACCATGATGTGGCTCTCGGGTGGTCCATAGTGCCCAGTGACACGTGCTTAGGACCCTGTCTGGCACTGTGCTCGGGTTGAGCATGAAGCAGGCCAGTCCCGTGCTGTACAAATACAAAGCCTTGTTCACTCTACCGTGG
Source organism: Peromyscus eremicus (assembly GCF_949786415.1). Lineage (NCBI taxonomy): Eukaryota > Metazoa > Chordata > Mammalia > Rodentia > Cricetidae > Peromyscus > Peromyscus eremicus. The sequence goes on along the minus strand of NC_081423.1, from coordinate 59,624,188 downwards.
TGCAATGGCAACTGCGGTTTCTCACCGGCAGTGGGCCTCCCCGCCGGGAAGGTGCTGTGGAGGCCGAGGTGCGAAGGGGGCTCTGGCTGGTGACGATCCCACTGGGACGTAGACGGATGAAGGGTGGCTTCTGGGGGAAGCCGCTCTCCTGTGCGCCCCCACCCCCCTTGCCCGAGGGCTCCGGCGAGAAGTTGTAAATAAAGCTTGTCTCTGGGAAGCAGACCTCCCCCCGCGCCCGCCCGGCCTGTCTGCGGCCTCCTCCCTCCCTCCCTCCTCTGCTCCAGAAGCCTCCGCCAGCCGCTCGCCCGCCCGGTGACCACAGAGGGAACGAGCAGCTCCACCTCGCAAGTCAAGACGTGCGCTTCCTGTGCATTTGGAGCAATCGGGCCTCCGGGTCCAGAAAGGGCGGGCTCTGTGGGGCCGGCAGCGCAGCGGCAGGGCGCCTGGACGAGCCCCGGCAGCGGGCCTGGGGCGAGCGGAGCGGCGCCCGAAGAAGGAAGGGACCGCGGAGGACACTGGCTGCCGCCCCTGCCCTGCGTTCATCCCGCGAGCGGCTGCCCGGAGGCCCCGCTTCCCCTTTCGCAGGGTGGGGACACGCGGGAGGCGGGCCCGGCGCGCAGGACGGCTGGAAAGCGGCAGCAGGAAAAGGTTCATAATGGAGCCTTTCATCGCGAGCCGGTGGCCCGGTGCCAGGACCGACTCCGCGGAGGCCAACATGCTGGTGTAGGCCTGCCCTACGCTCTTCCCCGCCCGCCCGTCCGCTGCCTGCCTCCCTGCTGGGGCGCGCGGCGGCTGCTGCTGCTGCTGCTGCTGCCGCCGCCGCCGCCGCCGCTGCTGCTGCCGCCGCTGCGTGGACCCTGCTTCCTGTTTGCCCTCTGCGGCTCTGGCTGCCATGGAAGAGGAAGAGGAGGCAATAGGCTTTTTGGACAAGGTTCTGGAGGATGAAGATGTGTTTCTCCTGGAGGAGTGTGAACTGGGAACCCCGACCAGCCCCGGCTCAGGGTCCCCCTTCTTGGTGGCCGTGAAGGTGGGAATGTGACACGCCCTGGATGCTTGTGGGGAGGGGGCAGGGCTGGCAGCTCTTGACTGATGCTGAAGCCGTGTTTGGAGAGAAATGGCTGATGTGTGCACAAGCCTCATGGCTGAGTGGAAGAGTCTTAACTCAGCGTGAGATGGGCTGGTACGTTCCTGCCGGAGGATGGAGGGCTGTGCCCTCTCAGCAGCTGTTCCTGAGGGAGAGGTGGAGCGCCTGCTTGCCCAACTGTACCAGTTGTCCTCAGGGGCAGTGACTGCTGGCTTTCCCCTCAGTCAGCTGTGTTAGGGGATCTTTTTTGGCAGTGACATGAGTCACCTGGTGGCCTGTCACTGATGTGAGTCTATTGCCCCTAGAGGAGCTGGCTGACTTGAAACTGGTGGGCAATAATTCATTGTTTCCGTGGCAACCAGAGGAGAAGGGCATTTGTGAAGTGTGGCCGTGGGAGCTGCCCCTTTTCCAAGGAGGAGACTGGCGACTTGATGCCTCTTGACTGATGCAAGTGGTCATTTAGAAAGATCAAGAGTCGGGGGTCACTTGGACCTGCTTGAAGGGAAATCATTGAATCAGCTAGGGAGAGGGGGTGGGAACAGCTGTCAGGTAGGTAAGCATTTTCCCCAGGGTGGGCATAGGCAGGACTGGCCCACCTCCTCTAGGGCTGTAAACCTGCATCAGAGCGCCTAGAGAGTCAGATCAGGAGGGAAGAGGCTGGGCCAATACTTTGCCTTCTTCTCTGCCCTTCCTCTCCCCAGGGGTCCAGTCCCCCCCCCCCCCCCCGGGAATGCCAGCTCCGGGATTGGTCTTTCTCTCACCTACACTTACCTTTAAGAACTCCAGCCACAGCCTGTCATTCCTCTCTTCTGTGCCCAGAGGGAGGGCCTGTGGGGACTGTAGTAGGGAGTATGCACACTGCAAAGCCAGCTGCCTAACCACATGGGCCCCGGAGGGTGTGGTGTCCAACACATCGGCAGGACTAGGTGTCTGAGACTCCCTGAGTCTTCCCTTACCATGAGATGATCGCAGCTCTACCCACACTCCGGTGTGGCTCCAAGAAGGAGCTCATGGAGGTTAAAAATAGACTGCAGACCCAGGTTAGGTAGGTGGCAGATACGCGGGGTTGGGGTGGAGCAGGGACTGCAGGCTTGGGTGGGAGCTGCAATGGGATCCTGGCACCGCATCTCTGTTTGGTAATCTGGTGCTAGTTTAGAGTACCGGAGTAAGTCGTGGCCCTCGGACCCACAAGACCTCTGTACTTCGGTTTTGGCCAGCCTTCCCACCAGTCTCTTTATGATCCAAGGAGCATGCTGGAGTTCAGTCAAGGGATGGCCGGTTGATAAGGTTCCTAATGCACAGGTATCAGCACCACTCATGCTGCCTCCTAGGCACTTCCTTTCTCTGGGTTGTGGTATATAGCTTCATCGTGCTCACTGCTGACCACTGCGTGGTGCCGGGTATATGCCTGAGACCAGTGAGAATTTTTGGAATGACTGAGAGTTGTCTGGACACACAAAAGCTATGCCAGATTCCTGGCCTTATTTCATCTCAAAGGTGTTCTTGGTGGGTGGCACATGGTTGTCAAAGGGGTCCTGGACACACAGCAGGCCTGACATCATCCTTCCTCCCAGGTCCCATGATGCCTGGATAGAGCCCTCCTCTCCCTTCCCCTCCCCCTCCCTCCCCCTTCTCGTCCCTGCTTCGGTGTTTCTGGAGTTAACTTCAGCCTGGGAGCTTCTTGCTCATCTGTAATACCTCTCCAACACCATTTCCTCCATCGGGCTTGGCCTTAGATAGACCAGGGCTGCAGGGAAGTGGAGTTCGAGCCCATCAGCCCCTTCCACGAATGCTGTCAGGTTGTGTTCCAGCCTAAGCGCTCAGCCTGGCTCCGTGGAGGCGACAAGGGAACAAGGCAGGGTCCTTGCTCACAGAGTCAAGGATCAAGTTCAAGGGGGACAGGAAAGTGAAGTCAGAGAGCATCCAGGCCGTGAGAAGCATTCCGATCAGAGAATACCAGCAGCCAGGTGTGGTGGTGACTTCAGGAGACTGAGGCAGGGGGAGCACCATGTTCAAGGCCAGCCTGAACTACGTAGTGAGTTCCAAGTCAGTATGGGTTATGAGTAGACTGTTTCAGAAACAACAAAAAGGCCCCCAGATTCAGAGGAGGAGAGAGAGCACTTCTGATTGAGTCAGGGCTGGACCAGGAACCTGTGCGCACATGCAGGTGTGCAGGGGACCAAGGGCCTTTCTAGATGGTGCTCTCAGCGTCCTGGCTGCAGATGGTCTTGGCTCACTCCTCCGTGGCAGCTGGTAGGACTCCAAGGCAATTTGCTCTTTGCTATTACTTTGCTTCAGGAGTACTTACCTTAAACAGTAGTTGTGTTGCTGTGCACTTGCCCAAACGCCAGCCCTATAAATCAATCCTGCTTGCGCTGTAATCTCCGAGGTGCTTCATCTTCCTAAGGGGTAGGTGCATAGCTGGCTGGCAGTCTTCTCCAGAGCCGGAGCTGGAGCTTGCTGGGTCTCACACACAGCCCAGCTTCCTTTGAGGAGTTAACGATCTGTAAACTCCTAATGCGGATACTGATAGCAACATCACATCCCATCTGCAAAACGGTGCATACTTTTCCAAAAAGATTTTCACACGGTTCTATTTAAAGGTAGAGAGGGCTGACGGGTGGGGCCTGGTGGAGGCTGCTATTTCAAGGAACTCATTTGTCAGGAATAAAAAGCCCTTTTGTATTCCATATTAACTCTTCAGGTGGTATTCTGTGCTTAAAGAGAATGGATTGTCTGAAATGCCTGTATTCCTGTTCAGCCACTCGGTCTCTCCTACTCTCTCAGGCTCCAGCAGGTCTCCAGCTCCCCCTGGGTGTTTCCTGAAGTATGAGCCACAGGGGTGGTGACTTGAGGGACGATTATAGGTGACACCTTGATATATACATCTTCAAGTTAAATACATGGTTTAATGTAGATGAAGAAGAAATAGGACTCATACATCATTCCTATGATTTGATATAAGGCTTAGGATAAGACTGTCTTTAAAAAAAAAAAATCAGTACTTAGTAGGGCGTGGTAGAGCATGTCTTTAATCCCAGCACTTGGGAGGCAGAGGCAGGAGAATCTCTGTGAATTCAAGGGTCATCCTGGTCTAACTGGTGAGAACTTGTCTCAAAAAAAAAAAAAAAAAAAAAGGAAAGAGAGAGAATATCAGCACTGGCTGTGTTTAGTGGTACATACCTATAATCCCAGTGCTTGGAGGCTGAGGCCGAGGAGGACAAATTTAAGGCCATATATAAGGACTCTGTCTCAAAAAGAAAAAAAAAAAAAAACAGTTGTAAAGAATGGTATTAAGTAACACGCCAGTGCGACCGGGCTGTAGTGGTGGGTCATGAGCAACTGAGGTTCTTACACATGTGTGGAGTATGGGATCTGCCCAGAGCTTTAGATCGCATCCAGGTAGACCATGAAGATCTACCACCAAGAGAAGGAGCCCTTGGGGAGAGGAGAGACTCCATGTACTGCACTCTCTTAGGTAGGACAGGGTCCAGCTGTGCTAAGTGTTCCTTGCAAACTGGTATGGCCCATGGGCTAACCTGTGCTGTCTGCAGAGTCCAAGGCCCTTGCTGCTCAGCTTATGGCTTTAAAGTAGAGCAAGAGCGGGCCCCGCCTGCTCAGCCGCCACTGTGGCCTCGGAAAAGATAAAGGGCCCTGGAAAGATTGTTTCTTGACTTGGCCGAGAACCAAACCTTAGGAGGCTTTATTTAGCCCCTAAACACTGCGGAAGCCCAGGCCAGAGCTGGCCACAGCTTATCAATAGATACTGCCGTAGTGTCCTGGGAGCCTCGAGATGACAGACTTTCAGCCTAGCAGGCTGTGTAAATTGCTGGGGATAAAGGGGTTCACTGGGGCTGTAGTTTATCAGCCCTGAGTGGAGAGAAAGAGATGACAGCTTTCCTGTGTTGGGGAAAGGCTAGCTGTGTGGCAGAGCATTTGCCCAGGGTGTTCGGTGCACATGGGCGTCTCTGGAAAACATGCCGAGAACAACCGTCTCTGCACTGTGTTAGCAGAGTCCGGCCTGTAGTAGTGAAGGAGCAAATGAATGCTGAGCCCTGGTGTTTTATGAGACAAGCAGGTCCCCTACAAGGACGGAAGAAACAGTTGTGAATTCACCGTTGTTATTTACTTACTTGTTTTTAAGTGTATCGGGTACGTTGCAAGAGGGCAGAAACCAGACAGTAACTCAAGAAGCAGGTACAACTATTTCCAGATTGTTCCAAAGCAGAAAGAAACACATAGGATCTCGAGAGAGCGGCCCGTTGTCCAAAGATGGAAGTAGTCTCTTTAGGGCTAACTAAGCAACAGGTACTATTAGTAAGATTTACAGGGCTTAATTTCACATCACTAAACTCTCAAGTGCCTACACCCCATCCTCGCTTGAATTTTAGGGGTGTAACCCAGAGTGGGGACTCTGGGGGGCGGTGACTGATTATCACCTTTTAAGAGCCAGTCTTCCAGAGATCTCGTCTCAAAACCAGTCTTAGGGATAGGATTATGAGGTGAGGGTCGTGTTAAAATAGACTGTTAAAAGGCCGAGGGGTCTTGCTCCACATCGAGAGAAGGCTTCTTCCGAGCAGGGCCTGCAGACCGCCTGATCTCCAGAGCCTAAGGAGCACTAAGGAGCTCACCTCTCTATGAGGTGTTTACCAGATGCTCAGGTAATGCCTGGGTGTCGGGGGACGACAAGGGAGGAAGGAGGTGCAGAAGGGGAGCAGTGGTCTGCAGTGGAGGGCAAGTGCAGGTCAGGTTTGGGAAGAGCTGGGAGGCCACTGCGGACCCCGGCCTGAGGGCTGGAGCCCTGCTGCCAACTCTGATCTGTACTCCAGGCTGTGTTGGAGGCTGGGCTGTCTCCAAGCAACTGGCCGTTCCCACCCTCTGTGCCTCAGGGCCCTCATGGTTACACCTACCAGATTGTGAGATGCCCATGAAGAGCATTTAGCACAGGTCCTGGTAGCTGGGAAGCCATCAATAAATAACTCTGCCCTTCCTTCATGTGGGGTTTGTCCTGAGTTCGTACTGCTGCCGAAACAGATCGCCACAAACGTACGGCTAGGAACAAACAAACCTGATCTAGAGCCTTGCATAGCTTCTGGAAGCTTTCAAGGACTAAACCCATTTTGCGTTTCCCCTACGCTCCCTGGCTGCAGGTCCCATTCTCTAGCCTAAAAGCCAGCAATTCAGCCTTTACCCCCCCCCCCCCCACCTCATTGTCACATTGCCTGCTCTCTTACTTCCCTCTTATAGGGGACCCTATGACTGCTAAAGGCCCACTTAGGTAATCCAGGAATCTTCTTATATTTAATCACACCCACCAAGTCCCCGAGTCATCCAAGTTACACAGGCATAGGTTTGAGGGAGCCACACCTGGACACCTGTGGAGTCATCGTTCTCTTTACTCTAGGGTGAGAGAACATTTTAGAGTTGGGGGCCCAGCAGCCTCAGACCTTTGAACCACTTAGGAAAAGGTGTGAAGAATACTCCTTCGGAAAGCCTTCTGGGACACTGGGGTGGGTTTTCTCTGTGGCTTGAGAGGTTTCTGGTGGCTTGATGCACTCTTCTGGCTCACTCTAAGGATGTGCGTTTGATGCCCAGAAGGGAGCTGTTTGAGACAATAGGTGTATAAGTACAAGCTTGGAAAGGGTGCAGCAGAGGGAGGACATCATCCCAAGGGTGAGCTGGTGTTGGAGGACCTGGGGTGGGTGCCCACTCTGCCTCTTTACAGTCTCATTTGTTTCTATTGTACAATGGGGAAATGCAGAGCCCACTTCAGTGTGGGTGCCTGAGGCCGTAAAGCAAGTATGGAGAGGAGTTAAAAGGCTTTCTTAGTAAAGGTCAGATGTGACACTGGATTGAGGCTTGCCTTGGGGAAGAAGAGTGTAATACAGTTGTTGCAAAGGCCTGCGGGAGATCACCCACTAGCCAGGCAGGTAACCTCAAGGCTATACAGGTTTTAGGTGCTGAGGCTGGGGGGAGAAGTGAGACTTCAACTGTGCTGTTGGGAAGAGGTGTCACTTAGCCAAGGGAAGGGCGCATCAGGCCCCGCAAGCAGGGAGAGGCCAGCTTCAGGGGCTGAGCATGACTCGCTTGTTGGGAAGGCAGAGATAGGGAAGACCCTGAGGCCGCTGCAGATATTTAGGTAAGATCTGCTCCAGCCCAGGTCACAATTGATGTCCTCTCTATTTATTTGTTTGTTTATTTCATTGTCTTTCTCTCCGACTGGATTATAAACCAGGTGACAGCAGGCACAGGGTTCTGCTTCTTTCCTGTTGTAGCCATAGGGGCTGCCATGCATTCAGTAACTGTTTGTTGAGTGAACAGATAAGTGAACGTATCTCTCCTAATTGAATTTTGTAGTATTTCTATCAAGTCTTTGACCAGAAGGTGTTCTTGGGAGATGGACCTTACTGCAGTGGGCTGGAGAGAGGGAGAATTCAGAGGTCAGTTAGGAGAACTTAGGTGGGAGGAACCAGTCCTGGAGATAGCCAAGGACGCTTCCAAACATGGCAGAGGGAGAAATACTGAAGAGCAGCCAGGAATAAAGCTTGAGGGTCCTCCATGGTGACAATTCCATGCTTTTCACTGAAGGTAGATAAATTTTAACATTTCCTCTGTACCAACCACTGTGCTGGTTGGTGGCATCTGGGCTGAACAAGGCATGATCCACCACCACAGGGGAACAGGAATTCAAGAGGAAGGGAAATCTAGCATGGGTCTGTGCCTTACATCATAAGGAATGGCTGAGGTGAGCGTGGGTGGCCCACAGCTGACACCTGTTACATTGCTGAGCCCCTAGGACAGGAAGACCTCAGCACAAGTGGCCACAAGGCCAGGGCTCCCATACCCATTTCCGTCCCATTCTCTAACCCCATCTGAGTTTATATATCACTTCCTCTGGGGGGGGGGGGGTGCTGTCTGTCCTTTGACATTCCATTGTTGGTAACCAGGCTCGGCCTTAGTCACGAGAGAGTATCTTTATCCCCTCTTACCTCTTCAGCCCAGACGTAAAGCAGGCCCTTGGTGACCCTAGTCACCGTTAGAAGGTTCACCGGGTAGAAAATGGTTGAGAGCAGAAGAGCTGAGAAGGATGGGGGAGGAAGCAACACAAGATGGTAGTGGGAATGTGGGTGACCGCTTTTTCTTTGACATGCTAGGATTTTCCAAAATTTCTATAAGACAGTACCTGGCAGAGCATGGAGGCTCATGACGGCAACCTCGGCACTTGAGATGTTGAGGCAGGAGCATTGCTGTGGGTTCCAGACCAGCCTGGACTACAGAATGGGAGTCTCTGTGAAAACAAACAGCTGTAATAATGTTAAATCCAAAAAAATGTTAATCATCTGGCTTTTTATCACCTTTGAACATGTTGGTTAAAAGAAGAGGGAAAAATGCAAAGAAGCATCGAGCTTTGGCCCTTTTCTCATGAGCTGTTGGCTTTTGGCTTGCTTTCTTGCAGGTGGAGGCAGGGAAGGGCCTGGAGATGAGGAAGCTGGTTCTCTCAGGCTTTCTGGCCAGTGAAGAAATCTACATTAACCAGCTGGAAGCCCTGTTGCTGGTGAGTACCTGAAGGAGGGTGTTGCCCCTGTTAGCCAATGTGGTGCTCAAAAACTGCTCTTGGCGTTGGAGAGGAAGGGGACCCATACAGGAGAGACAACAGCTGTCGTGTTCACAGCTGGGCATCTGAGAACTGGGTCAGTCACTGCCGACACTCCATGACCCCACTCTGAGAGGCAGGAAAAGACACCCAGGTGTGGGAGGACTAGCACTCTATTCAGTCGTGATGACTGTGACGTTGTATTATGAATGATACAAGTGCTATGTACCGCTGGGCACCTTGTTACCTCCCCAACACTGTGCTCTGGGTAGTGTCTACCAGTCAATCAAGCTGAGACCTCTTCGTCACCCTGGGTCCAAGTCCTTCCCCTTCCCCAGGAAAAAGAGACCATTAGCACCATCCTGAAGGCTCTCTGTCGGGAAATGTGAGATGGAAGATGTCTGTTTTTAAAAGTGCTGTAATGCAGAAGCGTTAGACCAGCCTGAGCTCTCGGTAACGATGAAGGTGGTGTTGTGTGAATCAGATCGGGTGGTGACTATTAAAACATTCTCCAGAGATAAAAGCACCACACAGATGCGTTTGCCTTTGAGGAAAGTGCTTATTAGATGTGTCTGGGTATTATGCAGAGTGATTGTGTAGTGTGAATTCTTTTCTCTGGGTGTTGTGCAGTCAGATCGCATAAAATACTGTTTAAAAAAAAAAACTGAGGCAGGAGGATCATCATGAGTTTGAAGCCAGTGTGGGTGGGCTACATATTGAATTTCAGGCCAGTCCAAAAACCTTATCTCAAAAAGCTAAAAAGACAAAGCAAACAAATAAAAAGTGCTAGAGAATCAGAGATAAACGTAGATCAGTAGAGGATGGTCCTCGTAAGTAATATAACGTTTATATACTTGCTGTGATATGAGGTGTCTTTCAGTGTCGTGACATTTATTACCCAAGGAATGGCTATTGAAATGTAAAGCTACTTGCAGGGCACTGTGCTGAGCTTGTTTTAGAGTCTCCCTGGGAGTTTATTGGTAAGCCCAGTGATGATTCCCAAATGGGAGACAATGGCAGATAGGAGTCTGGTCTGAATCTAGAGCCAGGACTAGGACACAGCCTTACCCTGCTGTTAACAGGATAGTGCATTGTTTACAAACTATGCATCTCGACCCGTTAGTGGGTTGTGAAAGTGTGGAGTCTTGAATCAGCATTTTAAAACAAATGAAAAAGAATGTCAGTGTGCATCATCAGCAGTAAAGGTCAGGTGCTATTAGGATGTGTGTATATAGGTGTGTCCAGGGGCACTTTGCCTTTTATTTTAGTCCTGCTCCTCTTCTCTCCCTGCCCGTCTCTTTCTCTCTTTCTTTCTTATGTAGTCTTGAACTCACTCTGTAGCTGAGGCTGGCTTTGAACACCTGATCCTTAACCTCCACCTCCCAAGTGCTACAGTTACACTTATGTGTGGACCCACTACATTATTTTGTAAATGTTTTGTGGATTCCCTGAGTGGTAGTGGGGCACACCTTTAATCCCAGCACTCAGGAGGTAGAGGCAGGCCCATCTCTGTGAGTTTGAGGCCAGCCTGGTCTACAGAGCTAGTTCCAGGACAGCCAGAGCTACACAGAGAAACCATTTCTTGAAAAACAAAACAAACAAAAAATGTTTTGGGGATTCAAAAACCACTGCTTTGCCAGATGTGAGAGTGTATGCTTGTAATTCCCGCACTCCATAGGCTGAGGCTGGACAGTCATGAGTTAAATGCCAACCTGAGCTAGATAATGAGACCTTGTCTCAAAACAAACAGATAAGACCACTGTCTTTGGAAAGTTATGCATAAACTCTTTGATCCTCGGTTTTCTTATCTGAAGATTATACAGTTGCCCCCTCCCTTCTCTTGAGGATCTGTTCCAGGACTCGCAGTGAGTGCCTGAAAAACCTTGGATAGTACTGAATCCTAGATACACTAAAATACTGTGTATTTTCCTATGAATACAACCCTATAGACAAATTAGGTACAATAAGTTATTAGCAATAATTAATAAAGTTGAATGATGTTAGCAGTATATCATAATAAAAGTCGTGTGGCCTCTGCCTTGAAAAGTCCAAACACACACTGGAGTTTTCAGAACGTGGGTGACCACAGCAAACTAATGGTAGCAAAACAGTTGGCACCTCTCCCGCTCTCTGGATTGAGAAGATCGGGTGATCCTTTGGGACCTAGTCCAGTGCTGGGTACTAAAGACAGGAGGCAGCCAGACCTGGGGTTACTGTATCCAAAGCTGTATTACTAGCAGAATGCAGGTCTGACAGGGACGGGACTGCCTGCCTGTGAGCCCCACTTCACACCTTAGTGAGAAGACGTGTGCTTCGTGTTTCCATCCGCAGTCTGGGTTCACAAGTAGTGCCCTCTGCATGGGACTGCAGTGAGGATCGTGAACTGTATTCAGTTCTTAGAAAGGGGCCTGTGTGTTACCTGGCAGGCTTACTATTTCCTACAGAGCTGAGCAAAGACAGGGAAGGCTCCTGTGTTCCTTTTGGTTTTGTTTTGAGCCAGGGTCTTGCTATGTCGATCAGGCTGACCCCAAACTTGGAACTATCTTCCTGCTTCTGCCTCCTGTGGGTGTGAAAATTGATGTCTTGCCAAGTATAATGGTATGTGCCTGTAATCCCAGCACTCTAGAGGCTGCAGGAGGCTTTGGGCTACCCTCCCCCACATACACACCCCAACGGAGGAGGAGGTACCCCTGAGAGGCATGCCTCTCTTACATTCCAACCTCCTTCATGAGATGTTCTCATCTGGGCAAAGATAGATTTAGGAGCCAGGATAGCCTCTCCCTGCCACACCTTCCTAACAGCTCCTGCCCCAAAGGCACGACTGTGCTGTGTATTTGCACACTCCGCCACTCCCACCCTGTTCACTCTGGCCGTGAGGCACAACTGTGCTGTGCTGTGCATTTGCACACTCCGCCACTCCCACCCTGTTCACTCTGGCCGCTCAGGAGCCCGAGAGACAGAGAGAAGGGTGGAAGGTTTTATTGCTGGAAGACCCAGGGAGTAGGTGGGCTGGGCTCTCCCCAGCCTCTGCTCCCAGGATAAACCTAAAAGATAAGGACTCGTCCCTCCCTCCTTCACAAATTGGGAGGCCTCCCCTTTCTGCCACTGAGGAGCTCAGTGCTGCTTTTCCGTGGGTGGTCTAGCTTAGAGGCAAAAGCGTTCCTTCCTTCCTTCGGCTTTCTCTCCCCTCCTCTAACCACAGGTCCCCTTATCCCTCAGGGAGTGCCTTCAAAATGGAAAGTGACTTGGAAGTGCAGAGTGTCTTGTTTCCTCCTCATACTTCCTGGTATGCAAAGGACTAGGCCTGTGTACCCAAGACTGTACACACAGGCAGACAGAGAACACACAGACAGAAAAGTCACACCGGGGCTCTGTTCCCAGCCCCTGGGTGTCGGCTGGAGCCAGGTTTAGTAATCTTCTCCAAGTCACTGTTCCTAACTGATGCCTGTCTGTTACTCTTGAGGTCTGGGAACCCAGACCAGTTTGTGTGTGTGTGTGTGTGTGTGTGTGTGTGTGTGTGTGTGTGTGGTAGGGGGGAGGGGCTGTAAAAGAAAGAGGAGAAAACTGAATGGGTTGTAGTTCTACATGTGTCCTGTACAGGTGTGGACTGTTGCCTACAGTCCAACCCACTTTGAAGCCGTGGTTTGCCACAGCTAGCCCCATTGCCTCCTTCTCTTAGCCTTTCATTTTGGCCGTTTGGGTCCGTAGTCCTAGGGCATCTCCGCCTGCTTATCTGTGTGATAGGTTAACTACACCTCCCTGAGCTCCGAGACGCAACCAAGGCTAGGTTAGTAACTGCGCCTGGCAGGGACCAAGCCTCCACGGGAGGTGGAGGAAGTGGGCAGATTTCTTTCTCCTGTTTCGAAAGGCCGCTTGCTGGAGGACTAAGTAGACATGACTATGGGAGGTCAGAACTGGCCCAGCCCTGTCCTTGGGAGAAGCTCCCAGGGTCGGAGTTGAGGTCACCCAGGGGTTCTCTCTGAGAGTCCTCACAGCCTTTCTCTCAGCCTCGCCGTGCAGCTGGACCAGGGAGGAGAGTGGAGGGAGCTGGTGTACCAGCTCCCTGGCCCTCCTGGCAGTGTTGAGTCAAAGCTCAGTGAGAGGGGACTGGCCTCTAAGCCCCTCCTGGCCCAGAGGCCTATATGTGAATCTTCAGATAAAAATAACTGACTGAGGACCAGCCAGCCCTTCCCCCTTCCTGTGGAGGATGGGGGTGAGAGCAAACGTCCTTCATCTGGTGAGAAAGTCTCATGCCTCCAGTGCAGGCTGGTCCATGTGACTGGTCCTGGTTAGACGACTTTTCTTCCCCTTTTGTAGACAGTGGGAAGTTTAGGAGGAAGCAGAGCTGTTGGGCCTGTCTTGGCGTAGGAGGTAGCTTCCCTAGCAGCCTGCTTCTGAGAAATCTTAACCTTGCCAGGACTGTTCTCCTCCTTCCTTGGCTCCCTCCAGAGTGGGGATTGTGCCACGATACAAGGATGAGTGGCTTTGGGGCTCTGGGGCGATTTGTACCTGTCCGTTGGGTCTTAGATGAAATGGAAAGGGTAGCCTGTTACATCACATCTGCAGGGGAGTCCCTTGTATCCTTCCACTTGGGCAAGGGAGAACGCCATGCCTTCCTCCTGGTTCCTCCTGCTCCCTTGTGTTCATGCAGCTCTCCACCTGCTCAGCTCTCCCCAGCTTCAGAGGCCCCATTCCTTGTACCTCCTCCAGGAAGCCTTAACCTAGCTGCTCCAGTACAGTCTTGGAACCACTTGATTGGGATTTACAATCCAAGTTTGGATTATCCTGCCTCACGCTGGCCGCTACCAAGTGGTTTGATTTGTTCCAGTCCGTTTTGCAAATAGAGTCTAATGTTCTTAAGGAAGGAGATCAGGGATCATCAAAATGATCTCCCACATACTAGGCTTGTGTCACTCCCTCTGCTTAAATCCCCCTGCAGAACGCATGGTCAGTTGTGTGGTCAAAGCTGTACTTCTCTCTGCATGGCCGTCCTCCGCGATCCATCCAGCCCTGCCTCAGCCCCGCTCCTCTCCTTGCCCGAGATCAGCCATCAAGGAAATCTTGATGAGTGTGAGCTCCTTAGGCCGCCCTGTTTCTATCTCAGAGTAAATGTCCCCTCTCTGGAGAAGCCATCTGACCATCCTGCCTCGGGGGTCCTCTCCTTATTTTCTTCATTGTACTCACTGGTGCGTATAATTAGATGCTGGATCGTTTCCTTGTGTTTCATTTGTCTCCTCTGCTAGACTGGAAACCCCATGAGGTCTGGGATTGTATGTGTTCCAGGCATACCACTGGGTGTTAGGGATCGCCCTTATGTCTGGCACTTGGTTCAGTTTTCACAGTGTTGCTTGTCTTCTATATGCCAAACATGTAATAGATACTTTGTTTTTTTTTAAAGATTTATTTTTTTCTATGTATATGTGCATGTCTGCATGAGTTTATGTGCACCACATGCACGCACCAGCAAGAGACAAGAAGAGGTCATCAGATCCCCTGGAACCGGAGTTACAGGTGGTTGCAAGCCGTCGTGTGGGTGCTGAGGACTGAACCCAGGTCCTCTGCAGGAGCAGGAAGCAATCTCAACTGCTGAGCCATCTCCCTAGATACTTTATGTAATGTGTGACTTGAGAAAGTAATACCATGTCAGTCCAACAGGAGTCTGCTAGTGCAGTGATGACACACCCAGAAATGGGGAGTGACTTGCCCACAGCTATTTAAATGGCAGGCCCTGGGCTCCAGGCCACACTGCCTGGCCTGACCCAGCTTGACTCCCATCCTGTCCTCTAGCAAGGACTTGGTACTGAAGGCTACTTGGTTCTAGTGTCAAGAGGGTCAGTGGGTCTTCTTGGCCCTGGCTTTGTCATCGTATCTGGACTTTGTGGAGGACAAAGAAAGTCAGAAGTCAGCTATCGTCTGGGTATTTGAGACGTCTCTCGTGGACAGATGTGGGCTTAGCCACCATCAGCAGGAAGATGGAGTACAGTTGGGAGGCTGGCTCCTGTGACCAGCTCAGGGTGGGTGATCCCAGCAGTTGCCTCACCCTTGATCTGCTAGAGTGCCTCTCTTGTTAGACAGCTCACGACGTCATCCTGTGAGAGTCGACAGCCCCAGTAAGCCCAGGCTGGACCCCTCTCCTCTCCCCCACTGCTCCTGGGTCTGCAGGGAAACACAGGCTATTGGAGAACCCTTTCCATGCTGCCGTCAGACAGAAGAGTATTAGCCGTATCTAACACAGGCTGCTCTCCTTTGGTTAGGTGTGTCCTCCCTGCCTGTGTGTCCGCTGCTGGCCCACTGGGGTATAGTGTTGATTCATTTTTTTAAAATTTGAGGCGGGGGTTTCCCTTTGTTTTCCAGGCTGTTATCAAATGCTTATAATTGTGCAATCCTTCTGCCTCAGCCTCCTGAGCAGCTGGGACCACAGGCACGCACCATGATGCTCAGCCTCATTGTGGGTGATTTAGAAAATACCAAAGGCCCTTTCTGAGGAGAGTGCACCCAAAGCCCCCTTATCCCAGGCAGTGCTTAGGGGCGGCTGAGTTACCAAGTCACTGCCCCTTCCACTTGTCGGCCGGGGTGATCTTGGTGCAGATAAGCAAAGAAAGGTTGCTTTCGTTTTCATGTCAACAGGCATTGAGAAAGAGTCTTGAGACCAAAACCCACGCTGTGGGAAAGATCCTGCTCACTTAGCCATGTCTACGTGTCTGCCACGGATGTGGGAAGTAGGAGGGTGGCATGTCGTCCCTGCTCCTCTCCCTTACCAAGTGACTAGAGCCGAGATAGCAGTGAATCCGAGCCAGTGGTTTGGTTTTGTTGGGACGGGCTCTCATTGTGTCGCACAGGCTGGTCTGCGTGCAGTCCTCCTGCCTCACCCTCTGGAGTGTTACCATTCCAGACCTGGCTTGAGCTGGTCTTCAGTTTCTTCATGGTTTGACCCCCTGAGTACGAGAACCGCCTTCTGTTTCTCAAAAGGAAGCAGCTAAGGAGCTGGCCTCCCAGGCAACACTCTCTTCCACTGAAGCGTGACGAAGAGGCTTATGACTGGGGCAGGAGGCTGTTGGGGAAGAGACCAGGGACCTGTTAGATGGAGCAGTGAACACATAGCAGCCAG
Organism: Peromyscus eremicus; assembly: GCF_949786415.1. Taxonomy (NCBI): domain Eukaryota; kingdom Metazoa; phylum Chordata; class Mammalia; order Rodentia; family Cricetidae; genus Peromyscus; species Peromyscus eremicus. Next base: position 59,608,402 of record NC_081423.1, on the reverse strand, counting down.
GGGTTAGGGGTTGTGAGCTCCGATGGGGGAAGGGATGTGCCATGGCTGCCCTGGCAGATTGCTTCTGCCAGGTTCCCTCTCTTTGCAAATGGCTTGTTGGGACCTGCGACACCAACTCTGAGACAGAAACTGTCCAAGGTGCTCCGCCTTCAGCGGCCTTGTCTAGGCAGGACTTGGGCGGCATTGTATGTTAATTAGGGTCACAATCTGCCTGGGACCTGCCAACGTTCTGGTTCATTCATCCCCACCTCTGCACTTTGTCCCTCTTCAGCCCATGAAACCCCTGAAGGCCACAGCCACCACCTCCCAGCCCGTGCTCACCATCCAGCAGATCGAGACCATCTTCTACAAGATCCAGGATATTTATGAGATCCACAAGGAGTTCTACGACAACCTCTGCCCCAAGGTGCAGCAATGGGACAGCCAAGTCACCATGGGCCACCTTTTCCAGAAGCTGGTGAGTTTCCCAAGAGGGCTTGTCTCCATGACAGACTGGTGTCATGGTGGAATAGGACCTTGGGAGAGGACTGGTCACTCTAGCCCTCTTGGCCTTCTTTAGGTAGGTCACCTCTGAGCCCTTGGAGGCCAGTCTAGGCCTATGTTCTTTCAGGCAGCTGAGCTTGGCTCTTTAGCCCCAGCCCCAGCCTAGCAGAGCCCTGAAAGAGCTTCTAGGCATAGCAGTGGAGAAGGCCGGGTGTGTGAGTGTTTCTGGGGAATGCTGCTTTTGTGTGTATGGTAGTTCCTTTGAGCGCTGGAATGGAGGAGCTTCCTCTGCCAGGATGCAGGTCCTCTGCCACTCTGTGGACCAAGAAGCATGTGACAGGCTTCAGGAGAAGGACGGCTCACCTGAGACCTTGGGAGGCCCCTGCGTCCACTGCTGCCCTTGCACAGTGAAGCAGCTGGACTCATAGGTCCTGACGAGTGTGGTTGGTCCCCAGAGCAGAGAGCACCAACAGCCGGCTTTATGTGCCGCTGCTCGGAGGGCAAGAGCAAAGGCTCAGTGTTAGAAGGTGTTCACGAAGTTCTCTGGTTGCCAAGGCTTCCATGACACTCTCTCCCCTAGCTCTAAGTCCCCTTTATACCAAGGCACTTCCCGACCTCTACAGACTTGTGGCTTTGTCTACGTAAAATGACCTTCCCTCTCTCCCTGGCTTTTCTTGGTCTAGTCTCAAGTTCGAATGACCTCAGAGAAGCTTTTCAGGCCCTGTGTTTGTCCCTCATGAACACTTATAACTGCCTGTCCCCTGAAGCTATAAACTCTGGAACAATCTGTATATTCTTCTCATTAGACTCCCAGAACCACCCCAGTGATGGATGATGAGTGAATGGATGGATAGATGCACTGTGACCTTGATTGAGGCTGGGGAGAACTTGAGTGTCGGAGATACCTGTGTCCTGACAGCCATGTTTTTAAGACCACAAGTGTTGTGGGGACAAGCACAGCCAGAGCCAGGTCACAGCTGGGCTTGAATCCCAGCTCTGCCGCAGATGATCCTGGGACAGCTTACCCTGCCTCCTATTCTCAGCGTCCTCCTCTATAAAGAGGGGTACTAATAGTCAGTTGGATTATTGGCAGGAGTGAGTTAACAACTGTTGTCATTACTACTGTTTTAGGAAGAGGTACTCGGAAGGTGTCATTTCCCAGAATGCCATACTTCTGGTTGTAGGGGACCGGCTGCTTCCCCTGGTGCAGGCATGGTGAATACCTAGTCATCTTTCCCTGTTCACAGAAGTCTGAGATGACTGGCATGGGGCAGCTGCTGCTCAACCTTCACAGCAAACAACCAACGCTGATGGGAGGGAGGACAGGTAGCCAGAGCGGAGAGGCAGAGCTCTCCGGTTTGACGTTTCTGTTGCTTTTTGGTGCAGGGTCTCTGTAACCCAGGGTGACCTTGAACTTGCAACTATCCTTCTGCCTCAATCTCCCAAGTGCTGGGACAGCAGGTGTGAGCTACCACGCATAGCTTTACCAATTTGTCTGTATTATTCCCCCCCATCGTCCGCTAGGTCTTAGCTCCACTGGTCTGGTTATGAATTTGCTTCCCACTGTCCCGAACCCCCAGCATCGTGAACTGATGCCTGCCACCCTGAGGCTGCCTGCTTGGCGAGGCCTGGGTGGAGCCAGGGCAAGCTAGGCATCTGGAGACAGTTTATTTCAGATGAAGTCTCTGGGTATTTGATTATCCATTACCAAGAGGAGGGAATTAGCATCTCTGCTGTTTGTTTTATGAGATCACTCCAGTGCCAAACTCCTGTTTCCAGGCAACCTGCACTTCCCAGTTAATGACCCTGGCAGGCCGGGCCTCTGGCCTTCCAGCCTCAGATAACTATGGAGATGAAAGAACCTGGCATGGCCCATGACCCCTGCACACAGGTGGCTTCTGGGTCACAAGAGGGTAGCAACACACATCCCCGTGCTTTGTTTTTCTCGTGGTAATACAGGAGACCAGGGTGTAGCTCGGTCTCTTGAGTGTTTGCCTAGCTTGCAGGAAGGCCTGAGTTCAGTCCCTTTCTCTAAATAAAACTGGGTGTGGTGAGCCACACCTGTAACCCTTGCACTCTGGAGGCAACAGGCACCTTGGCTGCATAGTGAGTTTGAGACCAGGCTGGGATACGGGAGACACTCAAACAAAACAAAAAAAAAAAAAAGAAAAAGAAATCATGAGAAGAGAGGGTACAGGAACCCTTCCTGGAAGATCGTGCTGACTTCGGAAGTGTCTGTCTGGGACGTCTTCTGCGGCTTGGAGCACCTGGAGAAAAGCGCACTTGAGCCCTCTGCCGGGAGCTTTCCTTGGGCCTTTGTCCTCTCCAGCATCCCAGTTCAAACTCCTCTCTGGCTTACCCATCCCAAGGGCAGCCTCTGCAGCTTCCAGGAGGGGCCTCTCCTCCCTGGGTGGTGCTAGACTTTCCTGACAGACACACTGCACCCTGCCCCTGCCCAGCCTTTGGGTCCTGAAGGAACAGAGTGATCTTGAGTGGGGCACAGGAGCAGCACACATTCCCGGCACCTTGGCTGGAAGTAGAAGCTCCCGAGGGCGCCTGCAGCAGCTGTGTCCTTTTGCTGCTTCATTGAGAAAAAAACTTAAACCAGAAAATCTTGAGGATAATAGAGTAGACAACTGTGCCTGCAGCTCTCAGAGTAACAGATGTTAGGATCAGCAGAGAAATGTTTACTTTTTTCTGTTATTTTATCCTCTTCTTCCTCCTCCCTCCCTTCATAAAACATTATTATTATTATTATTATTATTATTATTATTATTATTATTATTATCTGTGTGACTGCATAATGTGTAAGGGCAATCGGGGAAGGGTGTATACAGTCTGTTTTCTCCTTCCACCATTACATGGATTCTGGGGATCAAATTCCGGTCACCAGGCTATGTGGCAAGAGCCTTTACTCGATGAGTCATCTTGTTGGTCCCTCCCCTAGTAAAACTTTCTAATAAAAATTAAGTTTTAGCCAGGAGGCTGAGGCAGGAGAATTACAAGTTCAAGGCCAGACTGGGCCACTTAGTGAGTGAGACCTTTTCTCCAAATGGAAAGTAAAAAGCACATCTGTAATTCCAGCGCTTGGAAGGTGGAAACAGAAAGATCAGGAGTTCAAGGCCATCCCTGGCTACATAAGGAATTTGAGACTAGCCTGAGCTCCACGAGACCCTGTCTGATAAACAGTAAACAAAATTAAAAACATATGAAGAATTCTAAACAAAGGTGAAGTCTGCTCCTCCTTTCCCTTTTCCTCTTGAAGCAGCTTGCTGGGAATTGGATGTGGAGTTGTAGAGACTGCAGTTTGTATTTTTGATACTTCATATTCTTGTGATACTGTATGCACTTTTAAAATGTGCAAGCACGTGTGTGTAAGCATTTTGCAATTCAGCCACTACTTGCCTTTGACACGCATCAGTGTTCACTCATTTGGACTGTGTCTAGCAGAGTTTCTGTGTTTGGGAGCATTTGTTCAGCTCTCTGACCATAGGGAAGAAGGAAGGAGGCTGTGAGTATCCTTGCTCAGGTCTCCTTGGGCACGATCATGTCTAGGTTTTTTAAGAGCAGTATTAGCCAATGGAAACAGGTTGTGAGCCGCATATAATTTTTCATTATTTTATTAATTATAATTGTGTGTGAGAGAGTGAGTATAGATGTGGAGGCAGCGATGGTGCATGTGTGGAGGTCAGAGGGGGCAACTTTCAGGAGTTGATTCTCACTGACCAAGGGTTTAGGAACTGAACTAAATGCAATAAGCTATTTTGCCCACTCTGCTGGCTTGCTGGTCTCGCATATATACATTGAAATGTCCTAGTAGCCACTTAAAAAAAAAAAAAAACAAACAGTAGTGGGGTTTGAACCCAGGGCCTCACACATACAGGGAAACTCTTAACACTTCGCTGTGTTCCCAGTCCTAGGAAGCACAGTTTTTAAAAGTAAAAATAAAGACTGGAAGTAGCTCCATGGTAAGGTGGTTGCTTCCCATACCCAAAGCTCTGGGTTTGATCCAGGAAGACAGAAAAAAAAAAAAAATACAAGGTGGATGTGGTAGCGCCTGCTTGATCTCCCAGCTGCCAGGGAGACTGAGGCAGAAAGATCACTTGAACTCAGGCGTTTGGGGCTGGCTGGGCGGTGCAGTAAGAGCAGAGAGAAAAGGAAGAAGGAGACACACAGAGCTGGTGAGATGACCTGAGTTCGATCCCTGGATTCCACAATAATAGAAAGATGTAACTGACTCCTGACTGTTTTATGCATATAAGCATTTGCCTAACTGTATGTTTGTGCACCACATAGGTGCCCTCTGAGGCTAGAAGAGGGCTTTGGATCACTTGGGACCAGAGTCACAGCCAGTTGTGAGCTGCTGTGTGGGTGCTAGGAATTGAACCTGGGTCCTTTGGAATTGCAGCCAGTGCTCGCAACTGCTGAGCTATCTCTCCAGTCCCTGAAAGTTGTCTTCTGGCCTGAATGCTGTGGCACATGAGCACTTGTACTCAACACACTTCCATCGTGCACATACAGATAATAAAAACTGTAAAAGGGTTGGAGTGATGGCTGGGCAGTGAAGATCGCTTCTGCTCTTTCAGACGATCCAGAATTGGTTTCCAGTACCCACATAGTGTGGCTTACAACTGCCTATAATGTGGTGCACAGACAGAGATGCAGGTTAACATCCACACATACAAAAGAAAATGAATTAAAAAAATAATTGGGAGCAGGGCTAGGCATGGTGGCACGTGCCTGTAATCTCAGGACTCAGAAGGTGGAGGCAATTGGATGAAGAGTTCAAGGTCATTCTCAACTACATAACAAGTCCTAGGCCAGCCTGGAATACATGAGACACTGTTTCAAAAAAACAAATGAATAAAGATATGTATACGTAGGGGATAACTTATATCCTCTTTTATATACCAAGTCCTTGAAATCCAGTGTGGATTTGTTACTGTTTTATTTATTTTTGTTGAGATAGGGTCTCACTGTGTATTCTTGGCTGTCCTGAAAGTGCCTATGTAGTTAGTCCATGTTGGCCTTGAGACCCATCTGCCTCTGCCTCCTGAATGCTAGGAGTAAAGATGTGTTACCACACCTGGCCACCAATGTGGAGTTTTTACATGTAACATATGTCAATTTGCATTGGCCACATTGTACATGTTCAGTATTCATGTTACTCACAGCCACTGTATTAGACAACATAGTGTTGTGATTTGTGTTAGTGGTAGATTTGCTAAGCCGTAGGCTGAAGCTGTGCCTCTGGTCAGTTTGATTAGTCACTGACAAATTAGTTGTAGTGACATACTATAGTCTGAGGGCTCGAACCAAAGCTTAATGCCGTCAGACTCTCAATTTTGACCCTTCAAATGGACATGGCATGGAATTGTAGCTTTAATTTGCCTGCCTGCTCTTTGTTCTCTCGAGAGGGAATACTTGTACACAGCCCAGAAAAATATTTGAGCAGCCATAAATATTTGAGCAATTAAATTAGCCAAGCCTCACTTTTCCTTTTTGAAGAAAGGGTGACGGACCCATCCTTGCCTCATAATGACAGGTCAGGCTTCGCCAGTCAGGACAAGTGTGTTAGGGTCCAGGTGGGCATGCAGGTGTGTAGTGAGGCAGGGGTTCTGGCTCCCCGGAAGCTGAAGGGGTGGGGACAGGACCTAAGGGACTCAGCATGGAGAAGGAGGCTGAGCGAGCTACACATGCCCACCGGCTGCTTTGTCTCCCCTGCTCTGTTTAATTCCAAGATGTGAAAGAAGTGTAAGGCATTAAAGGCTTCAAGCCTGGGAGACCTTGATGGTACTAAGGGAAAACAAACAAACAAACCAATAGCAACAAAAAACAACACTACAGAAAACCAAGTGTTATGATACATTAAATTTCTGGCATGCCAACAAAAGCCCTGCCCTGCCCTCCCCACTCCCAGTACCCCCTTGCTAACCTATTGGCTGAGCCGGTTTCCATGGAAACTGTCAAGTTCAAAGGGATACTGTAGTATGTTCGTCTCTGCCTTTCCCCTGGTTTCCAGCGAGCCTTTTTGGAGCTGAGTTAGAGGTTCTGAGTGCTAAGGGGGCTCCAGGAGCTCAGGTTCAGCGTTCATCCATTCACTAACCCTCTCTCCATCCCGCTGTCACCCTCCACTCCCCACATCCCGTCTCCTCCCTGCAGGCCAGCCAGCTTGGCGTGTACAAAGCCTTTGTGGATAACTATAAAGTCGCTCTGGAGACAGCCGAGAAGTGCAGCCAGTCCAACAACCAGTTCCAGAAGATCTCTGAGGTAGGCAGCTCTCCCTACAACCATCCCCATCCACCCTGGGCTCCAAGTCTATGGATTCCTCCCTGGCTTGCCCCAGGGAAGCTCTTCGCCACAATAATGCTCAGCCTGACATTTGCTTTCTTGCAACTGACATTTTTCCTCTTAATACAAGAATATCGATTGGTTTGATTTGTTTTTTCAGATTAGAAAGTAGAACAGAGGAGGCAAATAAATAAATAAATAAATAAAGGAGGGGCAATATTCCCCGTGACATTCCCAAGTGACTTCTCCACCTTGGCCTTTGTTTCTTCTGTGGAATGAGCCTTTTGGACCTGTCTAGCTCATCTCAAAACTTTCCCGATGGGGGTTGGCTTGGAAAGATGATGGTCCGGCCAGCAGTTAAAAGCTCCTGCTGTTCTTTAGAAGATCTGAGTTTGGTTTCTAGCACCCAAGTTGGGTGACCACTTGTAATTCCAGCTGCAGATTCCATGCCTCTGCCCTTCTCGGGTACCTGCATTCCTGTGTACATACCCACACACATCATTTTAAGAACGGAATCACCAGAGGCATTGTTTAAAGTGCAGGTGCCCAGGCTCCTCGTTACTTGGAAAGCTCACGCCTTTTATCTTTTCTTCTCTCTCGGGCATCTCCTCTCTCTCTCTCTCTCTCTCTCTCTCTCTCTCTCTCTCTCTCTCTCTCTCTCACTCTGTGCAGTTCAGGCCACAATCTTCCTGCCTCAGCCTCCTGATGGCCAGATCTTCTTACTGGGGTGGGGGTGGGGGGTGGATCAGAGGCAGGAGTTTACATTCTGATGGGCTCCTGACTTACCCTCAGGAAGGGAGGTTTGGGGAACTCTGGACTAAGTAAGTAGTTTTGAAAAGTACTTGCAGCTCTAAGACTCAGTCTCATGGAATCACCCAGAGTCAGTTAAGGACAGAAGAAGCCCTTAGATCCCTTTGGCTAGGAACATGCCTGCCGCTGCTCTACAGCCAAGCCTGCTCCTCCTACACCTATGTATGGTAGAGGTAGGAATTTACTTGCCATTGGCACTCTTTGGTTGTTATTATTGTTGTTTGGTTTTTGAGACAAGGTCTTACCACGTATTCTCGATGGGCCTGAAACTCACTTAACCCAGGCTGGCCTCAGACTTGCAGCATTCCTCCTGGGTGCTAGGGTTATAGATGTGGACCTCTGTGCCCCACTTGGCTTTGGCATTTCTATCCAGAAAGTGGCAAGGAGAGGCTGATTCTCTGGGATCCTTCAGCTCTGTTCAGCTCATTATCCAGAAAGACCCCTGTGACACTCCTAAGCACTAGCCTTGGAGGAAGTACCCATTGGAGCTCAGGGTACTTCCCTGAGCCTCTGTTTCAGAGGGATCTGGGGGGTGGGGGTCCTTCTATAGTTTTGAAAGTTTCCTGCCTTGAAGTTCCCCTTTCCCCAGCTTTGGTGCTAGAAGAGCAAGGGAGACACATAATTCCCTGAAACTGCTGGGATTCCACATTATACCTAACTTGGAATCAGTCTAGAGACCACGCAGCAGTTGGACAGGTGGAAATGAAAATGTGATGCCAGGTGTGATGACACACACCTGTAATCCCAGGACTCAGGAGGCAGAGGCAAGTGGATCTCTGTGAGTTCAAGGCCAGCCTGGTCTATATAGCCACTTCCAGGCCAGCCAGGGCTACATAGATAGTGAGACCCTGTCTTAAGAAAGGGAGAGATGGAGGGGCTGGAGAGATGGCTCAGCAGCTAAGAGCACTGGCTGCTTTTCCAGAGGACCCGGGTTCAATTCCCAGCACCCACATGGCAGCTCACAGCTGTCTGTAACTCCGTTTCCAGGGGATCTGACGCCTTTACATCAATGCATATAAAATAAAAAAATAAAAGCAAGCGAGATGGTGATGAGGGGAGGGAGAGGTAGACAGCCTAAATAAATAAGATAAATTTTAAAAAAGAAAAAAATGGCAGTTTGATTATTAGAAAAAGCAGATGTGAAATTGTAGGTTTGGGTGTATAATCACATGGATCTTATGCTTCACCTCTAGAAACACATGTTCTGTTCAGTTTCTAGAAGAATAGGAAGCCGCAGAGAGGAGGCTTGTGCTCAGTTTCTTCTCCCAAGAAGAAACTTCTTGTCCCTAGTGTCCTCCTAGGACAAGGGTGGGGAAATCCCTCTTGGCTGGAGACATGATGCTTCCTTTCAGCATCCCACCTTCTCTGGGAATGAACTGGACTCCCTGGTGTGTGTTCACAGTGGCTGCTGTGTCCCTGGGTACCCAGAGGTCATCATGGTCTAGAGAGTGTCCAGAGACTGTGAAGTCCCCTCTTAGCCTGGCTGACTGCTTGTTCTCTGTGCATCCATGCAGAAGTACCCCCTCGCATCCATGCATTAAGTACTCCCCGCCCCCCCAGTCCCCAAAGCCTATTCCAGAGGACAGAGCCAGGCCCATGGCCCTCTGCCAGGTGGCTGCTCATCTTGACTCACTCAGTAGAGATGACGCTGATGCTTCCTGCTGGCGCTGCCACTTAATTACTGCAATTAGGTCCTTCTCTGCAGCAGCAGTGATTTCATACCTCTAGGCTGCACTGGAGGGGGTGTGGACCACAATCCCTTAAAGCAGGGAATCCAGGCACCAGTGAGAGACAGACTCAGTCTAGAGAAGCTGAGTTAACCACCCGCCTCCCCCACCCCACCCCACCCCATGCCAGGCTCATTTCCTGGGGGTTTTCTCTGTCTAGAAACAGCTGGAGATGGTGTAGGAAATGAGCTCCTACTGTGTGGGCCTTGCCTCCCTCCAAGCAGAGCAGGCAGCATCACATGGGCACATGACCTTGGCCTCACCTTGCCCCCTTGCCTCCCAGGAGGACATGCCTCTTGTAGACTGCGGCTCATCTTGCCTAGTGAGAGTTGCATTTCAGCTCCAGTTTCAGGCTGCACTGTCCTGTTGGCAAAGGCTGGGGTGTCTCTTCGTCTAAAGCAGATGGAAGAGGTTTAGATCTGAAGATCTCTGGTGCCCAAAGTCTGTTCCCCGAATGTATTCCTGGATCACTTGTCATAGGTCCCAGGAGAGGTAGTGGGGAATGTCGACAGGGCTGGGGCTGGGTTAGTCCTTATGTGGGGAGGGTTCAGCTTCGCCCGCCCTGTGGACTCCAAGCCCATCTCCTCCCTGCATATTCCCAGGTGTGCAGATCCCCTCTGTCATTCCCAAAGGTCAGCCGGCATACCTAATGCTTATTGACTTCAGCTCTGTCTTCCCAGGGCTAATGTATGTACATCCCTGAGGAGCGGTTGGCAGTGGAGAGGGTCCCTGCTCTTGGCCACACTCATCCTTTAGAGGGCATCGGGGGGTGGGGGTGGGGGGCAGGTCTTAGGAGTTCGTTTTGCCGCAGAACTTTCTAGTAATCAGTCTTAACTCTGGCTCCCAGAGTCTGTCTTCCTGTCTCTTCATTACGTATGCCCTGAATTTCAAAGCCCCCCTTCTCTCCAATAAGAGAGGGAGGCTGGGGGACAGACCTGGTAGTGATTTTTCTCCTCCTTCTCACAGGAACTCAAAGTGAAAGGTCCCAAGGACTCTAAGGACAGCCATACGTCAGTCACCATGGAAGGTACTTTGGGGGAGTGGACTGGATTACAGTTGTCTTCCTTTGTTTTAGTGAACTATGGGCTGTGTGAACGTGGTGGCCTGTGTGTGTGTGTGTGTGTGTGTGTGTGTGTGTGTCTGTGTGTCTGTGTGTGTCTGTCTGTTTGTGCCTGCCCGCCTGCCTGCCTCTCCTCCCTAGGCAGCAGGCCAGCTACAAACGTGCTCCTCCTTAGGATGCCAGCAGGCATTTGGTCCCTCCTCCCTCCTCCCCTCCCTTCCTCCTCCTGCCTCTCCACGCTCCTGCCCTCCCCCTTGTTGGATGAGCACTCGGAAGGAAGGAAGCGGCTGCTTGATTCTGGAGGCTGTGCAGCAGCAGCCAGCAAGGTGGCCGAGTGCTGGAGTGTGGCTGGAGTGCGGAGGAGAGCCAGGAGCCTGGAGCAATGGCTGCAGGTCCCCGCTGCGGGGAGAGAGGCTGCCATGGAAATCCTCTTCATTATTCGCTTCTGCTGTAACTGCACCTATGGTAACCCAGGCGCCCCTCCGTGGGAAGTGCCATGCCTTAAGCCATCTGGGGGCCGCCGGCGAGAATAGACTTCAGTCTGGTCAGCAGGATTTAGGGGCTGCAAGGAAGGGAGGACGGCCATGTGGCTGAACCCACTTGGGTTTGCTTTTGTGGTCAGCCTGGAGTTGAAATCCAGAGGCTGCACAGCAGAGGGGCAGAGTATCTTGGAAATGGAGGGTCCAGGCTTAGAAGGGTCCAGGTACTCCTGAGGCTGTGTGTGAAACTGGTGTTTGAGCATGTGCGTGCATGAGAGGCATTGAGCAACTTCCTGAAGAGGCTAAGGAAGGTGACAGGCTGTACCTAAAGGCCTGAGGTGGGGCAAAGGACAGCTGGGAGCAGCAGAGGGACAGTCTGGACAGCTGCACCTCAAGGCACGAGGCGCCAGCCTGAGCGGGAGAGAGAAGTTGGGAGTTTCTTTGTTTCGTGAGCAGAGAGGATGCTGAGCAGCCGATGTATTGTGTGCTCAGTGCACACGCTGTCTCCTCTCTGGACGGCTCTGGGAGAACAGGGGGTAGCTAGCTGGTTGTTCCCCCCCCCCCACCCCCAGCAGTATTAACATCCCTTAAAAGACCCGGAGCCCAGGTCCCAACACTCAGTGCAGAAGGTCCGCTTGCGAGGGGGGTGTGGCCGGCTGCTGCTTTGTGAAGGTCACACGCCCACTTCAGTGGAAGGGACTTGGAACAGCCTCTGTGCCTTCAGTTCCTTCAGTTGGGGTGAGGAGGTGTCCTGGGACGGGCACATGCTGTTAGCCAGGCTCCTGCTCATAAGGATGCCGAAGCAGGTGCAGGCAGGGAGTCCAGACCAGGCGGGTGACCTAAGCTGCCTCTGGCAGGGTGAGAGGGGCACATGCTGCCCTCCAGGCTCCCTGCTGTGGGTCCATGTGTGTCAGGGAGGCAGGTAGCTGGTGAAGGACCTTCCTCTCCCCTCCCACCAGGCGTTTTGTCTGCACCCTTCTCAGTCACTCTGCGTGCCTATCTCCGTGGTAACCTAGGGCTCCCATTTCAGGCTGATCTGAGGGGGGGGGGTGGCAGTCTGCTGGAGGAAAGATGCTGGCTGAGGTTGCCAGCTCTTTCCTAAAGGCCTGTATGTCAGGGAGCTAGCTGCTCTGGACCACCGCCCCCTTGTGTTCCTCAGGTTGCTGTGTGTCCCGTGCTCATGGTGGGAGCAGCCTTTGTGCTGCCCTTCAGCTGATTCCAACAGGCTGGGGCCCGGTGAAGAGCGGGTCTTGAAGCGCTGTTGTCGGGTCAGGGAGGAAATGCTGGGCCTGGCTGAGGGGCTGGTTAAGTGTCTGCTGGTTTTCTAACAAGGGAGAAGGGTCAGCTCTCTGCTCCCTCTTCCCTCCTGAGAAGGTAGCTCGGTCTTACTGAAGCAGTCCCGAGACCTGGAGTCCAGGGATCTCTTTGGTCCTCGTGATACCATAATCTTTGAAGTCTGCTTCAAAGTGGGAAGTAGGATGGGAGCTGCCTCTACAGCGAGAACTCACCTAGGTAGATGGAGAACACTTACATGTGGAGTTCCACCACCCCACTCTCTCTTGAGGAAGAAGATAGTCCAGTTGTAAGCACATGGGTGAACCAAAATTCAAAGCCTAACCACCTCTCAAGGCTTTGTGATGATAGGCAAGTAACGTGTGCCTGAGTGTGCACCGTGAAAGTGGGCTAGTGAAAATTGTGTCACTTTATAATGACAGGAAACAGTGCCCACAAGGCAGTTCCGTGAAACCTGGCAAGAGACCAGCTTGTTCATATTGGTGTTTATAAAGGTGTGGTCAGGGAAGGCTTCCTGGAGGAGGGAGAGAGACAAGCAAGACAACTTGTTGGAAGGCACCTATCCCAGAAGAGAGGGGAAAGTGTGATGCAGGAGAAGAAAATTGGCTGCCCTGCAGAGCCCAGGAACAAGGAAGGGGCGGGGCCAGTGGAGCAAGGGGGGGTCATTCAGAAGCCAGGGCAAGCAAAGGCACTGGGGGCAACCTTCCTTGATCGATCCCCTCCCACCCATCTGATCCCCCTTGGCCAGTGCCAGAACTGCGGAATTCATTCCATGGCCCTGTCAGATGGACTCTTGAGGTGACTTCAGGCGTATTAATAACCCCCCCTGAAACCTGACCCACCATTTCTGCAGACTCTGAGCTTAGTCAGAAACCTCTCCCTCCTGGGACCCGGAGAGGGCTGCAGAGGATGATGGTGCAGTGTCAGCTTTCCTGGGGGATGGGACTCTGGGCCCACCCAGCCTGTCTGTTGACCTTGTGCCTGCCATCAGGTCTCAGTGGTTCTAGTCTGACTCTTCCCACTGTGGTGCAGATGCTTGAGCCACAGGTGGGTGGGGTGCCTTAGACAGCCTCGGAAATGAGACCCATGCGCATGACCAAGCTTTTCCCTCACTGTCCCGGTACACCCCAAACCCATGAATCTGCCTATTCCATCCCCTGTGGGCCGTCAGGGGGTAGCTAGAATTGGCCTGTTAAGAAAGAGCTACAAAAAAGTTACAGGTGTTGTGTTTGCATAAAACAGCGTTTTCTGGCTGCTAATACATGTCCATGTCAGCAGAATAGCTTTTTTATCCTTTGGAGATCTTCATTTAGTCGATGGAGTGTAGAGGGGACATCTGTTTCTTTTAAGAGCTGGCATGTGATCCTCATGGGCAGCCAAGCAAGGGCTAGGCTAGGGTGCTTAGCACACCTCAAGAACACGTCCTCAGATCTGCAGGGTGTCCCCTCAAGTGTTTGCTTAGCAGTTCACAAGGCATCTAGGGCTTTGGGACTCTGGTTTGGGGGAGGTCCAAGTGTGAAGTGTCTAGGATCTGGCCAGGTTCTATGGGACATTCACTTAGGGTTCTCTTTCCTCAGCCAACATTTTGCTTAGAGCACCTGTGGCAGCATGCCAAAGGACCTGGTCCCAGGACTTGAAGACCCAGGTGTAGGGCCAGCACTGAACCACCAGGCTGGGAAGACCAGTACACAGGAAGTGTTGGGCTGCTGGTTGCGGCCTCTACTATCCCTAATGAATCTCAGTGATCATTATTCATTGTCTGGGTCACAGAGGAGCGTGGCACATGGGACCTGGCTGACCTTGGATTTGCAGCTTCTTGGGGGCTTCTATAGCAAGACTCTACCCAAATTCCTTCAAGAAGTCTTTGCCCCTCAATCTGCCACTGGCTTGAGAATGGAGCATTTTGGTGGTGATCCGGCTTGAGGATGGAGCCTTCTGGTGGTGATTCGGCTTGAGGATGGAGCATTTTGGTGGTGATCCGGCTGGAGGCTGGAGCATTTTGGTGGTGATCCGGCTGGAGGATGGAGCATTTTGGTGGTGATCTGGCTCTGGCTTGCCTTTTGGCCCCTCAGCTGATGATGTCGATGGGGTCGAGGGCATGAAGAAGAGTCTTTTTTCATAGAGCTGAGGCCAAATATGTGAGGATGAATGCAGAGTGAGGTTCTCACCTGGGTGTGTCTGTCGTAGACTGGAAGAGCATGAGAATGATTGGCATGAGGGAGGTATCCTTTCTGGAAAAGTGGCAGGTGCCTCCCGCCATCCTGGAGTCCCAAGGGCACTATAGTGTGTTGAACTCTTGCAGGGTCTACCTTGGGTATATCTGTGTGGTTGTAAATGGGGTCCAGGGGCGCTTCAGCTGTGAGAGCCTGGTTGAGGTGGAGGGGGAGCCAGAGTGGACAGAGCTGTGTGTGTCCCCTGTTCCTTTTATTTAGCCTGTCCATGGAGTAAAAACAGAGGTATGGGTTGCCACAGAACCCACGTGGCTTCCGAGTGAATATTCATTCGGAGAAACAAGACAGATTAAAGGTCAACAGCTCACCTCTGTGATCCAGAGTTGGGACTTCATTTCCTGTTTCCTTTGTCCACCTTCCTTACAGCTCTGCTCTACAAGCCTATTGACCGGGTCACTCGGAGCACCCTGGTCCTACACGTGAGTGTGGGGCCCCAGAGTGGCCAGGGGGCGGGTTAGGAATTTTATGTGGAAGTACTGGGAGTCACTGAGACTCCATTTGGGGAGCAAGGCAGAGGGTCCCTGAGCCCTGATTGTGCCTGCCTAGCCTATGGTAACCATGCCAACGGGGCCAGGTCCTATATATAGCTTGGCTAGTAAGCTTGATATTTGGCCAAATGCTCCCTAGGAGGCAGACACTTGCTGCTGCTTCATCCCTGCCTTGTGGTCTCCAGGGTCCTGGGAGCAGCTGTGCAGTGGGCAGAAGCGTGTACCCCAGCTGCTTGGTGAGCTGAGGCTCGACCCAGCTGCTGCCCCTAGGGAAAAGAGTCCTGACCGCCGCAGAAGTCACCACTGCTGCTCTGACACAGGCAGAGCTGGACTAGAGTGTGGGTCCTAGAGTACCCCCTCAGAGTCCTTTGGGGGATTGCGTGACCCCCACTGTCTTCTCACTGAACTTGAGCTGGTCCCCTCTCAACTCACTACCCTGCCCCGTCCTTTCCCAGGATCTGTTGAAGCACACACCTGTGGACCACCCAGACTACCCGCTGCTCCAAGATGCCCTCCGAATCTCCCAGAATTTCCTGTCTAGCATTAACGAGGACATTGATCCCCGCCGGACTGCAGTCACAACCCCCAAGGGGGAGGTGAGTTCTGGGCCCTGCACAACTCCACACCTAGACTGAGTAGACAGTGGGCCAGGTCCCTTGTCCCTGCTGTCCTTGATGCTAGGCATCATACTGAGTGTCCTGTGTACCCACAGCCAAAGGGAGGCCTGCACCCTCGGCCATATCTATACCATGTCAGGTCCAGTTAAGAACTTTTAAGACTGTTGTCTCATTGGTCCCAGTAATAACCTGGTAAGACAGAAAAGGAAACTGAGCCTAGACAATCTCTGAGACTGGTACAAGCGTCCTTAAACAAAAATGTCAGAGTCAGATGTTTACTGGGCTGTAAATCTCCACACATTGCCCCCACCAGACGCTGGGCCTCTGGGTACTTCATTCTTGACATCTCCTTGCTCCGGTTGGGGTGATGATCTCAGGGAGGCCCTGGGAGACGCTCCGTCTACACAGTAGGTAGGCCAGCACTAGGCAACGGGCCCAGCAGCAGGAAGCACTAGTACTGGAGATGGCTTAGGCCTCCCAGGCTGCTGAAACGTCCTTGGAAACGCCTAGATGTGGCACTTCGGCTCTCCTGGGATGGTGTGGGAAGCTTCCTGATGGAAGAGGGAGAACGCCGTGTGAAGAATTGGGGAGACTGTGACCCTCAGGGGTCACCAGTCCGGCCCAGATTCAGTACCTTCTGTCTAATCGAGATAATTAAGTAGCATTTAGGAGGGAAGGCTGACTGGGTTTATGCTCCTTTGTTACATTTATGAGCCTCTCATGTCTGCTGGGAAGCGAAGTAATGAGAGACAGGGTCTGGAGCATGACTAATGGGGCATGGAGCGGGCATGCAAGCCCAGCCCTGGTTTGCACCACCTCGGAAAATGGCACTGCTGAAAATGGTCTTACTGTGGCGGTATCTGAAAAAAAAAAATCTCTAGAAGGCACGGAGCACCTTCGGTTTCGGGTTGTCTTAATCATACCCTTTCAGCATGCTCACGCACAGACGGGAGTGTATGTAGGTCACACAGTATAGAGTGCACACAGGGAAGGCTGGACTAGATAGATGGTGACCGCTCCGGAGAAGCCCGCCGGCTCCGAGGATGGCAGGGAGGAAACACTGCATGGCTCATAGACAGCGAAATGCTTCGGATTGCTGCAGTCCCTCCCCCTCAGGGAAGCCCAGGGTCTTCCATCCACAGTTGAATAATCCACTGAGAAGTAGTGTAGAGGAGCCTGAGTAGGTTGGCTGGGCAAGATGAGCCAAAACTAGATCAAACTCTCCATGGGGGGGGTGGAGGGCTGTGAGGTTGGAGGTGTTCATGGCCAAGGATGGAGAAACCAAGTCATTCCAGAGAGTTTTGATCCAGGGCAAGCTGCTGAGAGCTGTGGGAGAGGGTGTGGTTACTGAGTTATGTTAATGGCATACCCTGTGTCCGCGCACTGTGCTATATCCCACGGCCGATGCTGCTTCCCAAGGCAGATCCCGGCCTCTGCGCTGTACAGACAGTAAATCCGAGATTAGAGGGGAGCACAGCTGAGAAAGGACAGAGTCAAGACTCCAAAACCAGTGCAGTGCAGGCCGGGCCCCCGCTGCTCTCTCCCCTCTGAGCAGGTCGGGGTGTCCTGTCTCCCTCAGACTCGGCAGCTGGTGAAGGATGGCTTCCTGGTAGAAATGTCTGAGAGCTCCCGGAAGCTGCGGCACGTCTTTCTCTTCACAGATGTCCTACTGTGTGCCAAGCTGAAGAAGACCTCTGCAGGGTGAGAGTGTGGGGAGTGGGGTCACAGTCGAGGACCGCGGCAGTGCCCGCGTGTTACCCAGGAGCGGTGGCTCCCATCTGGAGGGAGGCTAACACAGAGTTCACAGCAAGTTTAAGGCTTCCAGGGTGACAGTGTGAGACCACACACATATGTTCAATTCGGTTTTACTGTGTAATCTTTTCTAAAAAAGAATCATGTTGTTTTAATGATAAAGGTCATATATTAGAGGAAAAAATAACCTACTTGAAGATAAGTGTTAAGTCTTCTGTGACTGTATTTCTTTCCTGTACTTTTTTAATTTTTTTGTGCTTTTTCTCATAGTTGTACTAACAGAGAATGCCCAATTGGGGGCTCTGCTTTTTTATTTATTTTTTTGGGGGGGTATTTTTGAGACAGCATCTCTCTTTGTAGCTCTGGCTGTCTTGGAACTCACTATGTAGACCTTGAACTCATAGAGATCTGCCGCCTCTGCCTGCCCAGCACTTGGATTAAAGGTGTGCACAACTTCATCTAGCTTGGGCTCTGCCTTTTCTGTTCCTTGCCGTAAGCATTTTTCTTACTGCTGCTGAATGTCACAGCCACTGCTTTACTTTTCTGCGTGATATTAAGTGCGTATGCCATAATTTACGCAAGAATTCTCTCCTCATTAGACAAAGTTTTGTTTTTGTTTTTCGAGACAGGATTTCTCTGTGTAACAGCCCCTAGCTGTCCTGGAACTCACTTTGTAGCCCAGGCTGGCCTCGAACTCACAGAGATCCGCCTGTCTCTGCCTCCCAAGTGCTGAGATTAAAGGTGTGCACCACTACTCCCAGCTAACTACAATTCTGTGAATATTCATTACATCTGCTGCCATTTGTTGAGGGCTTCTGCCACTCCAAGTGCTATGACAATGTTTCAGATACATTATTTCTAATCTTCCTATCACCTTCACGGAGTGGTTATTGTTTTCCCTGTCTCACAGTCAGAAGTCATGGAGAAGGCAGATAGGTTGCCTAAGGTCACACAACTAGAAATGGAGGAGATAGGATTTGAACCCTAGTAACTCAGACGCTCCTTTTCAACTCCTTTTCAGTAGTGTGGACACACTTTGTGCATGACCAGAAAAGGTTGCTCCGTATTTACTCACATATTCTTCCAGCTACATTTATAACCTACTATGTGCTCAATATGTTGCCTCACACTGTAGAAGATCTGTGTGCTTATTGAAACATAAGGGACCAGAATTGGAAGCAAATCTAATTCTCAGAGGAAGTCAGAGCAGGGAGGAGGTCCTGTGGGCTTCTGCTGAGGGCACGACTCCCAGGAATGAGACCGCGGAGATGCCAGTAGTAAGCAGTGCACTGTGTTTATGCTCCTGTGTTACATTCATGAGCCACCAGTGTCTGCTGGGAAGGGAGGTAATCAGGGACAGGGTCTGCAGCATGACTAGCAAGACATGGAGCCCCCTCTACCTTCAGTCCTTCTCCCACAGCAGATACTAATAATCAGCCATGGCACCCTTTCCCACTAGGTGTGGATGTAGCTAGCTAGCTAGCTTGCCTGATCGAGCGATTGATTGGGATGAGGTCTTACTATGTAGCCTTACCTGGCCTGGAACTGTCTATGTAGACCAAGTTGGCCTTGAATTTATAGAGATCCACCTGCCTCTGCCTCTGAGTGCTGGGATTAAAGTCATATGCCACCACACCCAGCTTGGATGTAGTTTCATAACCCTCAGTCCAGGGCTCTGTGTGACATCTCTCTGATCCATAGAGATGGATCAGAACTGGCATTCAGAATAGCATCTGTTGCCCATCCCTACTGTAAAGGACCATGAATGTGAGCTTCAATATGGATAGACCAGAGAAGCTGGCAGGGTGCAAGGCACATGGTAAGAAAACATGAGCCCAGCCAGCAAGGCTTCATTCTTCTCAATACACAACAATTTGGATATTTAGAAGCACTAGTCCTACTGGGTGAAAAGACTATCAAGGTGAAGACCCAGACCTGATTCTCGATACTCCACATGTGTGTGCTTGATGTCCTCAAGGGCAGGGAGTGCTCCTGCCTCCCATGAGTCTCGGCAGATCCCTTTGTGGGTAGTTTTTTTGCTCTGGGTGAGCAGTTTGCGTTGAAGAGGCCACTTCGCTCAGCTCACGTCTCCCTGCTTGCTTACAGAAAGCATCAGCAATATGACTGTAAGTGGTACATCCCCCTGGCTGACTTAGTGTTCCCATCCCCTGAGGAGTCAGAGGCCAGTCCCCAGGTGCACCCCTTCCCAGACCACGAGCTAGAGGACATGAAAATGAAGATCTCTGCCCTCAAGAGTGAGATCCAGAAGGAGGTAAGTGCATGTTTTTGAACTGGGTGTTCTGGGAGGTGGTGGACTGGCTGTGGTAGGGGAGGCAGGACTCAAGAATGGGAGCCCCTGCTGTGTCAGTACTGAGGGAGGCCAGGACCAGTGCCTAGAGCTAGTGGGTTTAATTATGGAGCGCTTCCTTGGTGTTTGTTGAACAGTGTAGAAAGGGGAAGAGGAGGAGGGATGAGAGGCTTTCTTGAGAAAAAGCAGCCTGAACAGCACAGGAGGCCTCATGAGAAGTGACACCTCTAAAGGGCAGATAACTAGGGAGTGGACCCGAGTACCACAGTTGGCCGTCCTCATCTGTCAGGCACTAAGCGTATGCTAAGAAAGAAAACTGAGATTCTTGGGCTGGAGAGATAGCTCAGAGGTTAAGAGCACTGGCTGCTCTTCCAGAGGACCCGGGTTCAATTCCCAGCACCCAGTTTACTGCTGTCTATAGCTCCAATTCCAGGGGATCTGACACCTTCACAGACATACATGCAGGCAAAATACCAAATAAATAAATAAACCTTAAAGACAAAAGAAACCCTGAGATTCTTGTCACTCATAGAACGTCCCCAAATAGTTCTCTATATTAGTCCACAAAGTGAACCTCTAATCTTTTGAAAAACCTGATAGCCTGTGGGTCGTATTCACAGACCATGCTGTAGAAAAACTGTACAAAATAACTAGAAAGTTAGAACTTTTAAAGAGGAGGAATCAAAGCCAGGCGGTGGTGGCGCACGCCTTTAATCCCAGCACTCGGGAGGCAGAGGCAGACAGCTCTCTGAGTTCGAGGCCAGCCTGGTCTATAGAGCGAATTCCAGAACAGCCAAGGCTACACAGAGAGACCTTGTCTCAAAAAATCAAAAATATACAAATAAATACAATAATTATTAAAACTCATTTTTCTAGTTGTCAGTGTAATAAATGCTTACAGTGCTAGTAGGTAGAATAAAAGTGATTGCCACTCACCTTACACTATTAACAACTTGAAGTATATGTGGGTGCGTATGTGGGGGAGGGGGTGCGTCACAAGACCATGTGTCCTGTTCTGGTACTTTCTAAGCTGCTCACAGAACTACACCTGGAACTCTGGACTGTCGGAGTCCCTTTAGCAGCTAGAGTATATTCTGTCTCAACTGCCAAACGTGCATTTGTGCATTTGGAGTGTCCCTGGTTCCTTCCCCATAGGCAGGTCTACAGTGCACATTACTGCCCTGCGTCTGGAGTCTCTACAAGTGACATGGCTGGACAGTTGTGTGCATTCAGTTGGCAGAGAAAGTTGATTACCTTCTTCCTACAGGAAGGGCTGCCTGCGAGGTTTGTGGGAGTTTTGCCAGACTCTTACGTTAAGGGCTGGGGAGATGGCTCAGTGGTTAAAACGCTTGCCGTGCAAGCAAGAAGACCAGAGTTCAGACAAAAAGAACCTGTGTGAGTACTAGCTGAAGGAGGCACTAGCTGAAGGAGGCGGCCCTTCTGTAATTCCAGCACTTGGAATTACCCAGAGCGAGCTGGCTATCAAGACTTTAGGCCTGCACGTGTGTGTGAGCACACATGTGAACACACACATGCACATCACACACATCCATGAAGGGAAAAAAGAGGAGGTTCATCCAAATCAGAGAGCTTGGGAATGTCAGTGACCCTGAGATTTGAAGTACAGGAAGCTTCCTCGATGAAATAGAAAGTTGGGAAATTAGAGAAATCTACTTGGGCAGTGCGGGACAGACTTGTTAGCGAGCGGGCAAGCTTTGGTGGCGTATGAGGTCACAGGCCAGGCTCGGAGGCCCTGCTGTCGGATCAGCAGCTGGGACTCAATGCTGCAGGGTGTCCGAGGGCTTTCTAATAGAGGCTGATGAGTGTCGGGGGAGAGTATGAGAGTTCACTTATAGAATCTGTGAGAAGAGGCCTTACTACTATTATCCAGGACTAGTCAGGTCATTGGGGTTTCCTCGGTGAAGCACAGTAGAGGAGATGCTTCGGATTGGCTAGTTCCCATACTACTGGGGGGCTCTGGCTTTGGGGTGGTCTGGTTATCTGGCCTGACATTGGATGTTCTGTAAAGAGGGTCAGGGCTGCAGCCTTGTGTTAGCTGCATGCGAATGGTAAACTCACAGAAGGGTTAGTTGGGAATTAGCTGGCTCTTAGGAGGTGCATACCTAGGCCCTAGATATCAAAACCTCATGAAATACGGCAAATAAAAAACGGATTAGCACACAGGAGAATGTCGTGCTTAGCGCAGCTGAGCAAGATGTGAAGTTTTTGTACGAGGGAAAACACCCGTGTCTTGTCCCCTGCAGAAGGCCAACAAGGGACAGAGCCGAGCCATTGAGCGCCTCAAAAAGAAGATGTTTGAGAACGAGTTCTTGCTGCTGCTCAATTCCCCCACAATCCCGTTCCGGATACACAATCGGAATGGAAAGGTCAGGACGAGCAGGGTGAAGGGCTACCTGTTGTTCCCTTCGTTCAGGGCTGCCCACTTCTGGCATTGACCCATGGGAATCAGGGACGGGGGCTGGGACCCCCATTTCCCAAGAAATCTGCCACAGCCCTAGATAGCTCTCCTTGGTAGCAGAAAGCTACTGCCCTCTGCTGGGCACCCTTGGCACTGCCACTCTTGTTAACCTGGCTTCCTAAAAGGACAGCCCCACCCTAGCTGCCTCTTCCTTCAGTCTCAGAGGGGCCTGAGTAAGAAGAGGCTTTGATGGGGAGCCTAGAAGTTGGGGGTACGCCTTGTCCAGCTGTGGTCACTGCACTGAACTCTTCTCTCTCCCTCCAGAGTTACCTGTTTCTCCTGTCCTCTGACTATGAGAGGTCGGAGTGGAGAGAAGCAATCCAGAAGCTGCAGAGGAAAGGTAGAGCCCCATCCCGTCCCACGCTGTTCTGAAGGCGTCCCTTGTGTCTCTCCCAGCTTGGCATGTCCAGTGACTCTCTTCAGCCCTCATAGTGACCTTTCAAGATGCTGGGGAGGTGACGATCTTGGGATGTTACCGTAATCAGTTGAGGTCTGATTAAGGCACACAGTGAATTCATAGCAGGCCACCCAGGGCTCTGGGTTGGGTGTCCTCCCTCCTCTTGCTTCCCACTCACACACCCGAGCCTCTTTACTCACTGCTGCCTCTGACAGCACCCACAACCGTGATCGTGTGAACACCTGCAGGACTTCCCTCCACCCAAAGAACCAACTCCAACTAAGCTGATTCCCTGAAGCATCTTCAAGGAAGAGCTGCAGGTCCTAGTGAACCTATAATGAAGCTCTGTCTCCTCCTGGCTCCTCCCACAGATCTCCAGGCCTTTGTCCTGAGCTCTGTGGAGCTCCAGGTGCTCACGGGATCCTGTTTCAAGCTTAGGACTGTGCACAACATTCCTGTCACCAGCAATAAAGATGGTAAGATTTGGAACTCTAGGCTGCCCGGCCAGCAGGTCCAGGCTACTGGAACATTGCTAGGGGTCTTATACAAGGACCAAGGAAAGGCATGGCTGCTAATGGCTGGTCTCTCTGCCCAATGTGACTGGAACTGTTTTCCTGCCGGTGCACAGGGATTGTAGATGGGAGGTACTCTCTGAAGGGCTCAGGTGTTCCTTGGCCCCCTCTAGTTTGAGGGGAAAATCTGTGCCCTGGAGCACTGGGGTGGTGTTGAGTTCATGAAGAAGTCTCCAAACCAGAACAGAAGGCTGCAGAATGGGGCAGGGGTTGGGGGGAAGGACGAGATAGTAGACTGGAGAAGGCTGTGAGAAATCAGGACAGGTGTTTTAGGAGGTAGACATGGAAGGCCTTGAATGCCAAGCAAGGAGTTTGTGGGTGGGTCTAAGCAGGGAGAGCTGCTATGAGGCTGGGGACTGGCCCAGAGTGTGCTCCCGGGTGCTGGGAGGGTGTCCGCTTTGTGAACCTCCAGTCTCTGCCTTCCCAGTGCTGGGATTTCAGGCTCACCTGGGGACCTTTGTGTCCCAAACAAGGGCCAAGCCTTCCTTGGAGGCTTTTCTTTTCCATTAGAACAGAGTGACTCAGATCAGTTCATTTCCATTTTAGGCAGAGGAGGGCAGCCTTGGGATCAGCTGTGTTCCCAGGGAGGGAACGTACTAAATGCCTGGCCTAAGACATTTGTTCTAGTTCCCAATCTGAACAGAGGGGAGAGGGACCCCCTCCCTTCCTAGGGTAGCTCACACTGTGGGAAAATAGTGGGCCTTGGGCTTGTTTCCCAGCCGGCCACCAGGTGGTGCTGTGGACCAAGGCCCCCTGTCTGCCTTCCCACCAGCTGGTGAGTCCCTGGCACCTCTATCCTCCAGTCTTTGCTCTCTTGCAGACGACGAGTCTCCAGGACTGTATGGTTTCCTTCACGTCATCGTCCATTCTGCCAAGGGGTTTAAACAATCAGCCAGTAAGTGCCTCCTCGACCCTAGGAAGACGTTCTGTGGCCACTGTCCATCGTTCATAGCCACTCCCTGTGGTCCCAGTATGCAGGGTTCCTCCCCTCATCTGCTCAGCTCTGATCTCCCTGAGCTGGGGCCCTGCCGATGTGCCTGGAGTTGTGGGACTTTCCCTCAAAGTCCAGAAGCCAATCCCTCTTGTCAGCGAAGTTACTTTTCCCCTTTGTCTCCAAGATCTGCTGTCCTTCAGACTTTTCCTCTTGAGCTGCAGACACCTAGACTCAAACCCAGGTCTTGTGATTGTAAACTCTGTGACCCTGGGCATGTTTTCTAACCTTTCTGAGCTTCAGCTTACTTCTCCATAAAAGGCAGTCACAGGCCTGGAGAGATGGCTCAGTGGTTAAGAGCACTTGTTGCTCCTGGAGAGGGACTTGGGTTCAGTTCCCAGCACCCACATTGTGGGTCACAGCCATCTGTAACTCCAGTTCCAGGGGATCCGATGCCTTCCTCAAGCCCCAGGTACATATGTGGTACATAGACATATATGCAAGCAAAACACTCACACACATAAAATAAATCTAAAACAGATTTTTTCCAAATTTTGTTTGAGAATGTCTCTCTGTAGCCCTGGTTGATCTAGAACCTGCTATGTAGACCAGGCTAGCTTCAAACTCAGAGATCTACTTACCTCTGCCTCCTGAGTACTGGAATTAAAGAAGTGTACTACTATGCCTCAAAAAAAATAAAAATTAAGGCAATTACATCTGTTTTTATTGACCTAAAACTGGGCTTAAATATCACTGTGTGTGTATACAGTGTTTGGGATACTGGAGATAGATCCTCATTTCTTGCACATAATAGGTAAATGTTTTACTGCTGAGCAATACTCTATCCCAATTAAACTTTTTTTAAGACAAGATCTCACCGTGTCATTCTGGCTGGCCTGGAACTCACTCTGTTGACCAGACTGGCCTTGAACTCACAGAGATCCACCTGCCCCTGCTGGGATTAAAAGGCGTGCAACCATCACACCTATCTTTAATTAAACTTCCTACTCTACTTCTTGTACAGTCACTTTATAGTTCCTGTGTGCCAGATGAGGGAACTGAGTCACAGGGATATGAAATGACTTACTGATATAGTACACAGGCTCAGAAATTCAGGGCTTCTGCCTCCTGCTGCTTCATAACAAGTTCATGCTATGGGCCCCTAAGTCGGTCAGTATTGCTGGAAAGCCTCCCCATGCTTCTGGGGTGAACAGGCTTTGTGTCCCCATCATGCTCAGGGTGAAGTATAGTCTTGGCACCTGCCCTGCTGTGGTGTCTCTTATAATGTGCCTCTCCTGCTGTGAGCACTTCAAAGACAGGAAGCAGGTCTCCTTTGTCCTTGAAGGGTTAGGAGCTCAAAAGGCTGAGCGGCACTGAATTTACAGAACACCTACGGCATACTCAGAGAAAAAACAAGAGTGGCCAGTGCCTTGGCATGTTCAAAGCCTTTTCAGGCTCATTTCCTGCCCTGGTCTCCTGGCATCTCCCTACGGTCACTAATACAATTTCTGCTTTGTACGTGGGAAGCCGAGGCACCAAGGATTTGCCCAGGTGGCATAGTCTATACAGATGCTGCACCCTTGATACCAAGGCTCAGGCCCTGCCCTTCAGAACCTGTGCCCCTTCCTCCCTGAGCCCTTGACTACCACTCCTTGGGTCCTGGCTCCGTTCCTGGGTTGTTCGGGCCTCACTCGGTCTGTCTGTTTCCCCCTGCAGATCTGTACTGTACTCTGGAGGTGGATTCCTTTGGCTATTTTGTCAGCAAAGCTAAAACCAGGGTGTTTCGGGACACGACAGAGCCCAAGTGGGATGAGGTGAGTAGAGGAGGCTCGTGTCCCTGTTTGTCGTTGAGCATGCCTCTCTGCTGGGGGTGGCTGCATCACTGGCTGCACCAGCTGTGTCTCCCTTAACCGGTACTTCCCGTTAGTCATCTGCCTGCAGACCAGTGTTTAGGTCAATGAATCCTGGGCTGTCCACTAAGGTTCCCAAACCCTGCTCCACCAGTCACCTGGAGGTCCCCAGAAAGTACCGGTGCCCCTCTGTGTCTTGTGGTGTGGTCTCCAGGGTCCTGCTCACCTCTGCCTTGCACAGCCAAGGCCCACTCTTGCTGGGAAGCAGGGAAGCCACACAGCCTTCAGGGACTCAGAGCCTTTGTTCCTTCCGTCTGTCACCAGGAGTTTGAGATTGAGCTGGAGGGTTCGCAGTCCCTGAGGATCCTGTGCTATGAGAAGTGCTATGACAAGACCAAGGTCAACAAGGACAACAATGAGATTGTGGACAAGATCATGGGCAAGGGGCAGATCCAGGTAAGGAGCCAGGCTGAGACAGTTAAGGAGTCCTCGCACGTCCTTTGATCTTTTGTGACTTTGGCTCAGAGCTGAGACAAGTTCCCCAAAGTTGGCTCCTTGCTGTGTCCCAGCTGCCCATAGATACTGGATTCCCAGCCACCATACCTGGCTCAGGTAGACCACCGTGTTTCTGCAAGGTAGACAGGTCTAAGGGAGTAGCTGCCTTTGTTTCCACAGTTACTTTCAGTCTGTTGGTGGCTTTTTGTGTGACACTGTGTTGGGAAGCATTCCAAGGCTGTCATAAGCGGGGAAAAGAGGTCGCTGTTTGTAATGAGCAGTATCTGCTATGAGCGTGAGACCGGAGGGAGTCACGTGTCCCCCACTGTTCGATGTTCTACCAGAAGGGCTTAGGATCAGCTGGGCAGCTGGGCTCGAAATTGCTACACTGGCTTTACCTGTGTTGGGAGTCAGTGTCCCAGGGCAGGGCCTTGGAATATCAGTAGAGTCAGATCCTCAGGGTGAGTGCTCATATTTCTTGGCGCCCTTAAGATGGAAATGGGAAAAAGGTCTTGTGCGTACTCTTTCCGATGGAACATTGTGCCAGTTCTGAAGGCGGTTGCTATCTACTTAGTGATAACATTAGCATGGAGCCATTCACACTGCTGCCTGGCACTTTATGTGGCCTCATGCTGAAGACACAGTGGCCGTAGGATCTGTGACCGTGAAATCAAGGGAGATAATGGCAAGGCTGGCCCATAGGCACTGGTGCTCCAGGTTTCTTAACCCTTGACCCCAATAGGCCCACTGGGTTAGTCTTGAGCAGGGAGCGTCAACTTTTTTTTTAATATTTGTTTTCATTATTTTATGTTTATGCATATTTTATCTGCATGTATGTGTGTTCACCATGTATATGCCTGGTGCCCACAGAACCAGAGGAGGGTGATGGATCCCTTGGAGTTAAGGATGCTTGTGAGCTGCCATGTGGGTGCTGGGAACTGAACCTGGGTCCTCCGAGTGGTCTTAACCACTGAGCCATCTCTCTAGGCCTTTTGTTAGGAAATGATTGTTCTCTGGTGCGTTTTGAGGCTGAAGTTTTATATGAAGTTGACTGGGTGCCATTGGGAACTGTGTGGGTGTCCCCATCCCCCACCTGCCGTGCATTCCGTGTCTGAGGAGAGGAGTGGTGCCCTCCAGTAGAGGCCCAGCCGTCTGCCTCGTGTTCCTAAGCACGCATTTCCTGGTGCTGAGGGACCTGTACCCCGTTCCTTGGTGCTGTCTCCAGGGAGACAGTGCTGCTAGGCAACCTTGTGCCAGCCTTTCATTGTTTCAGGAATGAGGATGATGACAGAAAGCTCTTTAAATCCAATCCCTGTCACATGGCCTCTTAAGTAGCAGGAATCCCATCTCGGTTTCCTTGGGCACGGCCCAAGGAATAGGCAGGGAATGGTTCCCAGGCTTGCCTGGCCAGCCTGTAGGTAGGGAGACACTCAGCCAAGAGATGTGAGAAGCTGCCACATTGCCTGGACCGCTGATGGTTGTGAAACGCAAGGGTGACAGGGGCAGCCAGCTCAGAGAGCATTGTGGCCCACAGCCTCTCTACAATTCAGATACCAGGGCCAGGGCCATCCCACCTGGATGGCAGCCCCGCTGCTTCTGCCCTCAATGTGCTACTTAGAGCCCGTGGAGACACCATAAATCATTGACTCTTGGAGACAGGAGCAGATGGGAGGTAGTGGGGGAGGGGAGGCTTCCAGGTTGTATTTGGCAAAGCAGAGAGCACATTCTGCTAAGGGAAATGTTTCTGTGTTTAAGCTTCGAGGAATGTTAAATGCCTGGGAGTTGATATTAAAAGAAACACAAACGTTCCTGCTGCCAGCTGACCAGGCCAGTGAGTGGGCAGCTGGAAGCCCACAGCCTCCAGAGGCCTTTGAAGTGCCCTAGCACTCAGCCTCCTGAGCACAGCCCTGGGCTCTGAGCCATGGTGCTACCTCACCAGTCTCCTGTGCGCTGGGGAAGGGGTGTTGTGGGCTCATAAAGTCTTGCTCTGTAACTACCTCAGAACCACTCAGGATAGCCAGGCTGGAAGGAGAGTCTGCACTGGACGGTCCCACATGGCCAGGCCCCACAGAGCTGTAGAACAACCTGTTCCCATAGCTGCCACATATCTAAGGAAGGTAACCGGCTTAGCTCTGGAGCCCAGGTTGCTTCCTTTCAGTGGGCCCTAGGGGCAGAGCCAAAGGTGACTTTATGGTGG
The DNA here is from genome assembly GCF_949786415.1 of Peromyscus eremicus. Taxonomy (NCBI): domain Eukaryota; kingdom Metazoa; phylum Chordata; class Mammalia; order Rodentia; family Cricetidae; genus Peromyscus; species Peromyscus eremicus. The sequence continues at coordinate 59,579,942 of NC_081423.1, read as the reverse complement.
AGCTAGGAGCCAAGGAATGCCCAATGGGAAGGTGGAGAGAAAGCCCCCTTTCTCCCCAGCTCATCTCCACGCCGCCCAGCCAGGGGACTCCTCATGTGAGTGCTAAGCACTTGCTCTTGTGATGAGTTGCTCTCTCTGGCCATGGTGGAAGCCGAGCAGCTGGAGCTGGAGGCCTGGTTGGATGCAGCATTCAGTGCAGGCAGTTGGGAGCTCCAGTCACTACCATGTGTGTTCAGTACTCTACTCTTGGGAGCTCATATCCAAGTGCTGCCTGAGGTGATCCTGCTACAGCTCTGCAAGGAAGGTGACCTCCCTGTCCTACTTCACAGATGAGGACACCGAGGCCAAGGTGCCTCTGCTGACTGGATGTAGAGAAGGCCACACTATCTCCTTGGTGCTGTGTCTCTGCATCTTGGTCCTTTTATCAAGAATTTTGCAGCCCAGGTGAAAAGGTCTTGGCATGGCTAACGGTCTGGTCAAGGAGCTGGAGTGATGTTCTGCTGTCTGGCATAAGAAGAGCCTCAGGGCCGGGCCGTGGTGGCACACGCCTCTAATCCCAGCACTCAGGAGGCAGAGGCAGGCGGATCTCTGTGAGTTCAAGGCCAGCCTGGGCTACAAAGTGAGTTCCAGGACAGGCACCAAAACTACACAGAGAAACCCTGTCTCAAAAAACCAAAAGAGCCTCAGACTGCCTTTGATTGGAGCACCGTCACCTCTGGGCACAGGACATCTCTGCCTAGTACACCTAGAAAGAAGTAGATTGCGTGGAAAAGAGCCAGTCAGGGTTATAAATTTGGAGGTGAGAGATTCCAGTGCCCCTGTAGCGAGCACCCAGAAGTGTAGGAGGGTACCCTGTCAGATCGAAGGGCTAGGATGCCATTGCATCCCAGGCCACCAGAGAGCAGTACAAGATGCCAGCAGAGGACTGAAGAAGAGCCCAGCACTACAGAAGCCTGTCCCACAGCCCTGGAGCGGCCCCTTTATCATGTAATTCTGTGCTTTTTTCCCCCCTCCCTTGGGTATGTACACCTCTAAGTAGGCTTAATCATAATGTGTGTTTTTGTATGTTTTTTTTCTATTTTCATGGTATAGTCTTTAGATACACCTTTTAAAAGCACATTATTGGAAGTACTTTGAATCAGTTTATATAGAGGCATGGTAATTGCCCTCTTAAGGCTTTGTTACTTTAGCTAGTGGGTTCTGGGTCAGCAGAAGTGAGGCAGGCATTTGGGGGAGGAACCCTCAGGGCAGGCGCATGGGGGCAGGAATGTGCAGGGAGTAGCCCAGGAAATGAAGGCATCCAGCTTGCCCTGAACAGGAGGGGCTGTGAGCCAGGCAAGCGGGAGGGATTGAAGGAGTGACTAAAAGAAGATGTCTGTAGGGTTTGAGGCCAAAGGAATTTGATCCTGTCTTGAGGAGAAGGAATCCAAGACCGAAAAGGATGAGTGGCCTGCCTACCTTCACACAGCTCGTCTGTGTTCTCACAGGTTCAGGGACCCCCATCCAGAGCTGGCCAAGCCTGGTTGGCTGAAGGGCGGATGAGTACATAGCAGTGTTCATAGGTAGAATGGCGACAGTGTGGGACTTGTAGGCCTCTGCCCTTGCCACTGCAGACTTATTGAAACACCTTACCAGCTTGATCCATCTCTCTTCCAGGCTTAGGAGTCATCCCTTTCTTTCCAGACCCACTGGGTTATTACTTGGGAATTTGCTTACAGCCTTCCCACTGTATCTCTTCTCCACTGGCCTACCCGCAGCCCAGCCAGGCCAGGGTAACAGCTCAGCCTGAAGCATCCCCCATTAGTCTGCTTTGGTTCCCTGCTCCCAGGGGACTCCTCTATGTTTATCCTAGTCTATTTCCAGCTACACCACTCCAGACTCCAGATGTGATCTCCCCAACTGAGACCTACCCGCTGGCCCATTAGCATATTCCCAGGGTCCAACCTGTCCTGGCTGGCTGGGTCTGAAGGGGAAAGGCAAGCTGGGGAGATTTCTTTGACGTTTATGACCAAGCCACTTAAAAGGGATTAGAGCTCTTATAAATAAATGGAGGAAGTCGTGAAGTCCAGTCAACTACCTCTAGTGCCCAAACTGGCAGATCTGACAGTATCTAAACATTCTTAATTTTCTATTCCCCCATACAAGGGTTCGTTATAGCCCAGGCTGGCCTCGTATTCTCTGTGTATTCAAGGCTGACTTTGAGTTCCTGCTTCTCTTGCCTCTCTCTCCCTAGTGTAGGATTATAGGAATGTGCCACTGTGCCCTACTTCAGCCTTTTATTGTTTGTTTGTTTGTTTGTTTTGTGGGGAAGGAGAGGTAGGGAGGCAGGCACAGGCCACAGCACACCTGTAGAGGTCAGAGGAATCTTGTGGGAATCTGTTCATACATTTTCTTGTAACCATCACCACCATGTGGCTTTGGAACTTTCCGCCTTCCTCTCTGACAGCTCCGTGGACCCATCAAATGCTAACTGCCCTCCCCCCCTCCCCCACCCTCCGGCCACCACCACTCTGCTTGCCTCCTTGGAAGACTTAGCATAGTGCCTTCAGGGTTCACGTGTTCAGCTTCCCCCTTCCTTCCTTTTGAGGGCTGAGTAATACTTCACTCTTACCGATACACCACATTTTATACGTGGATATACCGTTTATCCATCTGTGGACATTTGCATTTGTTCCATCGTAGACGCTCATAGTTCTAAGTGGATTAAAACAGCCTAGTCTTTGGAGGTGGCCATTTCATAGTCTCCTTTCCTAGCGCCGTGCGTGCTTGTTACTTCCACCTGTGAAGAGATAGCAGAGTTCCGTGACCCCGGGACACAACTAGGAGCTTGGTGTGGTTAAGCCACCTCTGACCTTCCGCAGACTCTGTCTCTTCCCTCTCCTTCCTTCCTCAGCTCTCCTGTCCTTCCTCCTCTCGGCAGTTACTGAGTGTGCTGCCTGACGGCCTGAGACTGGGGGAGCCGGGCTGTGGGTCAGAGAGCTAACCCCTGGTTCCCTGGCCTCTTGGATCCTCATTTTCCTCCTCAGGAGTGGGAACTAATTCCACTCTTCACTGCCATCTCCTAAGATGCAGGGAATGCAATCTATCTGGAGGAGCAGGTCAGAGGCCTGCGTCACGTCCAGGCCTTTCCCTGTTTTATCCTTGAATTTGTCTGCTGGGCCCCTGTAAGGGACGAACAGGGAGTAGAGGATCCTGAGAGAACAGGACTTCCCAACATAGTAAGGAAACCATGAGAGGACTTGCTCCTTCAGCCAGCCTGGAAGGGTCTTCGAGGCCAGACAGAGCCAGGGCTCCATGTCCAGCTCCTTCTGTTCATTATTTGAGAGAATGGGGTGAGTTGTTCCACCCGTCCCTGTAAACCGGGTTATGATGAGAACTGAGTGTGAGAGTCCCTGATGCCCTTGGGACAGGGCCTGGAACATTTAATACTTGGGTGATGACGAGGACCTTTGCCCTAAGCTGGCAGGCCCAGCTGCTCCTCACTCCAGGGATTCTGGAGATACCTTGTCCAAAAAGTCCCCTCCTACGGCTGCCGCTACCTGCCAGAGTCCTCTGGGTTTGAACTGGGGTGGCCACGTCAGGGTCTGTTCTCTTTCGGTGGTGGAGTTGGACCAGCTGTGATGGAGGATCCGAGGTGACCCTGTTCTGTGAGGAGCAGCTGTGCTCTTCTCCTAGGGCTGCTCACTGCTGGCTCAGAGCACGGTGTGAGGAGCCCTGGAACAAGGGGCCTTTGTCAGCTGTAGGAGAACTGCTTCTGGTCTCAATTACTCTGCTGAGGGAGAGAGCTTAGAAGGAGCATGGGTCGGGAGCCTGCTGGAGCAGGAGTCAAAGGTTCACCCACTAGCCCCTACCCTCCAGCCCCTGAGGGGGTCTCTTGTCCCCACTTGGCTCTCTCTGATGGCCCTATGAGCCAGCTCTTGCCCTGATAGCCTGGTTCTGGGACACTGCCCAGATGACCTATAGTCTTTCCCTGAGTAGATGACAAGGCTGTTAATGGAACTCCTCGACACTTTGTCCTGTTTGTCCAGCAGGCTTTGTTTATAAACACAGTGACCACAGCCAGGTCCCTGCTCCCTGGGAGAGAGCATGTTTGAATTAGGAATGGAAGTCAGGGGGCTGGGGTGGGGAAGCCCTGGCCCTCCACCTTTTGTCCCTCCACCCCCGTCCTGGTACACACATCCCAGCCCCCTGGTAGCTCCCTGCCCTAGAACATAGGGATAGCCTCTCTGAAAGATGGACTCCCTCCCTGCCTCCAGCCTGTGCCAGGTAGGAGTGTCCAGGCAGCTTCCAAGCTCTCTTCCTCCCCGCTTCTCTCTGTCTGCCCCCAGTTCATGTTTTGTGGTCCTGCTGCCAGCTGCTCTCGGTGCTGCCCCAGGTGGGGTGCCTTCCTTTGCCATGGTCACTACCACTTGATAGTCCTGGAGGCACGTGGGGACAGGCTTGGTTTTGCTCCTTGTCTCATACATCACCCCTTACGAGGATCTAGGTGACTGTCCTGCCAGGAACTCATCTGCTCCAGCTGTTGTAGACTCCTTTTCCCCGGCCCAGTGGCCCTGCTGTCACCCCTCAGGGCCGGTCTGGATGGCATGCATGGAGAGTGGGTAGAGGTACATTTGTCTTGGGGGCACGGGCAGACCCGTGAGAGTGCGAGCCTCAGCTGAGCGGCCTCCATTGCCCAGGTGTTCCTGATTTGGGGCACCTGGACGCTACCAGTGCATCCTGAAGATGGGAGAGACCAGATGCATTTGACAGGAAGTAGATTGAAGCTCCCTTCCTCCTGCTCCTCTCTAGCTGGGAATTCCATTTTGGTATGAAGGCTTGATGCCTCTCCGCTAGCCCCGTCTCTGAGGGTAGGAGACACACCAGGAAGCCAATCCAGAAAGGATCTTGCTACAAGCTTCCTTCAGACTCTCAGAACACCTTTGCAAACCATGGGAAGGTTACTATCCTCTCAGCTCTGGCTTGGGGGCTCCCAGGCTCAGAGGCAGAAGACAGGTTCAGTGCCAGCAGGTGGCCCTGGATACCTCCCAGAGCATGTCTTCTCAAACCTAGATGAACATCAGGAGCCTTCCCTTCAGGTGGGGGCTGCTGCTTTGCCCTCCTAGAAATCAAAATAACTGATCTAATGCCTACTTTAATTTGTTCCAAAAGCTTTAAGAAAAGGACTCAGCAGAAAAATTTCAAGGAACTCCCTGAGTTATGGCTGAAACTGCCTATGAGTGCCAGTAGAGGGTACCCGTAGAATGGGTTCTGCTGCCTTCCCCAAGAGGGTCTGATGTTCATGGCACTGAGGGTCTAGGTACTGTGCTTGGGTCTAGGTACTGTGCTTGCTATTGGCTGAGTCTTCACCCTGTGCGATTAGGTATTTGGTTTTGCGAGTGTGCTCCACATGCAGCCTGTTCATACCCTTAAAGGTAATGGCTGGGCTGCAGTAGCTTCCAGGCGGACTCCAGAGTGACTTGAGAATCCAAAACGGCCTAGAGAACACAGCTCTGAATGAATGGATAAGTGTCAGCTCACTGGAAGCCCTTGAGAGGTAGGAGGCACCTGCAGTTTTTCCAAAGTAGAAATTAAGAATTGAGCCGGGCGGTGGTGGCGCACGCCTTTAATCCCAGCACTCGGGAGGCAGAGCCAGGCAGATCTCTGTGAGTTCGAGGCCAGCCCGGGCTACAAAGTGAGTTTCAGGCTAGCCAGAGCTACAGAGTGAGACCCTGTCACCAAACAGAAGGGGTAGAAAGGTTCTTAATCTCTGTAATTCCCTACTTCCCCACCCACAGGAGGGGGAGTGGGGGCTGGTGGCTGCTGTCAAAGGAAGCTGCATTTCTCTTGAGAACTGTGGACTGTGCTTAAGAGAACTTGGGCTCTGAACCGTAGACACCGGAGAGGAGAATCTAAGGCCTGGTGCAGCCTGTCCAGCCTGGGAACTTGCAGCAGGACCGTGCATAGCCCCGAGATGGGTGAGGGATAAGGAACAGCGTGGACGAGTTCCCCATCCGATCTCAGCCAGACTCACCACTCGGCTTTTATTTTTTTTATCTGATTGTGAGGTAGAGAGATTGGGGCATGAAATTGCATCTGAGGGGCTGGAAAAGAGATGGCTCAGCAGTTAAGAGCTTTTACTACCCTTGCAGAGGCCCCGGGTTCAGTTCCTAGCACCCACGTGGTAACTCACAACTGTCTGTAACTCCAGTTTCAGGATACTCTCTGCTGTAGTGTGGCCTGAGAGGCTTCATGTGTCCAAGGCACACCTCTGGGGTTCCCTGCTCACTGGCTATGCCAGGAGATCGGGTAACACCTTCCAGTGACAAGGAGCAGGCAAGTGACCCAGGGGATCTCGCCTGTGCATGTTCCTGGCTGCTGCCTGTGTCCTGTCCTGGAGTTGGGATAGAGTAGATGGGCATGTAGGGATGGAGTGGGTGTTTTTCCCACCCTGCCCCTGGGTGGGTTTAGTTCTAAATAACCAAAGTGTTCCCAAAGGCTCAAGTGGATTTTCCACCCTTTCCACGGTCAAATGTGCCATGAGAAACACCAGGGGTTGCCAGGGACATGCTGTCCATCCAGTCTTTCCAAAGCAGATAAACTCGTAGGCTATTTCAACCTCTCTTATCTACCTATAGCCACTGTAAACCCTGGGAACAGCAACCTGGGGTGGTCAGGCAGCGTGAAGAGAGGCTGTATTGGAGTCAGGACTTTGGACCATCTGTAAACCAGGACAGGCTTCTGAGGGGACAGGTCACCTTGGGGTCCTTGGTAGATTTTTGTATCCTAGCTACAGTATATTTCAAACTCGGGCCAATCCTGGAATCTGTAGCTATGGACACCTGCTTAGGAACCAAGACTCGGGGTTCCAGAGCTTAAATTGCTATAACCCCATACATGGATGTTTATCAGGCAGGGGAAAGGCTCTTGAGAAGCTCTGGAGCCTGGGAGGGGAGCAGACTTCCTAAAGGGCCCTGATTGCTTCTATTGAGTCAGGGCATGGGATACTCAGTGGGGAGTGGCCAGGGTGCCGTTAGGCCGAGTTCTGCTCTGAGCTGTAAGAAGGTCTCTGCCCAGCATGTAGTGGGTATCTATTCAGTGGTGGATGAATAAGTGAGTGAAAAGTAGCTTCTTGGCTTAGCTCTGCTAATTGGTTGCTTGCTGACTTAGAGCTAGGGGTTCCCATTGCTGGGCCTAGTGAGGTCTGAACATAGCGGATACTAAGGACTTTGATAGCCTTAGAAACAGGTCTTGATTTCTCAGCTTGGAAAGACTGCTGACTATCAGTATATGTGTTTTAACTAGGATGGTGGTGTCTTAGTTAGAGTTCCTATTTCTGTGATGAAACACCATGACCAAACACAGTTTGGGGAGGAAACTGTTTATTTGGCTTACACTTCCAAATCACCATTTGCAATTTTTTTCATGGTTTTTTTGAGACTGAGTTTCTCTCAACAGCCCTGGCTGTCCTGGGCCTTGCTTTGTAGACCACGCTGGCCTAGAACTCACGGACATCTACCTGCTTCTGCCTCCCAACTGCTGGGATTAAAGGCATGTGCTGCCACCACCTAGTCTCACTATTCATCATTGAAGAAAGTCAGTACAGGAACTCAAGCAGGGCAGAAACTTGGAAGCAGGAGCTGATGCAGAGGCAATGGAGGGATGTAGGTGGAGTTTTTCTGTCCTTCCAGTCAGCTTTGTCCTGCTAGCCGGCTCCCAAATAACCACACAGAGACTTATTATTAATTATAAATACTCAGCTGATAGCTTAGGCTTGTTACTAACTCACTAGCTTTTACATCTTAAATTAACTCATTTTTTATCTACACTCTACCACATATCCTTTTCCAGTACAGCATGTTAATCTCCTGCTTCCTCTGCATGTTGACTAGCAACCCTGCCATACCGCCGCACCCCCCCCCCTTTTCCCTGTCCCCAAGTCCCACCTAACCTCTTCCTGCCTATCTTTTGGCCATTAGCTCGTTATTAATCCATCAGAAGGCACCTTGGAAAAGACAAATCTTCAAAGTGTACAAAAAGATTATTCCATAACATTTCCCCCCTCTGTCTAATTAAAAAAGGTTTTAAACTTTTAACAGAGTAAACTATATATAACAAAAACAGTTACCAAGTAAGAATTACAGTTGCAATATCCAATCCATTTGTATTTGGCAAAAGCAGAGAAAATATTCTATTATCTATCTTTGTGAGTCTAAGGTTTTTGTACCTAATTTACCTTTTCGCATAACTAAGGAAAACTTTTTAAGTCTAATCATTTAGTCTTTAACTCCATCAAAGACCCCAGAAAGGTGTAATATTACCTAATGACAGGGACATCTGACTGCTTGGACAATCACCTAAAGTTCTTCTGTAATGTTGGAGCATCCATCTTTGGCCTACAGGCCTAGTATATCTGACAGACATTTCTAAGAAGCAGGGAATCTGGAAGGACTGTCCTGCCTTGTCTTGGCAGTCACTTTTCTTTCGCATCCAGTTTAGCAGCATTTGATACTGTCAGCAATTGAGGCAAGGGTAGTTTCTTTGCCCAGTGGCTAACTCTTGCCACAAAAGAAGTAAACTCCATATGGAGTTTCTTCAGTGCCCATCATCTTCTCTGAAGTAAATTGATGCTGCCAGGAGCTGATATGTCTCACTGTCATGAAATGCCTTATGTTATTAAAACATTTAAAATGCCATATTCTATAGGTCTTTGAAGTGTTTGAAGACCATTTATCTATCTAAATATATCTAATTTGGAACATACCTAATAGGACTATAAGTTTGATTATTATAGATGACTAACTACTAACCTGTATTTCTTAATTATACATTACATTTTTAAATGAGCTGCATAAGCATAATACCCCAAACAAGAGTAGAAACATACATACAGTATAACAAAAATAACGTTAAATTTGTATCAATAAACCAAAATCCATACCCATGTAAAATATTTAAGATTAGTAGATGCTTTTAGATTAAAGTAAATTCAATAATTTATCCTTTTATCTCATCATTTCTATATTAGATCCCCTTTTTTTCCTTCAGAAAGAGATGTTTGAATCTAATTCCTTTGCTTAGTTTTTTTTTTTTTAATCATGACCAATAATAATGTGCAACCAACCCCCCTAAGCAAAGACAAACATCCATAATCTTTCTTTTGGGAATGTGGGTGTTTTTTCTAGATTGCTTCCTGTTGTCTGAGAGTGCTGGAATCTTTGGGGGATCCTGAGAAAATTTAGGATAATGATTAAGTCTTGGCTGGAGTAGTCTGTGAGGCTGGACTGTCTCAGCCATCAGCCTTGAAGCTGTTCTGGATGCAGAACTCTGAGGAAACTGCAACAGAGGTATTGTGAGATGTTGGATCACCTGGGCCATCCATTTTTATGGGTGTCTGGGCCCTCTGGAAATACATAAACTTTTAAGGTAACATATATATATATATATATATATATATATATCTGTATTATTAGTACAGTATAGACTGTATATTGTACACAAATCAGCCACAGATGATTTTTTTGTTTTATATTTGAGCAGGTAAAATATACATTATGTGTTTTGTAGTTTGTTTGTTTTTTGGGGATTTTTGTTTGTTTGTTTTGTTTTTTGGTTTTTTGTTTTTTTTTTTAGTTTATTTCTTTATGTCTGTAGCCTGGATTTTCAGGGGGTCTTCCCTGATCAAACCTGATTATCTTCAACCTTGAACGAATCCATAGCCTTTTGTTTTCTGTGGGAACAAAAACATAACCTTTTCCCCAAAACAACATATCTTTTGACTTCTATTTTGAAGTCAAGGTATTTTAAAAATATATAGATTGGTATAATCTGGCAGTTATCATAATCCAATGTCTCTTAGCAGCTATCTCTCTTTCATCAACAATCAAAAAATTTACAGACAGCACAATGACATACAGGATCCAGACTCCGTGTATTTTCCATCTCTACATGGCTCTTTTTTTTTTTTAACTTCTGTGACTTTCTATATCCTTTCTCTTCTCTCCCAAGCCTATGTACATTTTTAAACACACTGTTCCATCTGGGTCTGTCTCTATTCTGTATCTGTAATCTTTTCTGTCTGCATGAGCAAAACTTAAACCCACCAGTTCATGGCATGCTGGCAGGACTCACCCTGGTGTCTCAAGCCCGCAGGCAGGGGCCAGGAGACATCTCTCTGTACCGTGGCCCATATGAGAGACTGTGGGACTAGGAAACTGTGTTTGGCTGTGTTTTTGTGTGTTTGGAACCTTTTCTTAAGCTTTTTTTAGGTTTTATGTGGATATATGTGGCCTCACCCCACATTTTGTGCCATTTGTAGGCGGAGTTTTTCTGTCCCGTCAGTCAGCTCTGTCCCACTAGCCAGCTCCCAAATAACCACACAGAGACTTCCTATTAATTATAAATGGTTGATAAGCTTGGTCGATAGCTTAGGCTTGTTACTAACTAGCTCTTACATCTTAAATTAACCCATTTTTCTTATCTACACTCTACCATATGTTGGTAACTTTTTTCATTACAGCATGTTCATCTCCTGTTTCCTCTGCATCTGGCTAGTGACACCCATTCCCCCCCCCCACTCCCACTCTTTTTCCCTATGCACAAGTCCAACCTAACCTCTTCCTGCCTAGCTATTGGCCATTAGCTCTTTATTAATCCATCAGAAGGCACCTTGGCAAAGATATGTCTTCACAGTGTACAAAAACATTATTCTAAACAGAGGGGTACTGCTTACTGGCTTGCTTCCCATGGCTTATTCAGCCCTTTTTCTTATAGAACCCAGGACCTTCAGCCCAGGGATGGAACCACCCACAGATGGGGAAGGACCCTCCCCCATTGATCGCTAATTAAGAAAATGCCCTACAGGTTTGCCTGTAGCCAGATTTTTGTTGTTGGTGGTGGTTTTTTTTGTTTTGTTTTTTTGAGACAGGGTTTCTCTGTGTAGCCCTGGCTGGCCTGGAACTGACAGAGATCCACCTGCCTCTGCCTCCTGAGTGCTGGGATTAAAGGTGTGTGTCACTATGCCTGGCTGGAGGCACATTCTTAATTGAGGTTCCCTTCTCTCAGATGATTTTAGCTTGAGTCAAGTTGACATAAAACTATCCAGCACAGATGGGTACCTATCAAGATAAGAGCACACAGGAATGTAGGTGAAAAGTTTTTGCACCCCCAATAAGCTTCTCCACCGACACAGCAATCCAAATCAGACTAAATCAAACCAAATTAAGGAAAAGCCTAAGTTTAATGGGTAAAACGCTCCTGGGTGATTTTCCAGGCCCCCAGAGGAGATGTGGAAGAGAGACTGAAAAACCACTGTTTTCTGGGGAGCAGTTTAAATACCCTGTGGGAGTGGTCTTGAGCATCTCTGGGGGAGGAGCCGTGTTTGGCGGGCTGAGATGAGGCAGGGTTTGAGGAGAGAGAGACTGGGGAGGGGGATTGAGGTGGAGCTTCCACCAGAACATTCCAGACTCTTTGGGTATGTGGATGCCGGGGTTGCGGGGTGAGTGGATGAGGTGGAGTTTCCACCAGAACAGTAGGACCTACCTGCAAAGCCATCAATGTGGAGAGGCCCAGGCCCTCTCCTGTTCCCCACTGTTTTCTCTTGTGATGTGCCATCTCATCCCCAGCTGGCATGGCCTTTCCATAGGACCTGGTCTCCATTCGTCTGCCTTCCAGCTCTGTTTCTTTAGGCCCGTGCCATGTTGCTCTCTTCTGAGACCCAGGGGCTCCCTCCTCACCCACCTCCCCCAGGCTCCTGGTTCTACCAGGATTCTCAGAGTGGCTTGTTTTGGGGAGCTTCCTCTATCACTCTTGAGTCCCCAGTAGGGGGAGCTAGCATTTGAACTACAAGACAAGGGCAAGGAATTGGGGTTCCAGTCTAGACTGGGAGGAGGTGAAAGTTGTTCTGAGAAAATGGAGGTCACTCTGGAGAGGCAGCCTCCATATTCTGAGGTTCTGAGAAAGAGCCTTCCTCCTGTGTTCATAGGCTGGAGGACTTGCCTGAAAACTTTCCCACCCATAGCTGGTGGCAAGGTAGTGCTGTGGGAGACCCTGTCCCTGTGTGGGAGACCCAGCCCATGTTTCAGGCTGGGCATTAGCCCTTTTGACCTCCTTTCCCTCAGCAGTGAGACTGCTGATAACCCAATCTTGTTTCAGTCACGTCTGTGCTGTTTAGAGGGTTCCCTCTCTCTGCATATAGCCTAGGGTCCTACCTACCTCGCCCTAGGAACAGCTACTCTTTGCTCTGGCCAGGAGACTAGGGAAGGGATGGTGGAGAATGTGGCAGTCCACCAGGGATGTTTTTAATTCCAAAGGCAGCGACATCTGTTCCTTCAGGAGACCTTACCACCCAAGCTCTGTTTATACAGGCATGGAGGGCTGGGGAGGGGGAGCTGCATGTCCTCAGAGGCAGTTTGGCCAGGTGTGGCTGAATGAACAGGGAGAGCACAGCAGGAGGGGATGTGATTACTTCCTGGGTGGCCAGGCTGGTGTGAGCCTTGCTTATCTAGAGCGCAGATGAGGACCGTCTGTGATTGGCTGCAGAGACCAGTGTTCAGACGGTTGCTTTTGAGGAACTCACTGGGACGTTCTTCTTGGACACCCCCTCCTCTACCCTGCTCCTAGGACACAGATTCCAGGAAGGAATGAGTGAGGCTTGGAAAAGAAAAGGCAAATCTGTGCTGTCCCCAGAGGAAGGCCCCAGTCCTTTGGGAGGAAAGGAAAGCTGAGTATCTCCAGGGAAGAGCCTCCCAACTCAGCTACCCATCTGCTAAGGCACCTTTGTCACCATGGAGACCAGTTGGCCATTGCTCATCCAATCAGAGCTTGCTTTACCCAGACAAGTGTTGAGCCTGGGGTTCTCAAGACAGACAAGTGTGGGACTTTGGGAACGGGATTTATCCTGCCCCTCTTCTCCCACACATTAGTGGTGGGAGCGGTACACATTTCCCTGAGACTGCACTCCGTGGCGTTTGACCCAGCTATTGGGAAGAGAACCTTAGGAAGCCCATGTCAGCCATTCTGAAATGAACCCGCCAGCACCAGGTACCAGCTGTGTGTGTGCAGCAGGTGAATGAGGTGAGCAGTTCAGATGGTGCCTTCCCAGCTAGTTATGCAACCAGCCACTGCACCTTTGTGAAGAGGATGCTGAGCACAGCAGGGACCTGGGGGAGGGATGGAGCGACTTTACCCATGCATAGAGTGCCTCCTTTCCACAAAGCATCCCTGATCCCCTCCGGCTATAGTTGATCTTCCTCTCAACTTTTGGGGTAGTTTTTCTTCACTGTCCTGGTGGTATAACCCTGAGCTTCTTGAAGGACACCTCCATCCTCATGTGCTATATAGTAGGTGCACAAAAGTCCTTCTGCGTTCTGTGGAGTGTTAAGTCCCATCTCCCCCCTGCCGCCCCCGGGCTGGCAGCTTTGTCATGCCTGGCTTTTGGTTCATCTGATTTCTCAGGCCCTACTCCAGGGTCAGACACTTAGCCAGGCCCTCCTCCTGGCACCTAGGTAAAACTCCTCTGCGCCACCCAAGATGTCAGTCCTCCGAAGTGCAGAGGGCAGAGGTGCCACACTAATCTCAGTCTATTCTAGTCACTCCATTTGCTCAAATGTACACGTAGGAATGTTTGTCCTTCATGAGGCTGGAGGGAAGTTTCTAGTCCTTATAGAGAGAGGGTCAGTGTGGTGCTGACCACTCAGAGAGCAGTCTTTCTCTGCCAGTTCTTGGCTGGCCCTGCAGTTAAACTGCCCCTTTCCCAGAAAGGTAACAAGGACAGAAATAAAAAATCCCAGGGACTGTCACTGGTTGGGAACCAGCAGGGGTGTTCAGAGGGCCGGGACTGGTACCTATACTCCAGTCCATCACTTTCCCTCTAATCCTGAGAACTATCCACACTTCAGCCAGGCAGTGATTGTGACCCATGGGGGCTTTGCCTGTCCCTTCCCAGCTGCAGCTGTATCTGTACCTCAAGCCAGGACGTTGCTTCCCTGTGAGTCCCAGTTCTCACAACTCTGAAATGGAAACGAGGAGCAGCACTGTCGTGGAAGTGCAGTGTTGAAAGCCCCATGCAGGGTTCTTGGTTGGCACCGTGAAGAGCCAAGTTTCCTTCCTGTACATGCCCAGCTTTGCAGTGATGGGATGGCCAGAATACCTGGGTTGCATATACCCTTGCCATCTAGGGTTCTGGCTTTTCTCTTCTCTCTAAGTATCACACTCTTAAGTTGCATGGTTAGCTTGAGAAAGGAGTCAGTTCTCATTCTGCAGTTTGAACAAGAGCTAGCTGGGCATGGTGGCACACATCTTTAATCCCAGCGCTGGGGAGGCAGAGGCAGGCGGATCTCTGAGTTTGAGGCCAGCCTGGTCTACAGAGCCAGTGCTACATTAGAGGGCCTGCCTCAGAAAAGGAAAAGAGAAAAAAAGCAAGCACTTACTAGTTCTGTCTCCCGAGACACTGCCGTTGCCCTGTGCTCTTGGGCATCCTCCGCCCCTGTAGCAAAAGTCTTTGTTGGTGAGGTGCACAGGGCTGCAGCTAAATGTCAGACACCCCAGGGCCACATATGCTTTCACAAAGTTCTTGGTGAGGGTCCCAGAGACCTGATACCCGCTGGGACTGCTGAAGCCCCAGAGACTGCTTCTTTATTCTGTACCTTTGCCACAGGAGGCTTGAGAGCACAAACAAGTGTCTGGCCCTGCCACCAAGTTGGCATGGAGGAACTTGCCTCAGGGCCGGAGTTGAGTGAGTAGGAAGTGCAACTTCAAAGCAGTCCTTGGTGAGAGAGGTGGGCAGCTCTTCATGGCCATTACCCACAACTGTGGACCCTGGAAGTCCCCTCTGCCTTGCCCTTGATACCTACCCAAGTCCCGGGAGCAGCCTGGTGGTGAAGGAGTTAACGACTAAGAACTGGCTTGTGCTTAGCTGCTTGTCAAACTCTATTTAGTAGAGGCTGGAAGGAGAGGTAGAGGGTGGGTGAGGAGAAGCCCCAGCTTGCCAAGAGTTAAACCCCGGGCCTGCATGGTTTTGGGGGGGGGGGGCAGCTCCCAATCCTTCTTTGAGTCACTTCCTTCTGTGGGGCGGGAGTGTTCTGTGTACTGTCTGCAGCTGGCCCTGGCGCACACCGCACTCCGCGTCCCGGGAGCTGCAGCTCACCTGACCGGGCAGCAGGCTGCCTGAGGGGAGGCACTGGGCCCTGGTGCTGCGCTCAGACTCTGCTGCTTCCCGGCTGCAGTCTCTAGGGAGGGGGAAGGAGGAGGAGGGCGCCGAGGGAGGGGAGGAGAAACCGGAGCCCCACACCCGCTGCTGCTTCGGGACTGCCCCACTAACAGTCCCTGCTAAGCACTTGTGCGCAGACCGCGGCGGCTCTCCCTAGAGCCGCTTGTGCGCCTCTCCACATTTCTGCCCGGAGCTGGACCGGCAGGCTGGCCGCTGGCATGACGGACATCCTGCCTCAGCCCGACTGCAGCCTGAAGGCAGTGTGCGAATCCCTGGATCACTGCTGCCTGGATCAACTGGAGGAGCCAGGAAGCAAGCGTGTGCCCAATACTGGCGCCCGGCTCTGGGGCCGAGTGCGCAGTAAGCTGCTCCGTCATAAGGTGCTAGCAGGGGCTGGAGGGGTGGCGGAGGGATAGAAGGGCTGCAGGGCTGAGGGAGGGCTGGGGCCGCTGGGGACTCTACCTCTGCACTACTGCTCCTGCTGGATCCCGGAAGTCCCAAGACAGAGGCTGGAATATGGGTATGAGTATGCTTTAAGTGGCTTGAACTTAGTGATAAAAGCTAGTGGCAACCCCCACCCTAACCCTGGCTGCCTTCTTTGTGTCTGTCCCTCGTTCAGCAGAAGGAGGTTTGTCTCCTAAGCAAGTGGACCCTGACTGGCTTCCTCCTGAGTATAAGCTGGCAGGAATAGAAATAGACAGACAGCCTCACTGGATCTTACTGTCCTCCCAGGAGCCCAGCACGGGCATGATTACCCCCAACCGTCTCTTACGGATGTCAGCTCTCCATCCGTTTGCTGATGGGCACCTCAGCATGCTCTGCCTTGTGAGCTTTCTTTGTGCAAGCTGAAAGGATCATTGCCACCAGGGAGGAGGGACTGGTGGTGGAGAGGGAGTAATGTGCTGAGTCTAGGGGCTGTAGACTGCTTCTTTAGGGACCACCCAGACAACTGCTGGCCTGGTGCCAACTGGTTATCCAGCAACTCACACAGCATGTCTGGGGGTTCCTGACCAAGCTAGGCCAGGGCAAGCTCCCTGCAGGGTCTTGCCTACAGCCCCAAACCTGAGTTGGGATTAAAGTCCGAGATAGAAGCTAACTGTCCTGCAGCTGGGCAGGCTGCCTTGGGGCTGGCTTTCGGCCCTGGCCTCAGGCAGCCAAGGAGAAGCCAGACCCAGTGCCCAGCACACAGTAAACGCTTGATAACTGTACAGACCAGATCAACTGCCTACGTTGTTACAAGGTGCCGGTTCTGGCTGGCCAGAGCCTTGGTAATCCTTCACCTGGACATGGAGTCTGTGATGGGACTTGCAAGTCTCCCTAGATCTTAGAGGAAGATCTTCTGCCAATCCCTGTGCCAACCAGCCCCTGCCAAGAAGAATGATCTTGGGCCCATTGGCTCCTGTTTGGTTTGATCTCCGGCCAGTGAGGCGTACTTGACCCTATAGAGGTGACATCAGTCCTGGAAAGTGCTGGGCAGGGCAGCAACTTGAGCTGTCCTGCTTTGGCCCCTGGGTCACCTTCAGTCTCCCTGGGGACCCAGCGAGCAGAGCCCTACTGGCCCTGGCAGCTACCAGAGCCCCTCTGTGCTGAGGCAGCTGTCTGTTGCCGGCAGCCTGGAGCCACCCCCACCCTGTCCTCCTCTCCCAGGTCTTGCTGAGGCCAGCAGACACCAGCCCAGAGCGCATCCTTCCCAAACCTCAAGGTTGGCAAGAAAGTGCTCTAGCAGGTTCCTGACCTAAAGTGAGCTGGTCAGAGCCTCGCAGTCTACCTGCCTGCTACCCTGGGTACCTGGCAGGGCTGGTTAAAATTCTAACCCTTGAAAGCCACATTTTCGCTTCCCCTTTCATTTGCGGCTGGCAAAACAGAAGCCACTTTAGGAACTCATTGGCCGGCTTGGCTTTCAGTGGCATCTGACACTTCCGTTTCTCGTGTGATCTCTGGCTGAGGGTGGCAGCGGCGAGCCAGCCAGGTGCTGGGCTGCTGAGCTTGTTGGTGCCAGTGTGACTGCAGGGTGGCCGTGGCGCAGGGCTGTGCTTTGTAGCTGGTGATTCAGTCCCCTAGGACATGCTGTGTGACAAAATGTGTCAGTGTCATTGACACTGCAGGTGACAGGGACATCTACCCTCCTGAGCCTGCCTCATTGTGCATAGGCCAGTGGGGGGAGGGGGCGGGGGGGAGAAGCCTGTTTTCCTCTCCCTTCTGTAGCTGAGTTAGTCTACTTATTTCAGAGTGTCTCACTGCCAGGCTGAGGGTGCTGAGATGAGGCAGGCCTTAGGCGGGGGAGGGGGGGGGGTGTCTGCCCAGCCTGACAGGAGGGACCACCTTATTAACTCTGTGCCCTAAGAATTTGATGTCGTGAATGCTGAGATACCTGTGGCCTTTGGTCCTCTCTAACCAAAGCCATTAAAAGCCGGAGGGGAGGGGAGGGTGACTCATCTCGGACCCCACACTGGGCCTGAAAAGTCTGTTCTGATAGAAAGGTCCTGATGTTAAAATAGAGCCTTTGAAATAGTGTGAGACCTGTGTTTGCTGGAGGAACAGAGACGGAGGTCCAGGGACTCTCCTAGGGGCCATGCTGGAGTTGCTTTTGTCCGCAAGGAGAGTTCTGGGGCTGAAGCCTCATTCTAGGCCCTGGCTTGGTGGTTGGTTTGTTGTGCAAGCATTTAGCAGAGGACACACGTGGCATTTGGCTTTGTGGGTTCTGCCAGGACGTGCAGTATTTAACTTGCATTTCAATTTCTCTCTCTCTCTCTCTCTCTCTCTCTCTCTCTCTCTCTCTCTCTCTCTCTCCAATCATATTCAAGTAGAACAAGCTCAGGGTTTTTGCCCTTCCTCCTGTCCTGCCTGGATCTAGATTCTTAGATTGAACCTAAGAGGGGAAGGGACTGAAGGAGGAATTCCATTCCTAATCCCAGAACAGCCCAAGGTTTTAATAAGGCCCCTTGTGGGAATCACAGAGGCTGAGTAAGAAGCCCGAAGCATGGCCAGGCCAGAGACATTTGTCCAGTGAGGAAATCAAGACTCTTTCTATTTCACTCACCCAAGACAAAGATGCTTCTCATTCAGACCAGATACTGGCCAGAAGTGGAGATTCAGTCTGAATTGAAGATACAGGGGGCAGGGGAGAGTTGAGGAAAGCTTCTGAGCCTTTGTCTCTGTTTCAAAGAATGGCCCTGTGGGCCTGAGAAGTCCAGGATTTTGAAGAGCTTCTCTTAGCAAGAAGGGGGCTGATGTTGCTAAGTACACATGTTCTGTGATGGCTGTTAACCCAACCCTGTTTACATAAAGGGTCAGAGGTAGTACGTGAGAAAGGATAAGATACAGGACACCTTGAGGACAGTTGTGTAGGGGACCTTTGAGCTTAGGAGGACTGTAGAAGGGAGTTCTATTGTTAGCTTGAGGACCGTAGAAGAGGACTCCATTGTTAGGACAGCTCCTAGTCCCCTCTAGTGTGTCATTTAGCTTGACAGATCTTTCCAGCACAGGTTTGTGTACAACATGCACATCCCAAGACATTCACTTAGCCATTTCCTAGCTGTTCCTGCCATGGAGGGTTCAAGAGTACTAGATAAAAGATACACACACCTGTCTTAGGCTCGTTCATTCATTCTGGCTCTGAACATCAAGAGAGACCTTAACACTTGTGTGGTGGCACAAACCTGTCATCCTAGTCTTCAAAGCTGAGACAGGAGGACCACCACATATTTGAGTGTAGCCTGTGCTACATAGAAAGCTAAATAGTGCCAGGTGGCAGTGGCGCACGCCTTTAATCCCAGCACTCGGGAGGTAGAGCCAGGTGGATCTCTGTGAGTTCAAGGCCAGCCTGGTCTGCAGAGCAAGATCCAGGATAGGCACCAAAACTACACAGAGAAACCCTGTCTCGAAAAACCAAAAAAAAAAAAAAAAAAAAAAAGCCAAAACCAAAACAACAACAAAAATAATAAAAAAATAAATAAATAAAAAAGAAAGCTAAATAATAAAACCCTTTCTGAGAAGGAGGTAGGGAGGAGAGATAAAAGCTTCTGCAGTAGAAATGCCCTGCCTGTGGCTGCCTGATGCTCGGCCCCGCTGCCACCCTCCCTGACTCCTTACTCTCAAAGAGAAGAACTTGCTTTGTGTGCCTTTGCCATTCACGGACCCAACCACATCCCTGTAGTAGTCCTTCAACTGTAGACAAAAGAACAGGAGCGCTTCCCCAGGGACTAGAGACCCTACAACCCTCTTCCTCCCAGACCTCTGTGGGGCAGGACTGTGGTCAGACCATCAGCTGGGAAGTAGGATTTCTGTGACCCTTACGTTCCACACAGCCACTGGGCTTACCCCTCCGAAGTGAGGAACTCTGACTTCTGGGACCACACGAATAGTCTCTCAACCCCAGCTCCCCCACCTTCCACTGGGCTGTCTCTCCAAAGTCCGCGACTCTGCATATCGGATGCACGGTAGCCTCCTCCAGATGCAGAGCCGCACTGTACACAATGTGCTGGTGCACGGGGTCCTACACCCTGAGGTGGAAGTCCTTGCTCAGGATGAACTTGTCAAAGGTTTTGGCACCTGGATGTCTTAGCTCTTGGTACTGTGTGAGGTAAGTGCCAGGCCTCTCTGGTGCTCTCCAGCATGTCTGATCCTATACACAGGGTGGCCAGTTGGCCCTCCTGGGCTTGGTGCCCTGCTTTTAGATGGCCTTGGACCAGAGGTTTCTGAGCCTGCCAACCAAAGTGGTTCCTCAAAGGCCAGAGCTGCTGGCACCCAGGACTGCAGTAGTGTCCAGAGATAGTGAGGTCCCAGGCCCAGGACAGAGCTGTGGAGGGCATTAGGAAGGCTCCCTGAAACTTCTGCAGGTGCTGTCTGGGGGTGTCCACGTGTTGGTGAAGGGCACTCAGATGCAGAGACTCGGCCCTCTGCTGAGCTGACAAGGGACTATTTGTCTTCCTTTCGTCTGTCACAGCATGCTGGGGACAGGAAGGAACACTGGCATTCTGTCAGCTCCCTGGTGGCCTAGAGGAACACACCACCCCCTGCTCCTGGGACCTGCTCAATGCCCAGGAGAAAGCCAGTGTCGGTCTTGGGTGTCCAGGAGCCATAGACCAGGTGTGTTGTCTTTGGTCCCACAGGAGCCATAGGAGCTATTCCTGGGCTTCTGCAGAGAGGGAAAGGTGCCTGAGGAAATGTCCCCTAGCCCGGCTTAGCTTGAAACAGGGCCTGAGACAACGTGCCGTCATCTCTCTCCTGGACAGTGACCCTATCTATAGCTGGTGTCTCAGAGAAACAGAGCCAGTGCAGTGGCACCCACAGCACCCATTCCCATCAGGTACTTGAGTGCTGTGCTCATGCTCTAGAATGCACCCTCGAAGCTGCCCCGGATTCATGTGACACAGACTTCTAGAGGAGAAAGTGCCCTGGGTTGGTAGGAGCCAAGGGGCTTCATTCTTTCAGTCTTGGAAAAATAGCTTAACTTGCCGTGAGACCTTGGATAAGTCTCTTCTTTCTGGAGTCAGTGCAGTGAAGGAACTGAATGGGATGATCTCTGTGGATCCAGCTCATACGATGGTCTTGGCTAAGACTTAATCCCTATTACAAAGCATTAAACTCTCCACACACAGCAGAGTCCGGAGGGGAGAGGCCACATGGATGCATGTGGGCCATGGCCAGCCATTCACCGAACATGGAGAAGAGAGACAAATGGGAATGTTTGGCTCCTGTCTTGAAGGAACCCTGGTAGAAAGCTATTGCTGTCTCCATCCCCCACATCCTGGGCCATAGATGTTGACGGAGTGCTTCCTGTGTGCAGGGCCAAGGGATATCGAGGGGCCCAGGCAGGGAGGCCTGATCTAAAGAAGTCAGTCAATAAGTAGAGTAACTTCAGGCTGGATGATTTGGGAAGAAAAGAACATAGGGTAGTGGATTAGAGAGGGAGAGTTGGGAGGCTTAGCATGGAAAATTGAAATGGTGGACTTTCATGGTTTGGCTGTGGAAGATCTAGGGACAGTGCAGTCCAGACAAAGTAACCTACAGACAGAAGCCCCAGCACAGGTGTGTCCAGAGGCAGGCACAGGTCATGCAGAGTGGAGGGATCGAAGTTGAAGGCATAGGGACCTGTCAGTGACCAAGAAGGAAGCCCCTGGAGCCTTTCAGCCAACTCGGTAATGTTGGTGTGTTTTGAGCGTGCCTGGGTCCCAGGCATCAGTCTTAGCTCTTGATGCTCTGAGGTGAGTTCTGGTGTTCTCGGTGCCGTTTTATATATGAGGGAATGGAGGCTTAGAGAGTGACCCAGATGATGTCACACAGTGCTTAGCAGAGGAGCTGGCTCTAAAATCCAAACAGCTTGGCTCTATATATAGGTTCTCACCTATACCACCAGCCTTATGTGGCCTCCAAGGAGGAGGCCCAGAACTTCCCCGGGTTCTATGGCTATTTCTCAGATGTCCAGTGAGCAAGGTGGCCATGCAGGCAGTTGATAACCTAGATGGGAACATGTAGAGGGGCAAGGTTCCTGCCCGTCTGCTTTGTGGGTAGGGTGTGCCACCTGGCCCAGTTTGCTGTACCTCAGCGGCCACAGGGATGTTGTTGATGATGTATGTGAACGTGAGATGCGGAGCAGATGTGAGGCCTGGAGAGGAGTCTATTCAGATCCGCACAGTGGAATTGCCAGTGTCCTCATTTTCACTAGAAGTAGGCTCTGTCCGTAGAAAAAAATGTTCCTAGCCAGGGTGGGGAGGTAAAGTCAGCTTCTGAAGAGGACTTTGTAATTCTTATGAAATCACTGCAAGTCGAGGCCTTTGAGCCCATGGTGGTCTTCCAGACCCTTGGCATTCCAACAGTAGCCAGCTTGGACTTTGGAAAGGCTACTGCCTCAGGCAGCTGAGGGCCTCCTCCGCTGCTTTGGTCCTGAATGCCTCCAGACTGGGCTGCCGCCCCCTGCCCTTGCTGCCCTGCTGACCCCAGCATGGCCCTGGGCAGGGGCAGGGTGGAATACTTATTTTTTACTTGCAGCTTGGCCCTGGGGTGAAATCCCGAGGGTGGCCCTGAGTAGGGAAGGCCTTGGCAGAGCGCCAGGACTAGTGGAGAGGTGGAGGTCCACAAGCGGCCCAGTTTTGAGTTTCGTCTGCTCCTCCTCAAAGTTCAGCCATGCCCAGCCAGAGGCTAAGAGTGTGGTCTGCCTAGGACAGGCTGAGTGCCCTGGGTGGAGCGCAGGAAAAGGCAGGTTGCTGTGGGACTAAGACGCTAACCTGGCTTCAATAAAAGCCTCCTTCCAAGCTGCTAAACCCCTTCCATATGTGGGCCCCGGGAACTTGAGAGTTCTTGCGAGGGGGCGGGGAAGCAAGGAGAAGCAAAGGGGCCTCCCCTGGGTGTCTGGGACTAGGGAGTCAGCTTAGCTCACCTGTGGCTGGCTTGGGAGGAGAGGACAAACCACAGAGCCACAGAGCACTGTGAGAGCAGCCTGGTCCCAGCCCCGCTGTACCTCCTCCAAAGGGAGAGGCCTAGAAAGGCAGAGCTGGCCGGGCTTCACAGTGAGGCTGCCAGGCCACTGGGAAGATGAGGCGACAGTTTCCTGAGCCTGACCCTGGTCTCTTCGGACCCAGTTGCTGAGCTGGAAGGCAGGATGGAGGCATGTTCCTCTGCCCTTCCCCGAGCTCAGCAGCCACGTGGACAGAATCTTAAGTGCCCTGCTGCAGGAGGGCGAGGCTGTCTCTTGGCAGATCCTCTTCCCCTCTGCCTGCCCTGCTGTGCCTCTCATGCCTGTGGTGTGTCCCAATGACAGGCTGGCTTAGTTTTCCAAGGGAGCCAGCCCTAAGCCTGTGACGGCACCGAAGGCAAGGGGAGAAAGTCAGCCCGAGACCGCCACTGTGGCCTCAGTATTGGACTCACAGCCAACACGGTACCTGCCAGGCTCGGGGCCCAGGCTCCATGGCCTGGTCAGCCAGTGACGAGGATCCCCAGAAACACCCAGACTACCTTTCATTTAGTACCTGTCAGCAGCTGGTTTTATCGAGGTTCTTGACTCACGCGGCTCCTGCGCTGCCCTTGTCAGAGTGAGCGGCTTTAGCACCCTGGATTTATTGCCTGTGTTAAAGAGCGCTTCATTTTTGTAAATCTCTAAGACTTTGTGAGGGGAGAGGGGAGACTATTCCCTTCCAGAAAAGGGCAAGGATGGGTCTCCGTCTCAGGAGGCCACAGGCACATTAGTGTAGGAATGGTAGGAGCAGCCCCGGGGGCGGGACTTCAGGTCTCCAGTGCTGTGGCAATGGTAGGAGGAGGCTCTAAGAAAGCACCTTGCTCTGTCCTGCCCTAGCCATACCAGGAGGCGACTTTGTGTGGGAAAAGAGGATGGATGGGGTGACAAGGAGCAGCAGAAACCCCCCAAACGTGGACTCGGTAAAAATGCTTGCGAAATCAGCTTGCTCCCCTACCCCTTGGAAAAGCAGATTTCTTTTTCTTTTTCTTTTTTTTTTTTTTTTGGTTTTTCGAGACAGGGTTTCTCTGTGTAGCTTTGCGCCTTTCCTGGAACTAGCTTTGTAGACCAGATTAGCCTTGAACTCACAGAGATCTGCCTGCCCGGCCGGAAAAGCAGATTTCTTAACCGTAGGAACTTGCTTTAAAATGTTTTATTACAATTAAATTTTCACTCACAGAGAGAGAGAGAGAGAGAGAGAGAGAGAAGGAAGGGGGTCTCCCTTTCGGAGGTGGAGGCCTGGAACCTTGCTGAACCTTGTCATCAGGGGTATGCATCATCCCCTGAGCCCATGGGTGCATCCTCTCAGAGCACTGCTTCTGAAGACTGCTCATACCTCTGCCTCTCTCCACTGAGACCCGAGGTGGCTGGCTCTGCCTTTCTGTCTGTCCCAGCTGCTCAAAGCCGGGCCTCTTCCTGAAGATGAAACAGCCCACAGGAGGGCCTGTCAGAAAGTGAAACAACACCCCTCGTTCCCCGATGGGCTAGGCTGTGTGATAGAAGAGGACATGGGGCATGGTGGAATGTGTCCCAGCAGTCACAATTCAGGCTCGAGGATGGCTTTGTCACCCGACAGAGACTAGGAAGAGAGACTCCGGTGGTAAGGGTCACACAGACTTGCTTTGTTAAATGCCAGGCCCAGGGACGTGGCCAAGAAGTGACAGGGTTACCTGCCTGGGCTGCTGGTGAAAGCTGGGCCTGGGGAGGAAGGGCTTCCCCATCTGAAGATGTTCCCGAAACTCACACTGAGTGTCCTCTATCCTTGGAGCTTCTGAGCCTCACCCTTAGAAGACCATGTGGGCGCTTCCTGCCCTACGTACCGGCCACTTCGTCTGAAAAGAGTGATAGCTGACTGGGATTCTAGCAGAGCCCCTGCATTGTGTGGCTCATGGTCTGGTGCACTCTTGGACAATAGTCTACAGGCCTCCACTTCTCTTAGGGAGAAGGCAGAATGTGTGGCCACAATGGGATTGAGGCTAAATGCACAGACAGTTGAGTTGTTATGTGTATATGGCCACTGCTTAATAACTTCCTCTAAGGGGTTTTGGGACCTGTTTCTCTCTTACCTGAGCCCTACCCTGGAGGAGCCTCTCTGCAGGTATGTTACCTGTGGCTCTCCCCCACCTAGCCCCTCATAAGCCCCATCCGCCTTTCTCCTTCACATGGTCTGCTACCTCCCACTCAGTGCCTGTGCCCGGGACCCATGGATGGCACCTGTCTTCTGGGACTCAGGGTTGTCCCCTCTGACTGACATCCCCAGGGCTGGCTCCTGTACCCTGAGCACTAATCTAATCAGGAAATAGCAGAGTCCACAGTTCCCAGGGGTTATAAATAGTCACAGCAACTCAGGCAGCATCATTTCTCTGGAAAATGTGCCATGTCCCTCTGGCGCCCCACCCTCCCTTCTCTGTATTTAAATGACATCCTGAAATAGACTTGGTTTCTCGAGGCTGCCGGCCTCCTGGGAAATGGAGCATCATTGTCAGGGCACTGAGAAGCCGGGCAGGTCTTTGTAAGGGAGTGCTAGAGCCACACCTGTGGCAGGAACCAAGGAACATGGTAGTGGTGGGGACTCAAAGAAAAAAGAAGGGCGCCTTATCCATAGCTGTTCTGAGAAAGGCTGGAGCATGTGAACCCACAGCAAGCTAGAGCTAGACCTTAGCATCAGAAGGGGCTTTACCTGTTTCAGAAGCTCCCAGGAGCGGGATGGGGGTGGGGGTGTTGGCGCACATCTTTAATTCCAGCGCTTGGGAGGCAGAGGCAGGGGGATCTCTGTGAGTTCAAGGCTAGCCTTGTCTACAGAGTGAGTTCCAGGACAGCCAGGGCTACACAGAGAAACCCTGTCTGGGGGTAGGGGTGTGGTGGGCGGGGGATCTCCTACGAAAACAGACTCATATGGGGAAGAGAAGAAACAGGAAGTTTGTTCTAGAAGCAGCTAGACACCAGACTCCATCCCAAGAGGTCTGGTGTTTCTTCTGAAAGAATCATGGTGCCAGCAGCCACCACTCCAAAGTACAGGTGCCAGGCTAGTCATGTTGCATGGTGTCCTACAGATTGAGCAGAGAGAGTAAGTCGGGGAGACTTGACTGCACCCAGTACCCATTCCCTGGGTCTTGGACACTGGGTAGGTTCCTTGTACTGTTTAAGTCTCCGTGTCCTGGTCTTCAGAATGGGAACGACTGTGAAGGCTTGAACCATACTAACTAGTGGGTTATGTTGATGAACTGACGTGTGTGCAAAGGGTTTGTCACAGCATGCTCAAACTCTTGTCAGGCAGCCCTGTGAGGTAGGCATGGCTACCACTGGGAAGAAGTCAAGGCTCGTGGAGCCTCGGTGACCCACCAAATTCATGAGGTAGAATGGGAGCCCCAGGTCAGCCCTGACCTGCCATTTCCAAACTCCGGTTATGTCTGGATGCCACTCCAGGGGTGGGGACCATTGGCTCCATCAAGAGGAGGTGCCAGATCATAGGGTCAAGACCGAAAAGGGATGTAAGGTGAATCCTGGTAGGTGTCGGGACATCAAAGAGCCTGAGGTTTCTGCTGGTGCTTAGAAAGACTTACTTTAGCCTGGCAGTGGTGGTGCACGCCTTTAATCCCAGCATTCAGGAGGCAGAGCCAGGTGGATCTCTGTGAGTTCGAGGCCAGCCTGGGCTACAGAGTGAGATCCAGGACAGACACCAAAACTACACCTGTCTTGGGAAAAGAAAGAAAGAAAGAAAGAAAAAGAAAGAAAGAAAGAAAGAAAGAAAGAAAGAAAGAAAGAAAGAAAGAAAGAAAGAAAGGGAAGGAAAAAGAAAAAAAGAAAGAAAGACTTACTTTCAAAAGGATTGGCCCTAAGCCAGGCATGGTTATGCACATCTGAAATCCCAGCACTCAGAGGCTGAGGCAGGAGGATTGAGAGTTCCAGGGCAGCCAGTGTGACATAGCAAGACCCTGTCTCAGAAACCTCCAAAGCAAGGGATGCATCTGTCTCAGTCAGCCGGGGAAGGACAGTTGAGATCCCTCTACCCTGTGTGGCCACTTCTAGGGGATAGAATCAGGGCAGACAGAGGCCCTGTCTAGGTACAGAAGAGGAACTGGGAAAAAGCAGGCCGAGGATTTGGGGACAAAAGCTGAGAGAAAACGGAAGTTCAGGCCAGAGTTGGGGCTTCTGTTGGGCCTCACTAGAGTCCGCGGCCTTCTGAATGAGAGGGTCTAGGCAGCGTCACACGGGTAGCTGTCTTTGTTGGAGGCCTTCCTGTGGGCAGGGGCTCTGCCCAAGGAAGATGTGCGTATTGGTTCTCCCCATGCTGCATTCTTCTTCTGTTCTTAATTCCATTCCTCCTCCGTGCATGGAACTGACTGTTGGACCCAGGCTCAGAGCCAGCTAGGTGTACCCCAGACCCCTTCAGAGGGGACCGACGCAGGAAGGGCCTGGGCTGACTCACATACATTTCTTCCCCTGTGGGGACGGTGCCCTGTGTTTAGGCACACGTACCCCTGAAGGTATAGAGATTTGTCCAGGATGAAGGTGGGCAGGGAGAGTTGAATCAGCTCCGATCCCTTGGAGGAGAGGGGCAACCTCTGTGAGGCACTGTGCCCATCACTCTGTGTTGGCTCCTGACCGCATTGTCAGATGGGCCTTGTCACCTCAAAAGATGAGCTCATCCTTGTGTTGAAGTGGATGATGGTGGGTGTTGAGTCACTATGGTAATTAGATTCCACTGCATACACTTAAAGAATGATGTCATCATTTTAAGATGTCAATATTTACATTATCCTGGAAATGATATTCTTTACAGCTACTTAAAACTTGCCATAGTAATGTTGAGATGTTGACTTTAAAACATGCTGAGGTGGAGGACAGCTGGGGATATAAATGCATGAGCATAGTGAAGCTTGAGCGTCTCGTTCTCCATGTAGGTGCCAAGGGCTCAGTGCCCTCACGGAAATCAGGAAACCCTGCTGTCCCCTCACGTTCCACGCTCATCTAAGTGTGTACTGCGTTGTGCTCTCTCAGTGTGCAGTTTATGTGTCTGTGAAATGAGGTGACAGGTCACCTCTGACTGTAATGTGGTCAGGACCCAGCACAGTGTGACGAGCACGGTGTGTCATAGAAGGTGCCCCTTCTCTTCAGGGAATCAGGGGCCATCCCTAGGAAAGACTGGGAGGGAGTGGGCAGAGGATTGTGGGCTCAGACTACTTTAGCAGGTTGATCTAAAGATGAGCATCCAGGCTTCTGCCTTTCCAACCCTTTCCAACCCTTTCCTGTCTTGCAAAGCAGCTGCTGACCGATAGGGAAGCTGGGCCCTGACCTGTCCTCCTTCTCTCCCCCTCCCCCGCCCCCCGCAGCTGGATCCACAGACTGTGGAAACCAAGAACTGGCATACGGATGTGATTGAAATGAATGGGGTAAGGACATCGGAGCCATGGCGGCCACCCTCCTGCCACCCTCCCCTGGGTGCTAGACTGCTTGCACCTCCCTCAGACCAGTGTCCTCTCCTCCGTGGCCATACCCTTCCCCATCCCCTGCCAGCTTGAGGGTAGCCCTGCTTACAGTCCTGGGGAGAGAGACCTATGTCTGGTGACACTCATGCCCTGGGGGATTTGTACCTACTCCACCCCCTGACCAGATCAAAGTGGAATTCTCCATGAAATTTACCAGCCGTGACATGAGCCTGAAGAGGACCCCATCCAAAAAGCAAACCGGCGTCTTCGGAGTGAAGATCAGCGTGGTGACCAAGTAGGTACTGCCGTGGAGACCGAGTAGCTTTGGTACCCGGGTGCCCGCCCCATCCCACCTTCCAGCCCCCCTGCCTGCCCGTGCCACAGGCAAGTAGTTTGGAGGCCAGAAACGGCTCCTAGGACACTTTAGAAATAAGTGGTCCAGGATGGAAACAGTGGACGGTCCTGGGGGAAGCCAGAGTGTCTGTGCCCTGCAGTCAATAAGAAGTGACAGTGGCCTTGGGCCCACGTTTGGGCTTGGCAGCAGTAAGCTGGAGTCAGGGTGGCTGGCTGGGAAAGGGCCACACCCTTTCGGTTACCCTGCCCCTCTGGGCGCTTTGTTCCCAGGTCTTGACCTACCCTGCTTAGCTTCCCCGTGAACATTTTCTGTTTGTTGTTTTTCCTTTTCCCCTGAACATTTTTTTTTTAATTGCATGGGTAGGGTGCAGACCCAGGGTCTCACACTTGCTACAGAAGTGCTCTGCCACTGAACTACCCTACCCACAAGCACTCAAATCCAGTGGGGTTCTGTCACCAGTCTCTAGGACTTCTTCCACGCATGCTCGATGCCGTACCTCAGCAAGCAGGCTTTAGGGAGTGGGATAGCCTTTTCCCCAGGCCTTCCTTGCCTTGACTCCTGACCCCAAGGGCCCCAAGCTGCACAAGGCTGAGAAAGGCTGTGGAGGAACTAGAGGGTCCAGCCAGTGTGAGAAGCTCCCTCCATCCCTCTCCTGTGCACCCATGTCCTGCAGGCGGGAGCGCTCCAAGGTGCCCTACATCGTGCGGCAGTGCGTGGAAGAGGTGGAGAAGAGGGGCATTGAAGAGGTTGGCATCTACAGGATATCGGGGGTGGCCACGGACATCCAGGCACTCAAGGCCGTCTTTGATGCCAGTGAGTAGGGAAGCCCAGTGGGCATGGATGGTTCCCGAGCAGCTGGTGGAGAACAGAGGAACCTTGGTCTGTAGTTTGTGATAGCATGAGAGAAGCTGTTTCTGAGGCCCCCTGACAAGTTAGTTACATGTTTTACATCTTGTCACTTAGTCTCTCTTCACTCAAATAAGGATGGCATTCAGAGAGGTCAGGTCCCTTACTCTGGGTTACCCGGTGTGGAAGTTTTCATACCTGAACTTCAGCTGAGACCTTTGGGACTCCAGAATATATACTGCTGGCTCAGGCTCCTCTCTACTGCTGTCTCTGCCCCGTTACCATGGGGCAGGTCTTCCTCGACAGAGCCCTTCTGTGGTGGGGTCTGGCCTTCGGGTTCCTCTTCTCCATCCTGCTGGGTCAGGCTGAGACAGTGTTAGCATACCCAATGCTCAGAATGCCTGAACTAGGTCTAGGTAGGTAAGGATAGGATAGGGGCTGAGAGCATGCTGGGATATGGGAACATGCGATTAGGTGTGTGCTATGTGGTGTGGATGTGGCTCTGGTACTCTGGGTGACAAGTTATGTCCCTCCTCTCTGCTGGGAAGCCACAGCAGATAGACCCCAGCTTGTCCCCTGCTGCCCTTTCCCACAGATGACAGCTGAGTGGACATAACAGAGCTGGTGGGCACCACGTATGTCCTGCCTTTGTAAGGGGAAGCCAGAGGCTGAAGTGCCGTGGGTCGAGGTCTGAGGGACAGAAACCGTTCTGAGGGCTGCCCGTGAGGAACAGGTGTCCCAGGTCAGTGTAGCCTCAGGCTCTGCCCCCTCCTGTACAGATAACAAGGACATCCTGCTGATGCTGAGTGACATGGACATCAACGCCATCGCTGGCACCCTCAAGCTCTACTTCCGGGAACTGCCGGAGCCCCTCCTCACAGACCGACTTTACCCAGCCTTCATGGAGGGCATCGGTGAGGTTTCTGGCGTCCCGAGGGTTGGCTGGGCTAAGTCTCCTAGGCTGCAAAGCAGGAGATGCCCCGGGCATTCCTGCCAGTGGCTTGTCCAGTGTACTCTCTCTCTGGTGGCTGAAGGACCTGAGAGTGAGGTGGGAAGGTGGACTTCTGTCCCTTGTCCCCTGCCTTGGTGTCCCCTTTATGGCTCCTCCTTACAAACTGATCTGCTTCCTAGAAACACAGGCATTTAGGGAAGAAGGCGCTGAGCTGCTAGCTCCCAGGGCCAGAGAGGAAGCTGGTTTAAACCATACCATACTGGGGGCAGCTGTCCTGAGCCCCACAGAATGGCTCTCCTCATTGCCCAGGTACTAGCCAGTGGAGCTCCTGTGCCCACCTAGATGGGCCTCTTCCAGGCCTGGCACAGTGTTCCCATCTTCTCCTGAGGCAGACAGGGCTTTGGACCCCATGGAGAATGTGAAACCTAGGGGAGGCTGGTCAGTGTAGGCACCAGCCTCAGAAGTATTTGATGGGAAACATCCCACCCCTAGTAATGTGCAACTACTGGATTAAACCAGCGTAGAGTGTGGATTGTGTGGTCCTGGGGTAATGGCTAGCGCAGGAGGGAAGGAAGAGACTGCTCCCCCAGCCTGCCTTCTAGCCGTGTTACCCATGGTGCGGCATCTCAGGGGAACCCGCTGCTGACAGACAGTCCATGCACGGACCAGGCCCTCCCTCTGTGGGCCAGGCTTCTGGGCCTCCAACCAGGCCCTGCCCTTTCTCCTCCTGCAGCCCTGTCAGACCCTGCTGCCAAGGAGAACTGCATGATGCACCTGCTCCGCTCCCTGCCCGACCCCAACCTCATCACCTTCCTTTTCCTGCTGGAACACTTGAAAAGGTAAGGGGGGGGGGCAACCCAGAGCTGTCACCTGTCCCGCCAGACCCATCTTCTCACTTCCGCCTCCTGGGTACTGGCCTGTGCTCGGCCACCCAGACGCCTGAGCGGTTGTTTTCAACCCCCTGAACTCATGCTGTTGTTGGGAAACTGTGGCTCCTCATTGCAGCCTAAAGTAACTGGTCATGGCACAGTGGCACATGCCTCTTGTCAGGATGCTAAGGCAGGGGATTGCTGGAACAATCAAGAACAGCTTGGGAAACATAAGGAGACCCTCTTAGAATGGGGGGTAAAGCACAGGGCCTCAGGTGGGTTTTAATCTGTGGGCCCCAGATGCAGCCATTTAGTCGGTGTAGATTTTTCTTTGTGTACATTTATTATTTTGTGCATGTGTGTATGTATGTGTGCGCCGTGCCTTGCATGTGGAGGTCAGAGGACAAGCTGTAGAAGTCATTTCTCTTCTCCTCCTATGTGGGTTCTAGGGCTGGACTCAGGTTGTCAGAATTGGCAGCAAGGACTTTAACCACTGAGCCACCCCACCAGCCCAGTGTGGCATTTTTTTCAGTGAAACAGGGTAGCAATAGGGTGTGCTGCCGGCAAAAGTACTGTTTGTTCAGTTACCTGTAGATGTGTGTCCTGGGTTACATCATCAACTGTGTTTATTATGAGTCAGTTAAGAATTTGAAACCTGGGGGCTGGAGAGATGGCTCAGAGGTTAACAGCACTGGCTGCTCTTCCAGAGGTCCTGGGTTCAATTCCCAGCAACCACATGGTGGATCACAACCATCTGTAGTGAGATCTGCGCCCTCTTCTGGCCCACAGGCATACAGCAGGCAGAACACTGTATATATAATAAATAAATAAATAAATAAGTAAATAAATAAATCTTTCAACAACAACAACAAAAAAGAATTTAAACTTACTGGTCTTGGCCCATATGTTATGAAACAGAGAAACGGAGACCCAAGCCCAGTGGGGACTTGCTTGGAAAATTGTACTTAAAATCCACATCTTCCAAGTCCTAAACTACGACCCTTCTCCCCTTCCCTCACTCCTCTCATGGTAAGGCAAACCAGAGCTGTTCAAGTGACATCCATTCTAGTGTTGAGTACCAAACGTAGTACCAAGGAGTCCTCGTCACTCACTTTTCAGCCCAGGACTGATCACAGACACCAGCTGGAAGGTTAGGTCACTTGGTGTCCCTTAAATCCACCTGCTACCTTAGGCCAGCACCTCTGAGCTCATCCCCTCGTCCAGGCGCTGGCTCTGGTTCTGCCAGGCCAGGCTCTGGCGGGCCAGTGGAGACTTAGACACAGCGGGGCTGGTGCCTTGTTTTTCCCATCATGAGACAATGTCCCTCCCTCTGGTTTGGCGAGGACCAAAGTCCCAACCAGTTCCCAAATAGTTCGGTGAACATTGTGGGAGGACACGCTAAGAAGGAATGGGAGGGAAAATTCATTAGGCTTTCCACCCTGGGAACTGGGCCCACATCTGGGTGTGTGTGTGTGTGTGTGTGTGTGTGTGTGTGTGTGTGTGTGTGTGTGTACCCGTTTCCAAAGCAGTCAGCAGGCACATTTGTGACTCCTGCCCAGAGGGTGGGAGTTGCATTGAGAGTAGGATGAGAGGCCCTGTCCAGGGTGTGTGTGTATCAAAGCCTCAGAAACATTTCCTAGTATGGAGTCGGGGAGGTCTAGGATTTCTTGATGTGTTTGGTGATACTGAGTCTTCCTGGACAGTAGCCACAGATGGCAGCTCCCACTGTCACTCAGGGGACATGGTAACAGAGTACCTGGCCTGTTACATAAGAGAAAAGCAGGGAAACTCTGGAAGGAGCCAGAGCAGGCCCATGAGCACACCCATCCGAGGCGGTGGGGAACGCAATGCTGACTTGCCTCTGGTCACAGCTGCTCCTGCTACAACAGCCTGCCTAACTGCAGACTCAGCTAGCAGATGCCTCTGGGCAGCATGTCCTCCTGGCCTGCCCCAGTCACTGTCGACCCCCACAACTGTACTACTGTTGGATTCTGAATAAAAAGCAAAATGGTAAGATGATGAGCTCTTGGGCTCCGAAGCCAGCTCTGGCACCTCTCAGTGTGTGACTGTATTTGGTTTCCTCACCTCTAGGATAATGGTACTTGGCTCACAATGACTGACAGTGTACAGTATTACACAGAGTTCTTAGAACAATGTAGTCTCCATTGTTTGTTTTCGAGACAGGGTCTCTCTATGTAGTCCTGGCTGTCCTGGAACTCACTCTGTAGACCAGGCTGGCTTTGAACTCACAGAGATTCACTTGCCTCTGCCTTCCTTTCTAGTGCTGGGATTAAAGTTGTGTACCACCACAGCCAGTGTGTGCTCCATCTTATTGTAATGATTTTATCTAAGTCAGGGGTGATGCCATTGATAGTTGTTAGTCCTGACTGGCAGTTTTCCATCAGCTTGGCACATAGCCTAGGTGCTGGGGGTGTGTTACAGAAATATCCCTTAGCCTAATGTCCTTCCCACCTGTAGGAAGGGAAGCTAGGTGACTGCTCCCTTGATGCCTGAGGGAGCTTCTTCAAGTGCCTTTAGCTCTCGGCATCCCAGGTCTCCTGGGGCTGCTGAAGAGTGACTTCTCTGTTCTCCTTCCTTTCCCTCAGGGTTGCTGAGAAGGAACCCATCAACAAGATGTCACTTCACAACCTGGCCACTGTGTTTGGCCCCACGTTACTGAGACCCTCAGAAGTGGAGAGCAAAGCACATCTCACATCAGCTGCAGACATCTGGTCCCATGACGTCATGGCCCAGGTACTACCAGCACTGTGGAGGCCTCTAGGCAGTTCAGAGGCCCCACCTCTCCTCCTAAGCAGCTAAACCAGTGGTATATAGGGTGCCCAAGCACAGAGCTACAGATCCTCCCTGCTTAGGCCGAAACACAATGTATGGGTCTAGACAAGAGTTGAAGAGTGTCTGTGCAGGCGCTTGCTGCTTTCCTGAGAGTACCTCAGTCTTGGGTATAGCAGGTTTGGAGCCAGGGGGTTGACCAAATGTATGAAAGTTCTGGGGTTACTTTCAGGGTCAATACCTAGGATAGGCTGCCCAACCAAAGCTGATCTCAGGCCCACACTAGAAGCTTTTGACTTAGACACGGAAATGGCTCCCTGACCCTTGGCTCTGCAGCACCCTCTAGTGCTGGAAATGAGCGAAGGAACCTGGGCTTCCAAAAAAGGGAGAGAGGCCAGAATGAGCCTGGGGTGGGACATGGGCAACACAGACTTGGCTGCAGCTTGGGAGTCATTTCTTCTCAGCCTCGCAGGTGAAGGAGGGTCTGGGACATGAGGACCACAACCTCAGTCTCCTTGTTTCCCCACAGGTCCAGGTCCTGCTTTACTACCTGCAGCATCCCCCCATTTCCTTCGCAGAACTGAAGCGGAACACACTGTACTTCTCCACAGATGTGTAGCCGGAGGTGGGCAGCTGTGGGGGTGGCCGGAGGCAGCCCTCCAGCCAGAGCCCAACATAGACTTGAAAAGACTGCAACGAAACTCCCCAGCCTAGCCCTCGGGAGTCCAGGGGAAGCCACCTTCCGAGATCTGCAACTTGAGCATCTCTTGTGCCACCTTGTACAAAGCCAGCTGACCAGCCCCGAGCCTCCTCACCACCCCCCAGCTCCTGCCCTCTGTACCTGTGTGTGTCTGATGCTCCGTGCTGTCTAAGAATTGTTCTATGTATATTTGTCATGCAGAAAGGGTAGTGGCTGAGCCGGTGTGGGCACAGATGGCCTGCTTTGTTCTTTCATTTCTTCAACGCTTTCTTTCTGCCTGAGTCCAGTCTGGGGACTTTTATTTTGCGCTGTGTGACTGCTGCCGGCTTCTCCTATCCTGGCCCTGCTCCCAGACTGCAGCCTCCCTGCAGTGTCTCTGCCCTCTCCATCTTCCCAGCCTGCTGCATGCATGTGCAGCGTGGGGTTTTGCTCCATCACTGGAAAGTTCTGCAGAGGCCCCGGGCAGTGGTGGCCTGTCCCATGTGCTGTGTGCCACCCTTGGCCTCACACCTGCTTTCCTTGCTGTCTGTGCAGACGTTGAACAAGGAGACAGACACACACTAATTCTCAGCTTAGCACAGAGCTGGAGACCTGATTTCTGGAATGTTCTATTTGAGAATTACCCTTTCTGGGGTTTGTCTGTTCTATTTCCTGCCTACCATGAGGCATCTTCAACTGTTTCTTCTACTGCTGAATTTTCTGTTCCCTTTCCCCTGGTGTTGTTTTGAGTGTGATGACTCACAAGTGTCCTGCTATCAAGAGAGGTCAGGAACACACCTGAGGGTGTGGTGGGCGCCCAGGCTGTGAAGGAACAAGACGGATGGAGCAGGCAGCAGGGGCAAGTCAAGGGAAGCCAGTCTTCACAGTAAAGACCCGCAGAGGCTGTTGTAGGGGAGCATGACCTCCTGGAGGGCAACTTCTGTGGCTGAATCAGGGGTCCAGGTGAAAGCAGGCTCTGTCCTGGAACCTGGAACCTCATATACCTCGTGGTACTTTTGCCTTAGATTTTACACTCTCAACAGCCAAGCACTGCCACGGGGCAGCCACATTGCCATGCATGCTCCAGAGCCTAGGAACAGAAGGCACAACCCAGCTGGAATGGTCCTGCCCCGGCACTGCCCCAGCTCCTAAATCCAGCCCTGTGGGTGATCCCAAGCTTTCTAGAAGTTGGAGGACAGGCTGTCGCCCTTGTGTGTCTGCTGGGGCTCCAGAGGATGGGTCAGCAGGTGTCATTCCCAACTCTGCAACTTATTGCTTGGTACTAGAAAGAGATTTATTCCCAAAGCACCATTTCCAGTCCAGTGGCAATTAGCAGGGAAAGATGCTCCTGTCATAGGAGCTTGAGCTACGACACAGCTTCCTGTATCTTCTATGTGGCAGAGTTGATTCTTGGCCCTCAGGATTGGGGAGACCAGCCCTCATTGTGTGTGCTCAGGGCTAAGTCTAAAGATGGGTTTGCTGGCCCCCAAGCTATTGTGTCTGCTAGGTGAGAGGCAGGGCTCTTTCAGGTCCTATTCATACCTGTTGCCTTTGACAGAACGGTACAGTTTGTGCATACAGGAGAAAGGAATGCCAACTTCCCAACTGCCTATTAGCAGTTTAACAAGGAGCCTTGCTGTCTCAGACAGGTGGAAGAGAATGCCTGTGAGTGTAGAGATCATATCATCTAGCTACTATCTTGGCACTCAGGTGCTGATGTGTGGCACTCTTACTTCCAAAGGATTGACAGTAACAAATTATCAAAGCCCATCAAAACAGTGCCTCCTGTCTCTTCAAAACAAGGAATGTTGGCTTCTGGGCATTAGCTACTGCAGTCCCCAGGTTGCTTAGGCAATATAACAGCAAGAGGGCTGGAAGAGGAACTGAGAATTATTAATGGTTTCTATTATTTATAAATTCCACCCCAAGTGGGGCACCAAGGAAGTATCTGGTGTTTCTCCTGAGACAGGGGCCATGCAGCCCAGAACCCCATCACTGCCAGCAAGGCACCGGGAGACAGGGTCCAGGAATCCCAGGCATGCTTGCACTTGCTTGGGCAGTGAATGAGGGCTGCCAGCTTTTGCTGACGAGGTAGGATGGAACCCCTAATAAGTTGGTATGGATATATTTTTTTTGTCTCTGTTCTGTTTAAACTTAATGTAGATTATTATAAATTGATGTAAACCATGTGAGAGGGAAATGTTAATAAAAAAAAATGCAAAGCCCCAACATTTGCACAAAACTCAGCCCTGTGGTGTGGATGTTTGTGTTCTCAGTAGTCCAGGGACGATCACCAATCTAAATATTTAAGTCCTTCCAGCTGCACCCAGATGTGTTTCCAGGAACCTGTCCATCTGTCTATCCTCGAACTCTCTTCTGACGTTGGGGCTGTGGCAGTTGGAGGGGAAAGCCTGCTTGTCACTCTACCCACATTTCCAGGTGCTGTAGTTCCCTTCATGGGACACTCACTATGGACCTGGGCATAGTGTTCCTGGGAAAGATAGCAGAGGTGGCCCATTGGCTTTCCATTAACGTCTCCGCTTTCCTCAAAATCGGCCCGTCTTCTATGGCAGCCTTTGGTTGAATTTGCTTGTTAGAGATCTGCATCTCACATCAAGAGCCCACTCCCCTTTGGGAGAGCCAGTAGGGTTTGTGTGGGGCTTCCACCAGCCGAAGCCATGGGATACTGTTTATTCTGGAGATCAGGAACAGATGTGTCTGCAAACTCCTGTTTGGTTTATGAGCTCATACTGACCCCCCCAGCCACCTAAAACAGGAAGCTATTCATCTCCTCTTGATTGAACAGTCCACGTGGACAAGGCTTGGCTTGTTCAACTGATGTCTATTGACAGCCCTGAGACTCCTCTTTGCCAAGAGAGTTGTGATGGCAACATCTCTTGTGTTGTGGCTCATGTAGAAGACCAGCTAGCCAAAGACCTCAGGCCCTGAGCATTTTGACAGGCACCAGGTAGAAACCATCCCTTCTTCAGAAAGGTGTTCCTAGATGAGGAATTTACAGACAGTGTAGGAACACTCCTAAATTTGTTTTCAGAGCTCTAGGGGTATGTTCCAGCTGGTCTTTTAGTAATGAAGCCTCATGCTTATGAAAACAGGGCAGGCATCGTACAGAATTCACTGGGGGCTAGAGGCAGGGGGGTTCATTAATAGAGTATTTGCCTAGCATGTATGAAGCCTTGGGTTTTTCTTTTTTGTTTTTCAAGACAGGGTCTCACTATGTAGCTCTGGCTATCCTGGAATTCTCTCTGTAGACCAGGCTGGCCTCAAACTGAAGAGATCTGCCTGCCTCTGTCTCTCAAGTGCTAGGATTAAAAGCATGCACCACTGCCCTGCTAAGCCTTGGGTTGGTTCTTTCCTCAGCAAATGAATGAATGTGGAAAGGATCCAGCAGAGAGAACATGAGCCCTATGCACTAATGTACAGCCAGTCCAAAGATAAAGCAGGAAGGTGTAACTCTGGATTTGATATCATTACTCACATACAAATACACACTCAGATAACTAATGTGGAAGTTGAGTCTTTGAATTCTGCTTGAGGATGAGTAGAGATGAGGAAGAGAGCAAAGAAAAAGTGGAAGAGTTGGTATAGAGCAGGAAAAAAGACTGAAGGCTGACTGAAGTCAGCCAGTCCCAGGCCTTGCCGAGACTCCTGCGGAGCTGACAGGAGGGCAGGACGGGGTCCATCCAGTCCACCTTCACCCACACACTACACTTTGGTCCAGTGGCACAGCCCCAACATTAAAAGGCTAGTTTTCTGCCATGCTACAACTGGGCTCAACTGCTGAAATAAAAAACTCTAAAAGCCAAAGAACTTCCTGGAGAACAAGGGTGATGGTGAGCACGCCTTCAACAGTTCCTGTATGATTGAGCCAGCAGGCTAACCAAAGCAAGTACTCGTGTATCTTGAAACTGGGCTGGGGCCTGAGACCACTGGTTCAGCAAGCTGCATGCGTGACCATCAGCCAGCCCAATGGGGTTCTCTCTCTAAGGAGGCGGCAGAGTTACCAGCATATTCAGTGCATCTGAGAACAGGGTTAGCTAGACTGTGCTGCTGGGGCAAGGCCTAGCTGAGGGAGCAACTGTGGTGATAAAGGTACAGATTCCACAATCCCCGAGCCTAGCATCCCCAGAGTTCTTCGGAGATTTCCCAACTGTTCCATTGAACTGTCACTCTTTGGGCCACGTGGCATCATTTGTGGAAGATGTGAAATAAATCTGAAAAATAAACTAACAGTGCATCTGCTCTTTAAAACAGAAAACAAAACTGGGTATGCTGCCTGCATGAATGTCCGTGCAGTGGTGTCTGGTACCCTCAGAGGTCAGAAGAGGGCCTTGAATCCCTGAGCCACCATGTGGGTGCTGGGAACTGAAC
Source organism: Peromyscus eremicus (assembly GCF_949786415.1). Taxonomy (NCBI): domain Eukaryota; kingdom Metazoa; phylum Chordata; class Mammalia; order Rodentia; family Cricetidae; genus Peromyscus; species Peromyscus eremicus. The sequence goes on along the minus strand of NC_081423.1, from coordinate 59,540,996 downwards.
CTGGGTCCTCTGGAAGAGCAGCCAGTGCTATAAGCCACTGAGCCATCTCACCAGCCCCCATGTACATATTTTTAACAAGGACAGCAAAGATACTAACTGAAATAACATACTTGCCTGGATGGTATAAGTTTACTTTGCCTTGCCCTGGTATTCAGATGAATGCTTGCACAAAGTTGCAAGGCAAAAGAGTTTCCTGGCTATGGGCAAACATCCTGCCACCTCCCTGTTCACAGCTGGAGAGCTGAGTGACGTCAGGACTGAGCTCAGTTCTTAACAGTCAACACACTGCCTCCTGATCTTTTTACTGCAAGGAGACAGACCAGCTACCCTGGAAAACCTGGCTGGAATTCAGAAGTAGAAAAGTATGGCTGATCCAATGGCTGGAGGCAGAGGACAGCGAGGTGGTTCCCTCACACCACCAACTGTAGCGGGAAACAATTGGCTTCTCTCCTGAGGCAATGCCAAGTGTGTGGAAACTGCTCCAAAAACCAGCTCTGAAGGTGGACGGCATCTTGCTTCCTCTCAGGCCATTTCTTTCAGCGTAGGTAATAATCGATTGCAGCAGAGAAAGCAGCAAAGCCCCCACAGCCTATGGCGCCGGCCTTCACACCAGCTGCAAAGCAAACACAAGCAATATTACCACAGTAATAGACTGGACTGGACTTGCATAAAGTCTGCATCTGAGATGCAGAACCAACTTAAGCATGTGCAATCATTCAAACTCAATAATGCCTTGTTAAGATTTCAATGAAGCACCGGGCGGTGGTGGCGCACGCCTTTAATCCCAGCACTCGGGAGGCAGAGCCAGGCGGATCTCTGTGAGTTCGAGGCCAGCCTGGGCCACCAAGTGAGTTCCAGGAAAGGCGCAAAGCTACACAGAGAAACCCTGTCTCGAAAAACAACAACAACAACAAAAAACAAAAAAAAGATTTCAATGAAGCAACATATCCCATCCAAACCACTGGGCTTCATTTAACTATACATTTGCTTAGCTCTTCTCATTCCAAACGATTACTGTGTTGTATGGAACTAGCCCCTCACAGTCCAGAAACTGGTTAAGGGAAGCGGCCCTTGGAATCACATGAAAGCATATGGCCTTACACCCTGATCTGTTTATGGAATAAATTCCTGGGAAGGTGATCAAAGCAATCCTGGGGGGAGCTGAGCTCACAGCCCTGAAAAACTACACTACAGAAGACCAAAAGAGAAGCCGCTCTGCCCACCAAGCCTGGCTGTGAGGAGCCAGTTCATGTCGGCTCATCACTGGCTCTCAGAAGATGAGAGGCTTCTGCTTCCACTAAGTCAAACTGTGAGTGATGGAGAGTGGCCCAGCAATACATGCTGCTTCTAGGAAAGGTCAAGTCCTTGAGGCCAATGCTCCACACTGGAACAGGGAGGAGGTGAGGGTTGGCTTCTTTCTAGCTGATAATCTAACATTCTGAGGATGTCTGCACTTGGCTTTCCTGTCGTTCCGTCTCCCTTGTATTTTAAATTTATTTTGGTTTTTTTAATGTGTATGTGTGTGTGAGTGAATGAATGCCATGTGTACATGGGTGCCTGAGGAAGCCAGAAGGGGTGTCAGATCCTCTGAAGCTACAGTTGCAGGTAGCTGTGAGGGTGTGGGGAACTGAACTCTCCAAGAATCGTGCATGCTCATAACCACTTCTCCAACCAGCCCCTTTGGTTTTTTGAGGCAAGATCTCCTGAGTGGTAGGCTTACATGCTTGTATCATCATGCCCAGTGTGCACTTAGCTTTCAATCAGTAGAAATCTAAGAGTCCCCAACTGCAGAAAGACACAGCTATTAAAATTTATATACAAAATTAAAACTGGCTGCTGGGGCTGGGGCTGTAGCTCAGTACTAGAACTTAGGCTTAGTGTTTACCAGGACTGGGGCCTGGTTCCCAGAACTGTAAAACAAACAAAACCCTGACAACAGTATAAAATTAAGGGAAAAAAATGTTCAGACACTTGAGATGCCAGGAAATGAGTCTCAGCACAGCCTGCAGGTGTGGACAAGGGGACTGCTCAGGGCTGCGTGACTTACTAGGCTTCTGTACTACCCTACATGCCAACACACCACTTACCATGAGAACATCGTCTCACACATTCAATATGGAAGCTCTTTTTCTAGGCAAGACATAGCTCTATGGTTAATTATGGGTAATTTTCCCACCCTTGGGTGGCTTTTGATAAACAGCAAAAGTCCCCATCCTAAAAAGCCATGAGCGTCTGGCCAAACAGCCTACAACATGCATGGTCCCATTCCACACACCAGCAAGGGTTTACCCGGGGGGCTGAAGAGATGGCTCAGCACTTCAAAGAGTACTTGTTCCTCTTGTAGAGGACCCTGGTCTGGTTCCCACCAGCCACATGACTCACAAATATCTGTAATTCCAGTCCAGGGGACCTGATGCCTTCCTATGGCACCAGGCACACATGTGGTACACAGACATATACACGTAGGCAAAACATCCATACAAATAAAAGTACATAGTTTTTAAAAAGAAAAAGATTGTATCTGGTCCAAAATCTCTAGAGTGCCAAGGATGAGGAAGCCTAACGTAGATGGAGGTATAAGCAAGTTTCCAGAGCCGAGTCAACATAGAAGCAGCCAGGATTTATTTGTCAGAGGGAAGACTATCAAGCATCCTTGGAACACTCATGTTGGGAAATGTCAACATCAGCACGTTGTCCAGACCACAAAAGAAAGCCGCTCGGGAGCTGTTTACTAACCTCTGAAACCAATGGCTCCGCCGGTGATGCAGCCACTGATGACGCTGTTCTTCCAGTCCGACTTCCCCCGGTACTGTGGGTGGAGAGATGCTGGTTAGAGCCAGCGAGACGACGGAGGGAGAAAACACAGGGCGTCCAACTGCCTAGGTTAGTCCTAGGCAAAGGAAACCCTTATTTCCAAAGGGCAGTTCCTAAAATTTGTATGTGCTTATACATGCTTCCTGCAGGTGGCGCCAGAGGGCTGAAGACAAGTCTAACATTTGGGAAATAAAGCAAGAGTTCTTACATTCTCCAGTTTAATTTTAAATCATTAACTACAATTACCTGAGTTGGTGATGTGGCCCAGTGGTAGAGCACTTGCCTACTATGCATAAAGCCCCAAGTTCAATCCCCAGCACCAAATAAATAAAATAAAATCACTTTTTGCCTATAGAAGATTTAAAAAAAAAAGCAAAACCCGTATTATAAATCTGTAAAAAGTTCACATTAGGGACTAATCTAGATCAAAATTTGATATGTCTAAATGTTTGTTTTGAGGCAGTCTTCCTATGTAGCTCAGGCTGGCCCAGATCTCATGCTCCTGCTTCAGACCTCATCTAACTAAGGCTTGACATTTCTAATCTGCATTCCAGGAAGAACACTAAGAACATTGCTCTTTTAAAAGTTGCGTGATGGGCTGGGAGTGATAGCATGCACCTTTAATCCCAGCACTCAGGAGGCAGGAGGAGATGTTCCAAGCCAACCAGGGTTACACTGTAAGAGCCTGTCTCAAAAACCAGGGGTGGGGACACGGGGAGGGGGGTAGGGGTGGGAAGAGGCCTGGAGAGATGGCTCAGTAGTAAAGAGCACTGGTTGCTCTTCCAGAAAGACCCTGGCTCAATTCTCAGGATCCAAATCTAACAACTGCCTGTAACTCCAGTCTCAAGGGATTAAATACCTTCCTCTGCCATCCTCAAGCACCAGGCAGGCACACAGTGCACATACATACATGCAGGCAAAATACTCATTTATATACACACACACACACACACACACACACACACACACACACACACACTTTTTAATCTAAATTTTTTACAAAGAGGATTGGTTTAAAAAAAAAAAAAGCCAGGCTGCTGTAGAATTTTTTTTTTTTTTGAGCTGAGGATCGAACCTAGGGCCTTGCACTTGCTAGGCAAGCGCTCTACCACTGAGCTAAATCCCCAACCCGTAGAATATTATTTTAAGGTGTGTTACTTTTGTTTATGTTGCATTTGTTTAACTCAGTGAAGTTGTGTTACTGTGCCTGTCTAGAACACTTTATTGGTCTAATAAAGAGCTGAACAGCCAATAGCAAGGCAGGAGAAAGGATAGGCAGGACTGGCAGAGAGAATATATAGAAAGAGAAATCTGGGAGGAGGAAGGAAGTAGCCAGAGAAGGAGGAGGACTACAGGGGTCAGCCACCCAGCTACACAGCAAGCCATGGAATAAGAGTAAGATATAGAAGAGAACAGGAAAAGCCCAGAGGCAAAAGACAAACAGGTTAAAGAAAGCTGGCAAGAAACAAGCCAAGCTAAGCCCACACATTTATAAATAAGAATAAGCCTCCGTGTGTGATTTGGGAGCTGGGTGGCGGGCCCCCAAGATAGCAAAAACCAATAACATCGGGCAGTGGTGGCACACGCCTTTGATCCCAGTGCTCAGGAGGCAGAGGCAGGTAGATCTCTGTGTGTTCCAGGCCAGCCTGGTCTACAGAGCGAGATCCAGGACAGCCAGGACTATACAAAGAAACCATGACTTGAAAAACAGAACAAAAAAGGTACGCATTGTTAACAGACAAGGATTTCTTAGAAAGCAAGAGGCACTTACAGATTCTACCAAACACTCAGTACACGAAAACATGGCGCCCACAATGGCAAAATTTTTGGCGTAGGACATTCCTCTTTGTCCCATGTCTTTCAGAACTTCTTTTGCGGTTGGTGTCCGGTAAGGGTCCTTAGGGTCAAAGCCTACATTCGTATCAATGCCGGCAGTAAAGACCCCAAATGCACCTCCCAAGACAAATCCTAGAAACAAGCAGAGATAAGATTGTTTTGCACATCTGGACTACTGTTTTGGGATGATACTTGAAGGTAGCCTTTCTGGCCTCTGGCTATTCAATCTCGATCCTGCTTCCTCCACAGTCACAATCGGAGTCTATCCCCCACTGACTCCTCTAGGATTTCTTCCTCCTTTCATTTTTCCAGCCTTTCAGCTTTAACCCTCTGTTCCTCTGTAGACCAGCCACCCTCAAGTTCAGCTATCAACTTTGTATATCATTCTCTTGACCATGCCTACATTCATAACAGTCACTTAGGCATTACCACATATTCTAGAATACTCTATTTTTCACAATAACTTGTGAGGTAGATGTTACTGCTCTCTCTTTCTGGCTTTTTTGTTTGTTTGAGACAGGGTCTCACTATGCAGTTCTGATTGGCCTGGAACTTGCTATTGTAGAACAGGCTAGCTCAAAGTCAAGAGATCCACCTGCCTCTGCCTCCCAAGTGCTTGGATTAAAAAAGTGTGTACCACCCAGCTGTGCTCTCCAAACCAAAGCTCAGAGAGGTTAAGTAACTGTCTCCAGAGTCTCATGGCTAGTATACAGGAAATCCTGGGCTGCTATCAGCAGATGACCTGTGCAAGCCTTGGACATTTCTTTGTGTATATGTGGGTGTAGGCCAGAGGTCAATTCTAGGGTGTCACTCTTCAGGAACCATACACCTTTCTTTCTTTCTTTTTTTTTTTTTTTTTTCAAGACAGAGTTTCTCTGTGTAACAACCCTAGTTGTCCTGGAATTTGCTCTGTAGACCTCAAGATCAATGTAAGGTCAAAGAAACTAGACACCACCTCCCCTCCCAAAATTGCTTGTTTTCTAATCACTCCAGCTCCAAAACTCTCTCTTCTCTCTACTACATTTAAGATTTGCTTTTTGTTTCTTTGGTCGGTTTTTTGTATTTTATTTTCAAGACAGTGTTTCTATTATGTAATCCTGGCTGTCCTGGAATTCACTATACGGACTACGCTGGCCTGGAACTCTGAGGCTGACTGCCTCTTCACCCTCACTTTTTAAGACCTGAACTCCTGCTATTTGCATTTCTTAAATGTTTTTCATTCCCAATGAAATTTAAATTTATCTACAAGTACAGTCAACCTTTATCTGTACACTGGAAGTGTGCTGTACATGCTCAAACCCTCAAAGGTTAATTTGTGTTTGTTTGGGTTTTTTGTATTGTCCCATCGCACCGCATCTCGACTGTCTAATCACACTGGCCTTCATAGTTTTTCATTTGTTGTTTTTTTTGTTGGTGGTGGTTGGGTTTTTTTGTTTTGTTTTGAGACAGGTTCTCTCTACGTAGAGCTGGCTGTCCTGAAACTCTCTCTGTAGACCAGGCTGGCCTCGAACTCACAGAGATCCATCTGCCCCCGCCTCCCGAGTGCTGGGATTAACTTCAAACTTCTGACTTTGAGGACCTTTGCCTTGGCACTTCCCTATGCGTCTGCTGCACTCTTCTGTCCGGCTCCTAGAAATTCTCTATCAAGGCTCTTGTCACTCTCATCCATAGCCACAGCCTGGCACACGACAGTTTCTTAGTAACAGCTTTTTGAATGAATACATGAATGAACGAAAGCATTTACTTAACAATCTGCAGGCTCTGACCGTAGTTCTGATTCTCCGTTCGAACTCCCAACCATGAATGTTAACCCCAGGATCAAGAGAGGATGGCCGGGGAGCAATCGAGGTCGAGACCCAAGGGTCCTTCGCCTCCCAGGCGCATGGTCTTAGCAAGGAACCCCAAAGCCCTCCAAGTCCTCAGCCTCCCAAGGGTCCCACGAGCCTCGCCTCACCTCCCACGCAGGCTAGCACAGCCTTGAAGGCGCAGCTTTCCATCGCCCTCTCGATCATCTTCTGCTCCTCGCTCTTGGAGGGACTCGGGATCCCGCCCAGGCTGCCGGGCTCCAGGAGCCGGGGCTGACGCTTGTCGCCCACCAGGTACTGCAGAAGAAGGCTGTACTGCAGAGGAGCTTCGGCGGAACCTGCCGCCTCGGGAGCCGAAGCCCCGGCCTTGGGGGCAGCCGCCGCCATGACCGTAGGGGCCTTAGAACCTTTCGCGTCGTACTTCCCACAGCCGATTCCACATGCTTCCCTAGGTGTTCAGCCATCGTGACGCAGCGGCAGATTCGCCACAGGTAGGAAGCTGCAAAAGCAAAAGTCGGCCTGTGCACCAGCGTCGAGGAAGCTATAGTGTTTCCCCAAAGCCGCTTGCAAACACTGAGTCAAGTTTGTAAGGCATTGCTAAAAGCACTGACAAACAAGATTCAGGGTCTCCAGATCTCCCTCAACTAGGTCGCTCCAGTGCGGTGCACGCCGGGATTTGTAGTTCTAACTCAAAAGTGTAACTACTCTCCCAGAAAGCTGTGCGCGCGCTCGCCAGGCTGCTTCCTCAGAAGCTCTTCAGAGTAGCCGACGCAGAAAGGCCGGGCTCCTGCTAGGCTGCAGTTTGCTGAGCATCCAGCAGGGGGCGTGCGTGCCCTCTTTGTTGCCCGGCCAAGCTGCAGTGATCTGGCTACCTCAGTCAGCTAGGACTACGGGCTGGTTAGTACGTGCTTTGTAAGTAAATGTTGAAACATGGCATAAAGGTATTCAATAGACATTTTATTATATAGATAAGCCTTGAGGAGAAAGAAAGGGCCAACAAAGGAGCTGGGTGGTGGTGGCACATGTAATCCCAACAGAGGCAGGCAGATCTCTGAGTTCGAAGCCAGCCTGGTCTACAGAGCGAGTTCCAGGACCGCCGCTGCTACACAGAGAAACCTTGTTTTGAAAAAACAAAATAAATAGATAAATAGATATTGGGGAGTGTGGTAGTTGTGATTCAGATCCATGCAAAACTACGCTGCACCTCTGGCAATTGATTTCTCTGTCTTAGCTAAGAGAAACCCTCATGAAAACAGAAGTGATTACAGATGCATCTTTGGTGTCTCAAACCCTCCATGTTCTTCTTGCTTCTGACCCCACCAGGCCACTAAGCTAAGTTTGACGTTTCCAGTGGTTTCTTAGTCGTCAAATTGTTTTCCTAAACTTGTCAGCTGCCTGTGACACGTTGACCCCCTCTCTCCTTTGATGCTTTGTCAGTACTTTTTAAAGATTACGGGTGTGTGTGTGTGTGTGTGTGTGTGTGCAGGTGCCCATGGAAGCCAGAAAAGAGTACCAGATCCTCTGGAGCTGGAATTCAGGTGGCTGTGAGCCGGGGGTTGTAAGCCACCAGATTCGGGCTGGAACTGACTTTGGTGGTCTGGAAGAGCAAACAGCAAGTCCTCTTCACTGCTGAGCCATCTCTCCAGCCTGACTTCTGCAGTTCTGATTGAGCCTTCTCTCCGACTTTGTGGCAGCCTCTCCAACTGCTCTTGCAGTCCTCTTCTTCTTCTTCTTCTTCTTCTTCTTCTTCTTCTTCTTCTTCTTCTCCTCCTCCTCCTTTTTTTTGTTTAGTTTTTTTCAAGACAGGGGTTCTCTGTGTAGCTCTGGAGCCTGTTTTGGATCCACTCTGTAGCCCAGGCTGGCCTCGAACTCACAGAGATCCGCCTGGCTCTGCCTCCCGAGTGCTGGGATTAAGGGCGTGTGCCACCAGCGCCCAGCTCTTAGAGTCTTCTTATAAGCAACTTTGACACTTTGCTATTGTTCTTCCTGGCTCCATCCTCTATGGATTAGTGTTTAGTCACGTCTTAACAATCGTGAGTCGGGACTCCAGTTCATGCCAAGATGTTAAGAGTCAGAGTGGGCCGGGTGGTGGTGGCGCACGCCTTTAATCCCAGCACTCGGGAGGCAGAGCCAGGTGGATCTCTGTGAGTTCGAGGCCAGCCTGGTCTACAGAGCGATTTCCGGGACAGCCAGAGCTACACAGAGAAACCCTGTCAGGAAAAAACAAACAAAAAAAGAGTCAAAGCTGGATCTGAGAGAAGTTGAGGCAGTCTCCCAGGATAGTCGGCTTTGGGAACAGAAAATAATCTAAAGAGCTAATCCAGGAGTGTAGAGTCCTCGCCTATCATGCCTGGGCCATGGGTTCAATCTCCAGCACTAAATAAGTAAATAAATAAATAAATAAATAAATAAATAAATAAATAAATAAATCCATTTAAGTGCAACAATAAAATCTCAAAGGAAGGGTCAGGAAGAATTGAGCCATCAGATGGAGCAGGCTCACAAGGGAGGAAGTCTTTTACAGAACCACCCTTAGCCAAGATCACAGATAGGGAGCAGTTAGACTGATCGGCTGTCTCCTTCTCCCATCGCCATCCAACAGTGGGATGGGTTTCTTCTGATGGAAAACTTGAGCCTCCTCCAAGGATACTCTAAATGGGAGAAATTATTTCCCGTTTTTACTTCCCTGGGGACGTCTGGGATTCTGTCTGACAGCTAACATGGGTGAGAGCTCAGCAACTGTCAGGTTCTGCCCTTCCCTGCATGATATCTGTTCTGGCCACAAGGTTAGACGATTGTCCCCGTAGATCCGAGTTGACCAGGGAAGTTAGAGAGGAAGTAGTTTTCCAGGGAAGATTATGACACTGAGTTGATGACTCTCCAGTCAGAAGACTCAAGGTCGTGGCTCAGAGGTCACGTGCTGAATCAGGAGAAAGCCTAATTATGTCTTCCTGTAGTCTGTAAGCCCCTAGTTGATTAGTAAGACTTCAGTGCTGTCCGCTGCTGAAGCTGAGAAGGAAAAGAAAGAGCTCAAGTTGGGATGGAATGAGAAAGTCCAAGCTGGACTAGCTGTGGTGGGACACGCCATGAATCCCAGCACTCAGGAGGCAGAAGCAGATGGATCTCTGAGTGTGAGGCTAGCCTGGTCTACAGATGGAGTTCATGCTTCAGAGAGAGAGAGAGAGAGGAAGAAGAAGGAGGAGGAGGAGGAGGAGGAGGGGGAGGAGGGGGAGGTCCAAGCTGAGTGCAGACTATTGCATATGGGTGTGAGTTGCATATGATAACAATGGAAAGTTTCAAAAGCCCTATGGCTGGTAGAAAGTATGTGCTGCTTAGCTGACTGATTTGTTATAGACAGTCAATATTGGACAAGTGACTTTATTTTTAGATTTTATTTATTTTAAATGTATGCCTATATGTGTTTACCTGAATGTACGTCTGTGCACCAAGTGCGTGCAGTACCCCAGAGGCCAGAAGATGGCATCAGATCTCCTAGGACTGGAGTTATGTAGATAGTTGTGAACCATCATGTGGATCCTGAGAACTGAACCCAGAAACTCCGGAAGAGCAGCCAGTGCTCTCAACTGCTGAGCCATCTCTCTAGCCCCTGGTGGGATAATTTTTCATTTAAGGGGCTTTGATTAATGTCCTCTGACACTAGAGACTACCTGGGAGCTACAGGTGAACTAAGTTAGCACTTTTCATACACACACACACACACACACACACACACACACACTCCTATACCTGCACTTCCTATTGCCCATCTGGATGAATCACCCTTTTATTGCATTGCACATGCACACATCCGTCTTCTGAGTCCACTCCTTTGCTTTGGTACTCATTGACAGGGAAGCGTGTTATTATCCCCTGTCATCTCTCCGGTCAATAGACTGTGAGGCTCTTGCCTCCTGCTTGACTCTTCAACCCATCCACAGAAACATCTTTCAGCACCCAGGTGTAATTGCATCTGCTGCTTCAGAATTTTTTTTTCAGAATATTTCTTTACACTGTGTGAAGATGTGTCACTGCGATTGGTTTAATAAAGAGCTGAAATGGCCATTAGCTATGCAGGAAAGATTAGGCAGGTCTTCTGGAGACAGAGAGGACTCTGGAAAGAAGAAAGGCAGAGTCACCAGTGAGACAGGGAGAGGAAACAGGAGGTAATGGCAAGTGGCAGAGCGTAAATTAATATAAATGGGTTAATTTAAGTTATAAGAGCTAGTGGGACCAGCCTAAGGTAATGGCCAAGCTTTTATGATTAATAAGAAGTCTCCATGTCGTTATTTGTGAGCCGGTAGCCCAAAGAAAAATCCGACTACAGATTCTTTGCTGTACCATGACACAAATCTTAAGTCCCTTGTTGTTTTTATGTCTGTGATCAAGAAAATACACATGCTTCAGTCCAAGCCCAACTCTTACTGGAACATTCCCATGCTCACAATGTGCTTTTTTGCCCCCTGAGGCAGGGTTTCTTTGTGTAATAGCTCTGGCTGTCCTGGAACTTGCTCTGTAGACCAGGCTGACCTCGAACTCACAAAGATCCACCTGCCTCTGCTTCCCAAGTGCTAGGATTAAAGGTGAGTGCCACCATGGCCTGGCTCCATATTCTTAATTAGACTTAGAAATGATATGTCAGAATCATCCTTGTTTTTGGCTGGGTATCCCAGCACTAGAGAGGTAGAGGCAGGCAGGTCTCTGAGTTTAGGGTCAGCCTGGTTACATTTACACAGTGTGTGTGTGTGTGTGTGTGTGTGTGTGTGTGTGTGTGTGTGTGTGAAGGTGCCCACAGGGGCCAGAAGAATGATCATCAATGATCCTCTGGAACTGGAGTCCGAAGTGGTTGTGAGCCATCTGATGTGGGTGCTGGGAACTGCATTCAAGTCCTCTAGAAGAGCAGCAAGTGCTCTTAACCACTGAACCCCAGCCCCCTCAGAATCATTCTTGTTTTCTTTGTTTTTTGTTTTCTTTGTTTTTTGTTTTCTTTGTTTTTTGTTTTCTTTTTGAGACAGAGTCTCACTGTGTAGCTATGTAGACCACACTGGCCCCCAACTCATAGAGATCTGCTGCCTCGAGTGATGGGATCAAAGGCGTATGCCTCTTGTCCAGCAACTCAGAATCATCAATGTTCTGTGTTCTTTAGTGTTAGAGAGCTAAGTTGGAACTTTTTTCTTTGTTTTATTCTTTTTTTCCTTTCTTTCTTTCTTTCTTTTTTTAAGTTGGAACTTTTTGACACTCATTTCTTGCTAGATGCCATTCTTGCATCTCAGTCAAGTGTTAGAAAATGCTGCTCCTACTACATCTTCTTTCTGACACTGGCCTTGACAGTGGACCCATGTTTTCCTCATTGGGAACGAAGGTTTCCTGGGCTGCTCAGTGACAGACCCTTAGATCCTAGCCTGTTTCTGGTGGGTGATCCAATATTCCTGAATCAGATTTCCTATGTGCCAGAATTTCTTGGGAGTCCGTGTGTGAGTGTGTGTGTGTGTGTGTGTGTGTGTGTGTGTGTGTGTGTGTGGCTGTGCAAGTGTGGATGCCTGTGAAGGCTAGAAGAGGGCACTGGATATGGTGGCACACCCTTTAATCCTAGTACTTGGGAGGCAGAGGCAGGAAGAGCTGAGTTAAAGGCCAGCCTAGACTACTTATCAAGTTCCAGGCTAACCAAGGCTGCAGAGCAAGACCTTGTTTCAAAAAAAAAAAAGGCTCAGGATGATTTGAGTAGGCCACGGAGTTCCCAGCTCATTGGTTCAACTTGATTCTGGGTATTCCTGGGTGAGATTAATATTTGAATTGGTGGACTGAAGAAAGCTAGCACCCTCCCATATGTGGGTGTATCTTGTTCATTCCTGTAGAAGCCTGAATGGGGCAAAAAGACAGAGGAAGGGAAGTCACTCTGCTATTTTGGATCTGGGGCATCACCTTTGGACTTCAAGTCTGAGGAACTTACATGGTTGGCTCTCTTGGGTCTCCATCTGGCTGGCTGAAGATCACCAAAGACTGCTCAGCTCCTATGATCAGGGGTCAGCTCCTTACACTACATCAGTCCCCTCCCCATCTCTAACGCAGACTAATAGGGATCAATTCTTTTCAATAACGAAATTGTATTTCAAGTGATGAATGTCTCAGGAGATTTGTTTGTATTGTCGTTCGGAGACCACCGATGGAGTTGAACTTTGATTCAGAGAGTGGAGTCCACATTCAGCTGGCTGGAATAAACTACAGTTTTCTGGCCAACTCAGATGAAGGTAAGAGGCACAGAGAGGAAGAAGGAGGGGCTTGGAAAGATTCGAGGGCCCTTTGGATCTGGGAAAGTGGAAAGAAGGGCGACTGATCTTTTTTTCCGTTGCTGTGGCTCTATCAGATTTATACCCTAATATCTGACTCTCAAGCTTTATTTATTAATAAAACAATAAAAGAAGGCACTAATGATGAATGTGTCATAATTTAATCATCTTTATTGATACACAGTTAAGCTTTTTCTAGTCTTTCCAGTGAGCAATAAATATACATACAATCATTGTGCACATGTGTTAGCATACCTAAAGACCAAGAACTGTGATATATGAAACATGTAAAAAAAATTTTGAGTGGGGCGTGGTGGTGCACATCTTTAGTTCCAGTACTCTGGAGGCAGAGGCAGGCAGGTGGATCTATATTAGTTCAAGGCCATCCTGGTCTCTAAAGCAAGTTCTGGGACAGCCAGGGCTATACAGAGAAACCTTGTCTTAAGAAAAAAAAATTTTTTTGAAACAAGATCTTACTGGTCTTAAACTCAGGATCCTCCTGCTTTGGCCTCCTAAGTGCTGAAATTATAGGTTTGTGCCACCATGCTGATTTATGGATCTTTAATTTTCTTTTTCCTTTTCTTTTTCTTTTCTTTTCAAGACAGGGTTTTTCTGTGTAGCCCCGGCTCTCCTAGAACTTGCTCTGTAAACCAGGCTGGCCTCGAACTCAGAGATTTGTGTGTCTCTGCCTCCTAAGTGTTGAGATTAAAGGCTTGAACCACCACAGCCTGGCAGGATCTTTAATTTTCCAAAATTATTTTATATGTATGGGTGTTTTGCCTGTATGCACGTCTGTGTACCACCTGTGTGCCTGGTACACAAGGAGGCCAGAAGAGGGCATCAGATCCCTTGGAAATGGAGTTATCGACAGTTATGAGCTATCAATCATATAAATGTTGGGAATTGAACTTGGGTCCTCTAGAAGAGCAGCAAGTACTCTTCTGAGTCTTCTCTCTAGCCCCCATGTTTTAATTTTTAAAAAAATCTGTGTGTGTATGTACGTATGTATGTATGTGTGTGTGTATGTGTGTGTGTATGATGATGTGTGTGTATGTATGATGGTGTATGTGTGTGTATGTGTGTGTGTGTGTGTGTGTGTGTAGGCATGCATGTGAAAGAAGACAGCTTTGTCACACCAATTCTCTCCACCCAGTTTTACATAGGTTTCAGGGACCGACTCAGGTGTCTAGGCTTGCATGGTGTGCTGGCTAGTTTTATGTCAGCTTGATATATGCTAGAGTCACTTGGGAACAGGGACTCTCAACTGAGAAAAATGCCTCCATAAAACTGGCCTGTAGGCCAGGATGTAGTGCATTTTCTTAACTAGTGATTGATGTGAGAGGGCCCAGGCTACTGTAGGTGGTGCCACATCTGGGATGGTGGTCCCAGATGCTATAAGAAAGCAGTCTGAGCAAGCCATGAGGAGCAAGGCAGGAAAGAAAGAAAGAAAGAAAAAAAAAGAAAGAAAGGAAGAAAGAAGGAAGAAAAGAAAGAAAGTAAATCTTACTCATGTGTATGTGTGCATGTCTCTGATAGTATAGTGCATTGTGAGCCACCCCATGTTAATGTAGGGATCCAAACATGAATTCTCTAGGGCTTCTAACCACTGAGCCATCTCTCCAGCACCCCTAGAATCCTGTTTTTAAAGCCTTAAATGGATGGATGTGATGGTGCCTGGAATTACACCCCTCCATGGACTCTGCATCAGCTCCTGCCTCCAGGTTCCTGTCCTGTTTGAGTTCCTGTCCTGTCTTCCTTTGATGGTGGACTATCATGTGTGGAAGTGTAGGGGAAATAAACCCTTTCCCCTCCAAGTAGCTTTTGGTCATGGTGCTTTATCACAGCAATAGAAATCTTAACTAGACACATGGCAAGCACCTTTACCTGCTGAGCCATCTTGCCAGCCCTGATTTATGAATCTTATCTTTGTAGTACTACGTAATTGAACTTAGGTTCTCTAGCATGCTATGCAGCTACTCCACCACTGAGCTACCCCTCGGCCTTGAAGATTTATGAATCTTAAAGGTGGCAAACATACTTATTCTGTGTGTATTTTGAATGATATCGTATTCCTCAACTGTAATTTCTCAAAAGAAGCTAGTATACATCCCTTACAAATCCAGGCATGTTGTAGTTCTTTGGTACAAAATTTAAAACTTGTGTAATATAATTAGTCGAATCCTGGCTGGGACAGCTTCTTTACGTGTGTCTCCTATACCCCATACAGAAGACAGTGACACTTCCCACAGGCCAAAGGACACTGGCTAATTCTTTACAGGAAGTCAAATGAGTCTTGTTGGGCTTCTCGTAAGAAACATCCGCTGGAATTATGAGTTTGGAATAATTTCCATTGCAAATCCCCTCCTTCCACACTCCTTTGGAAGGCAGCTGCACGCCTTGGCTTCTCACCAAGGCATGCTGCACCAACAATTCTCCAAATCGTATTTATATTTCACGTGCAGTATGTTCGAACTCTCACTTTCCCAGGTGCCAGATGCTGGCTTGGACACACTCCAGTGGAAACTGCTTTCCTGTAAAATAATGAAAGGAAAATGCTCAACAAATCACCTCTTCGTATCACCCTTGCACCTAGCTTATCCACGCTAAGCACTCAATAATGGCTTCTCTATTTCCCCAAATCCCCTAGAGTTCTTCTTCACCTACCTCTATTCCCAATACTCTGTTCTTTGGCTTGATTAAGTTGCAAATGTTGGTAGTCTTTTCAGATTTTGTTTTTTGAAGCAGGGTCTCATTATGAATCTCTGGCTGCCCTGGAATTGTTACATAGACCAGACTGGCCTGGAATTCACAGAGATCTGCCTGTTTCTGCCTCCCGTGTGCTGGGATTAAAGGTGTGTGCCACCATGGCCTCCTTTCACATGTCTTTAGAATTTGTTTGACATGCTTTCTTTTTCTTTCTTTCTTTCTTTTTTTTTTTTTGTTTTTTTGTTTTTTTGGTTTTTCGAGACAGGGTTTCTCTGTGTAGCTTTGCGCCTTTCCTGGAACTCACTTGGTAGCCCAGGCTGGCCTCGAACTCACAGAGATCCACCTGGCTCTGCCTCCCAAGTGCTGGGATTAAAGGCATGAGCCACCACCCGCCCAGCCTGACATGTTTTCAAACATGTGAAACCACATACCCACTCAGGAACATTTCAAATATAACTCAGGTGGGAAGATAAAACATTTTTACCCACAGGATTTATTTTGAAACAGAACCTCCCTATGTAGCACAGGCTAGCTTGGAATTTAGGATCCTCCTGCTTTTAACCTCCAAAAAGCTGGAATTACATCCATTTAAGGTTTTTAAAAACAGGATTCTAGGGGTGCTGGAGAGATGGCTCAGTGGTTAGGAGCCCTAGAGAATTCATGTTTGGATCCCTACATTAACATGGGGTGGCTCACAATGCCCTATACTACCAGACACATGCACACATACACATGAGTAAGATGATATTTATTTAGTGTTTTGAGGCAGGGTACTACTGTGTAACCCTGGCTATTTTAGACCAGGTCGGCTTCAAACTCACAAAGATCTGCCTCCTGAGTGCTGGAAATAAAGGCACAAGCCACCATT
Organism: Peromyscus eremicus; assembly: GCF_949786415.1. Taxonomy (NCBI): domain Eukaryota; kingdom Metazoa; phylum Chordata; class Mammalia; order Rodentia; family Cricetidae; genus Peromyscus; species Peromyscus eremicus. The sequence continues at coordinate 59,524,683 of NC_081423.1, read as the reverse complement.
TCTGGCACCAGTATGTAGGGATTGCCAGGCCACTCTGCTTTGTCTTAATGACTTTCACTGGTTTGTGTGAAGACATGTTACGGACTTGACCATTTACACAATTCTTCCTTCTACCTTGAACACATTGAGAACCTTGGGGGCATTTGTGCCAGAGCTTGAGGTTATGTTCAGAAGTTTAAGTGTTCTTGTGTCATGCACTTTGGTGTGTGTGTGTGTGTTGTAGTGGAAGAAATGTGTGTAATTAAAGTTCTTCTGTGTTAATCTTTTACACCTTATGTGCTGTGCTGGTAAGAGTTTTTCTCTTTCATTCTTCCATTAGATGGCGGCAGATGCGAAAGAAATAACATCCAAAGCCTTGGAGGGTGGCTGGTGGTTGGGTTTTCTTTTTAAAACGTTCATGGTAACTGAGCTGATACTCATCAATGGTCCTCGTGTGTGTGTGTGTGTGTGTGTGTGTGTGTGTGTGTGTGTGTGTGTGTGTGTGTTGGTTTACATTTTGGCCTGTGTGCGGTGTGTAGTGGTAATGGGAGGTCAGGAGACTTGCCACACGGCCATTTGTTTTATCAAGATTCTTCCTAAGCATTAGAAAGTATCTTTCAACATGGGGGGGAAATCCTTAGAATTTTCTCAACTACCAGCAGACCTGAGATAAGCTACGGAGCCGAGTCAGGAGAGCAGCCAACACTGATTTGGAGACGCTGCGCCATCTGTTGCATACATTAATGGAAATGGAAGAGAGCCATTTCCCATCGGGGAATGGTTCCAGCGACCTGTGGACTGAAATCCCACACTGTGACTTGCAATCAGCCCACAAGTATTTATGAATTCTCTCTCTTGTGCCTGGCACATGAAACAGAGAGGTGGCGCCCACCAGTCTACTTACAGCAGCAAGCACAAAACACACACATGACTGCTGAGCACGATGGGGCCTGATACAGTGTGCAGAATCCAGTGTGGAGAAGGTTTAGAAGTGGAAGGCGAGAGGAATTAGGGGAAGGGGTGCAGCAGCATCAGAAAGCGCCAGTTCAGGGGACCCTTTCCTGCTTTAGGTCCGGGTATTCTGGTCCTGGTGTAGAATTCGGGTCAGGTTTCTTACTTTGGCCACAGCCAGAGGCCCGCGCCAAGGCGCCAGCTGCTGCGGACCTGCCTGCGCAGCGCGGGCCAACCTCGGAGGGGGCGTGGCTATGGAGGGGAGTGGCTGGGCGGCCCGGTGGGCGGGGCTCCCCTCCCAGCCGCCGCTGCCGCCGCCGCCTCTGCCTCCGCCCGCCGCGCGGACCAGCGAGCCGGGTAGCAGCCGTGAGCCTGCCCGCCCGCCCGCGTGCTGGGGCTGCGGTGGGCCAGGATGTCGGTCTTCCTGGAGGAGCTGCTGGGCGACAAGCTGGTGACGGGCGGCGGCGAGGAGGTGGACGTGCACTCGCTGGGAGCCCGCGGCATCGCGCTGCTGGGGCTCTACTTCGGGTGCAGCCTGAGCGCCCCCTGCGCTCAGCTCAGCGCCAGCCTGGCCGCCTTCTACGGCCGCCTGCGAGGGGACACGGCCGCCGGGCCGGGGGCCGGGGCAGGGGCGGGCGCGGCCGCTGAGCCAGAGCCCCCGCACCGCCTGGAGATCGTCTTCGTGTCCTCGGACCAGGACCAGCGACAGTGGCAGGACTTCGTGCGGGACATGCCATGGCTGGCGCTGCCCTACAAGGAGAAGCACCGGAAGGTGAGTAGCGCGGGCCCGGCGGCGCCCCCGGCCTGCAGGCGCGTTCCACGCTCCGGGAGCCAGCTGCTCGCCGCCCCCACCCGCTGTCCTCAGGCCTGCCTTCTCTATCTTGGCTGGCTCCCCCTTCTTGCCCTATCCGGGACCCCGCCGGGTTAGGGCGCTCGAGGCAACTCCTAGGTGCCCAGTGCCTGACTGCGCCCACGCTAGGAAGTTTGACACCCCTCGGGTCCACGCGTTGGGAGTCGCAGAGGGGTGGCTGTGCTCTACCCTCCTCACTCTCTGACCACCACCACCCTCCTCCAGCCACTCGGCTCCCCGCAAATACCTGTAGTGTGTGGGGGAGGGCACTAGCCCCCTTCCCATAATGCCCACACCAGGAAGTTTCCTTTCTTTCCCAGAGAAATCTTGCTTTCCTAGGGCCCCCTCCCCTATGGCCAGGGACCCGGAGGCGGCTGCTGACGGCGGCTTCAGGAGAAAGGGGAGCTCAATCCTTTCCCCCTTTCTTCCCTTGCCCCCCGCCCCGCCCCCTGGGCTGAGTTAGTGGCCACCGGGGAGCTTTTCATTGTCTGGCTGTCCAGCGATCTTCCCAGGCCCAGAACAGCCCCGTCCTTGTAGATGCCATAGTTTCGTGGTGGGCCGTTTGCTGCATCTATACTTCGAATTAGATGCAGAACTGATCCCATCGGTACTGATGAATGACAAGACAGCAAATGGCCCACCGGTTTGCAGATGAAATTAGTTTGGGTTTCAGAGTGTATCTGTTGGGTGAAGACGTCTGTTTCAATCAAACAAATTCAAGACGTTTTGTAATGAGTGCTAACAGGAAAAGTTTTGGCGTGCCCTTGCTTTATTCGCGTGGCTAATGCAATGTATGAATCCGGCCCTTTCGTTTTCCGAGGAGCGTCTAAGTTTATGGGGCGCACAGGAGAAAGACTATTCCAGGGGCGTTTAGGTTCCTCCAGGGACGGTGGTAACACATGCCACGTGTTCCTTTTATTTGTACAGAATCATGTTGAGACAAATGATTTAGACTTAGTGAGAGCAAAAGGCTTATAATTTGACCTCAAAATGTCCTGAGTAAATCATTCATCCCAAAGCAGTGTTAAGGCACAGATGTGAGATTTAAAGTTTGAAATATAGTTTAAGAAATACAGTTGGTAAATTTAACACTGGGAAAACATCAGCCCACTAACCACACAGAAGCAAGCCTTTGCATCTTAACTGTTTTTTCAAGTTATTATGCCCCTACTTGATTTATATGCCTGCTAGGGTATGAATATGCATGGCTAGTACTTTTTCCTTAAAAAATATGGGAATCCTTTGTTTTCTTTTTGGTGGTTGTTTTGATGATCCTTCTGGGAAGAAATAACGTTCAGAAAGTCATTTATTGAAAAAATGTTTCCATCGTCATGGCATGTTTCTGTTGTAGACTAAAATCTGTTTAAAATAATGTCCTTATTGGGCAATACAAATAATTTCTAGCTTTTGGAAGTATACAATGAATGGCAGAATGTTCCAGACTTATGGCCTATTGTAGTTTTTACAGAAGGGGAAATAAAATTGCTGGGCAATAAAAATATGGAGCAAACTGAGATGTTTTGGAAATGCTTAACACTCCCCCCTCCTCACCCCACCCCCCCACCCCCCGCAGGGGTATATTTGATATGACAGAGGCTTACTCTATGCTGGCTTACCCCGTTGCATGAAAGAAAGTGTTCTGTAGCCCTCCCTTGGTCTGGCTGGTCCCACTCAGATGAACATCTGGATGACACAGGCCATCAGGCTCTTACTTGAAAAATACAGTTGAGAATGCTGGATGTGCCTAAATCATAAGCCAGCATCTTAAACATTTAGTTTGATTTTATTTATTTATTTATTTACTTACTTATTTATGTATTTATCTATCTATTTATTTATTTTTGTGTGGTACTGGGCATGCTAAGTAAGCCTGCCTTCCACCACTGGGCTTCATATCCCCAGCTTCCCAAATTTATTTTTTGTGCCATTTTCCCGACTCACACCCTATAGTTCATTTGTTTCTTTAGAGACCAGTTTTGGAAGCCACCCTGTGGTGGAGAGTAGGTGATTCAGTGTCAGACCCCAAAAGCATTCTGTGTTCCGGTGACAGACCAGGTAAAGAAGGCCCGCAATGGGTTTCTTGAAGAAAACACACTTGGAAATCGAAAGGGATGTGTCCTCACTGTGGAAGGGACCGTTTCTCACCATGAAACCAGAGAGGTCTAAAGCACATTCTAACCTAATTTTTGTCTTCTGCAGCTTGAAATTGGGGTGCACAGAAATCAGTGAGTTTGCAATACCAATTTCCCCCTAAGAAAAATGGAAGGCGAGGGTACCCCAGCTCAGGACACTTGTGGGTGAACACTTAAAACTTTTGTTGATGGTTTTGTCTGGGCTGTTTCCCCAACTATAAAAATAGCTGTAAAGAAGAGCATTCTGTTTTATACTGAAGGAAAACCCACGTTCCAGATTACATTTTTTTTTTAAGTTCTCATTAACATTTGGTCTTTAAACGCATCTGTGTGTTTCTTCCCGTTGGGATCACAGAGGATATGGTTCTAATTAGTTATTGGCTGGCATTTCTCTACAGAAAATTGAAAAATTATGGTGGGGAATGAAAATGCTGTATGGTATTTCTCTTTTTCTTCTCTTATTAATTTCCCCTTTATATAGTAAGAAAGTCTGGGGATGGCCATATATGTTCAGCCTGCATTTTGCCTGGTTCCCTCACCTCCACTGGAGCAGTGAGAACATATGAGGTCAAGGGGACCCATATCTTTTTTTTTTCCTCCGTCCTCTTTCTGTATGGAAAGTTGTCTTTCCTGTTTCTGTTTGTTTTAGTGGTAGGTCTAAAGTAATAGAAGCTTTTCTTCTTCCTTCCAGAACACACACATTATTATATAGCTATATAGAAATTGTAATTAGATGATAATCAAACTTTGAGTGCATTTATGGGAGTGGCTGTCAGGAAGCCTGTAATCCTGAAGTTAAGGAAGGCGGTTGGGCTTGTTTTAGTAAGTAGGCTAGTGGACATTTTTCAGATTTCTGAAGAAAGAGAACGTGATGAACAGTTGGAAATTGGTGATGATTTAGACTTTCAGATTGGAGTTGTCTCTTTAGATGAAGAAAAAAGTAATTGTTGAAACCGGAGGATCTGGCTCCAGGATCAACTTAGCTATGTCAGGAGTGAACAGCAGTTTTGGTTTTTAAAACCACAGGCCCTGGCTTTGCCTGGGCTGGGTGTCTAGTGCAGAGCATTTGGTCATGGGTGCTCTGACATCAGGAGCAAACCACTGACTTCCTCTGCACAGATGTATTGGGCTTTGATTTGGCCTATAAATTTTCTGAATGACAGAAAGGGGTAGAGGCACTTGGAGTGGGAAAGAGGAAGTCAGGATGGGAAACCATTAGAATTAGGTGGTGACTCTGGCCCAGCCTCCTGGTTGACTTGCTTGGGACGGAGTCCCTGGTCATTCTGCAGCCATCCAGTGTGGCCTGCTTGCTCTGGCTGTTCCGGATGGTTCTTTTGGTGTAGTCTAAACCAGAGCCATGGCCTGGACTTCTGTTGAATTCCTTGGGCACTTTGGATGTGACGAGATCTGGTGCCAACCCAGTCTTCAAGCTCCGCGTCCTCTGGTCTTCCTCTTCTTTCACCTCAGGCCGTGAGTGACAGGACACTGACATACACTTCTGGCTTTGCCTCCTAGTCCCTTTCAAGACAGTGAAAGATGCCAAAAAAAGATACAGCTTTGGATGTCAGAGGCTTTTGCCTTGTTCCTAAAGAGCCTCAACCAGCCAGGACAGGCTCTCATTGAGGACAATGTTTCCATCTGAATCAGTCTAATAACAGACAACAGTCCAATTAAAGCAATCAGAGCCATGTTCTTGGAGAAGCTTTTCCCCGTTTTTTATTATTTATAATGTGTGTTTTAATTTTATCTTCTCCATGTAATGAAATAGTCTGGTGGCTGAAAATCGAAGTTCTTTTGTCTTTCTGCTTGGGTTCAGGTCCTGGGTCTGCTGTGTATTAGCTGTGTGTCCTGTGCAGGACACTGTATCTCTGTGCCGTAGGTTCCTTATTGGTAAAATGGGGATCATAGCACCTGTCTTATAGGATCATTGGAGCATCTGTGTGATAATATGCCCCTGCCTGACATAATGGTACATGCTCCATAAACGCTGCTATCATTTATTAATAAATTATTGCAACATTGAGTAATCCATTATACAGCTTGACTCTGGACTGTGTCACATCACAGAATTGCAAACCTGTTGTGAGGTCTTTCTTTTTCCTCCCTTTCTTCCTTTTTTTGAGACAGGGTTTGTCTGTGTAGCCTAGGCTGTCCTGGAACTTGCTCTGGCCTTGAACTCAAAGATCTGCCTGCCTCATGAGTGCTGTGATTAAAGGCATGGGCTGCCATGGCCCAGCTTTTCCTTTCTTCCTTTCTTAGGATCTCACTGCAGGCCAGGCGGGTCTTGAACTCACCGTGTAGTTGGATATGACTTTGAACTTCTCATCCTCCTGTCTTGACCTGCCTAGTTGGCATTACAGGCATGTACTACTACCCCACCAGGCTTATGTGATGCCAGGGATGGGACTTGAGGCTTAGTGCACCCTAGGCAAGCACTCTGCTAACTGCTTTACCGTCTTTGATGTACTTTTTAAACCTTCCAAACCTCTCACTTTTTGGGGTGCGGTTTGAGACAGGGTTTCTCTGTAGCCCTGGCTGTCCTGGAGCTCACCCTGTAGAGCAGGCTGGCCTCGAACTGCCTGTCTCTGCCGTACAGAGTGCTGGGATTAAAGGTGTGCACCACCACCTCTAGACCAGACCTATCACTTATAACCTTTGTAAGGGGATGTAGTGAAGGAATTCAAAGAATTGTCCTGTAAGTGGTAACAACCAAGGAGAAAGATTCAAAAGAATGAAACCACAAAAGCAAATGAATGTCAGCTAACACTTCTGGAAGATTACTAGGGTCACTGATCTCCCATTCTATAGCTGCCAGCGGCCGTGGTTGATCCCTTCAGCCTACGCATGGTGAAGGCTATCAACTCAAAGATGATCGGGTACCACTCTGAGAGAAAGCATGGATGTTGTCATTGTTTCCCAACTTGCCAAAGCTGTTAGGCACCTCTTTGGCTGACTCTAGCTACCCCGTCTAGACAGTGTGGGGATGCTCTTTCACCTGGGGAAATGGACAGTGCGCCTCTGAGCTGCAGAAACTCACCTCTCCCGGAGCTGCCTCCCTGCTCTGTTCTGGAATTCTGTAGGATAGGCTTGCCCAGACTCCTCTCTGTGGCTGGAGTAATCCCACCTCCCAGGTAATGACTGTGCACAGCTCTTTTGAATCGATTTGTCTTCCCATTTGGGTTAGAGTGTGAACCAGATCACAGGGCACAGAGCAGAGGTTAAAGTTAGGACCACTGATTTCATTCTCGGTTTCTCTCCAACCCTCTGTCTCCTGCTTCCGTTCGGTAGGCAGCTCCCTTTAATATTTGCACAAATTGGTAGAAGGATGCTCTGTGTTGTTTACAGCTGGAGCAGGAGTCAGGAAGGTCCCTCGAGCATCTTTTTTTTCCTAATAGGCTTGAGGACTCTGAGGCTGCCCCTGTTCTGAACTAGGTGTGGCTCCTGGCCACGTGGCTTCATATGGGGGAGTGTAGACTTGGCCTAGGCCATGCTTTTCTTTCTTCACAGTCTGAATTCCCAGTGGCACTCCGTGTTAACCCCCAGGGTGCTTACTTTTGTTCATTTCATTAATTTGCCGCTATGCATATTCAAAGGCACTCAGGGGAAAGAGCTCTGAATTCGGAATCCCGTGAATCCAAGTTCTTATGTATTCTTGTTGTGTATCTTGCCGTGATTTTCAAAGTTATTGAGGATTTTTGAATCCCCAGGCCACCTTTCATTATCTTCCACAGCTCACACACACCCTGAAGGCATGGGCTCTAGCTAATTGGACCTCTGTAGTAACTGGTAGTTCTGATCCCCGTCTCTCCGTTCCTGCGGTCAATGGGTTCTGAGTTTCCATTTCCTGTGGACCATTGCCTGCCGCCTTCTCTAGGGCACCCTGTTTCTAATCTTCACCTCTCAAATCATTTTCCAGATCAGAACATTTCACATGCAAGCATTCGTTGTCCTGCCTCACACAACACATACTGGCTGCTGTGCTGTTTAAGCAGATGAGACAGACCACGGATCACCAACTTGCATGCCAATGTTTTGATGACGTGTCACAAGCATTTCTAACGTCTGCTCATCATTTCGGTACTTTACCTTTTTGTGGACCAGTGGCAAACAACACTCGGATAAGTGAGTGCTAGAACCCTGCTACCGCCCTGAGCAGGACTTCTCTACGCCCTTCCAGAATGGAGTGATAAGTTCAGAAATACAGTTCTGGGCTGGAGCTGTGTAGCTTACCTGACATTCACGAGGCTCTGGGCTCAACCCCCAGGACCCTCACATTCCCTGAAGAAAAAAATAGCTTCACAACTCCTAATCACCCTCCTGATGAAGAACCCTTCGGTTCTTCGACGCTTTTGCTGTCAAGTCCAAAGTCCGGCTGCTCGTCTCTCATTCTGTGGTGCCATAGGACTGACTCTATTGCTTGCATTTCTGGGCTGTGCCATGTTTTTCTCCGACCTGCCTGGGTTTGGAGCTTCCTGCAATCCCTCTTTTAGAAGCTTTTCTGTCTCTATCAAGTTTTTTTAATTAATTAATATCTTTTGGTGCATTTTGTGGCATGTGGAAGACAACTTGTATCAGTGTGGGCCCTGGGGATGGAGCTCAGGTCATCAGGCTTGATGGTGATGGCCGTTACCCAGGGAGACAGCCTGCCAACCTTTGTTGTGTTTTATAAGGTTTTCTTAGTTCGGTTGACTTAGGAAATGGTTTTTACAGGTTTCCCCTTCTCTTCACTCAGAATTTCACTTAAGGTTCCACGTGAAAGGCTATCATCTTGAATGGACTCCAGCCTTCACAAGATGGACTGCAAGTGCTGGGTTTTCTGTGAGTGTCTCCAGAGACATGTGGTGACAGCACACATCTGTAGGTGTGGTGCAGGGTTTCCTGTCACTTTTCCCTCTAGGTAGACTGTTCTCCTAGAACTCACTAGACCAGGCTGGCTTCGAACTCACAGAGATTCACCTGCCTCTGCCTCCTGAGTGCTGGGGGTAAAGGCGTATGCCACCACACTGAGGCTCCCATAGATCTTGTGCATGGACTTTTGGAAGATTTCCTAGTGTTTTCCATCGGACTATAAGCTCTGTGAAGACAGAATCCAAATGATGGAAGGGAAGAGTGATCTGTGCCAGGTGCTGGGAAACAGGATGATGTCACAGAAAGCAGGTCTGTGACTTTCAGACTGACAACTCTCGGTGTTTTCCAGATCATGTGGATTGAAACTTTCGCAGGTGTGGTGGTGCACACCTTTAGTCCCAGCACTCTGGAGGCAGAGACATGTGGATCTCTGTGAGTTCGAGGCCAGTCTGGTCTACAGAGCAAGTTCCAGGACAGCCAAAACAAAAACAGCAAAACAAGAACAAAAAAAAAAATGTGCATTTTTGCTATTATGTAGCTTAATTTTTAGTATTTGATGTTAGCAATTGGGCCTTAACTGAACAAAAGTTAATTGTATATACCCTGTACAGTTTGTAGTGGAGTTTTTTTGTTTGTTTGTTTTTTGTTTTTTCGAGACAGGGTTTCTCTGTGTAGTTTTGGTGCCTGTCCTGGGTCTTGCTCTGTAGAACAGGCTGGCCTCGAACTCACTGAGATCTGCCTGCCTCTGCAGGGATTAAAGTGCTGGGATTAAAGGCATTTGCCATTGTATGCAGCCTTTTTTCCCCCCAATTTTAATTTTTATGTGTGTGTATCTTAGTGTATATTTGTGGTCTATGTGGATGCAAGAGCCCATAGAGGTCAGAAGAGGGCATTAGATGGATCCCCTGGAACTGGAGTTACAGACAGTTGTGAGCTGCCCCATGGTTGCTGGGAATTGGACTGGGTCTTCTGCAAGTAAGCGCTCCCTTAACTGTTGAGCCATCTCTCCAGCCCTTCTGTTTTAGTCTTAATGAGCTTCAAAGTGTGTGTGTGTGTGTGTGTGTGTCTGTGTTTGTGTCTGTGTATGTGTGTGTGTCTGTGTTTGTGTCTGTGTATGTGTGTATGTCTGTGTGTGTTACTAGAGATCAAACCTAGGGCCTTGCTTGCTCTAAGCAGACACTACCACTGAGCTGTTTCCCACCCCTTAATGAGGATTTCAAAAAGTCTTTGATGAGCAAATAGATGTCCCGGCTGGACAGACGAGTCAGTAGCTTCTTGCGCAGCTGCATTGCCCTGTAATTCTGTGTTCAAAACTAGGAAAAAGCGTGAGCCCCCTTTTTGAAATGTTGACTTAGGGCATTAAAACAGTCTCATATGCAGACCCGTCATTTGATGCTTTTATTTTTCATAAATGCGTTGCATTTCTCTAGCACCGTCCTTCCCAAGGACTCACAACGCATGTCCAGTCCTCTGCCAGCCACTAGCAACCAGTGTGGTGGATATTTAGCTTTAAACATTTCTAAGGAAGTTAAGAGTCGGAGAATTAAAGTACAGAGAGCCAGTGATGAGGTCCGGGTTCACGGTGTCGGGTGAAAGTTTGGCTGATCTCTCTTAAATTTGAGTCTTTCCTTTCTGTTCATGAAAATGCATCTCGTGAAACATTTACATCAAACATGCTTCATGCACAGGAGGAGGCGGGCTGGTGTCTTCCACGTGAGTTCACTCCGAGTGTGCACGGGGCACTCTGAGATGAGTCAGCTGCAGTTTAACTACTTAACACATTTGCACATATCAGTTGGCAAGGCGGAGAGCCCAGATGTCTTTCCTGCTGCTGCCCCTTCCATAACGGTGATTTCTAAGCCCCCCTTTTCTCCCCCTCTCTTTTTAATGATTTGGCTTTTTTTAGTTCAGCCAGTGAAGTGCCCCCCAACTCCCCTTCATCCTATGCAAAGCCCGCAGGGCGGCTTTAGTGCTTTTGTTCAGTGACAAAATTGAACTTCAGGTATCCTGTGGAGATCTAGGACTAAATCAGTCCTCCCCGTTATGAGGCTTTCAGTAACGGCTGTTCCAACTTCCAGTGAAATCTCAAACATGTGCTCTCCGCTTTATGACAAGGGAGAGGGATAGTAATGCACGTTGCCCTACACAGTTCTTCTGGAGGGAAACGCTGCAATGGAGACGTTGTTCTGGGGCATCAGTGATTAAAAGCAAACTCTAACTATTCTGTTGCTCGCTGGCCATAACTCCCAGACCAGAGAGACGCTGTATTTTTTTTTTTTCCTTTGTATGAGCTACACATCAGAAAAACCCTTTTTCAGAAACAGTTTAAACTTAACATTCAGCTTTCCCTTTTACTGATGACTCTGTCACTCACACCCCCTGCTTCCCACACGACTATGTCTATAAAGACGCCAATTACGGATAAATCCAAGCAACATTTCCACATGAAGGGTGCTTTCATCTCTGATCATTCGTGAAGAGTCACTAGGCAGGGTGTGGCAAGGGCTGCTGGACGGTGGGAAGGGTCTTCTTTGCTTTCCTTGGAGAATTTTCTCCAGGTACATTTCACTTTACAGCTTCTGTTTGTCTTTTTGGGTCAGTGTCCCTGGGATAAAAATCTGAATGGATCTAGTCTGCTTGAAATCTCGGAGATGTTGCCTTCTTTCCCTTTGGACACGATCAGGTCAAGAGAGTTTTCATTTGATCCTGGTGGCTCTGAGCGTAGCTGCCTCATCTGTTACTCATTTTTCAGGGTTTGATGTGAAATCTAAAGATTGGGCTGAACAACTCACAATAGGGAAAAAAAAAATCACACCGTGACCCTGGGAGCTCTGAAGGGGCGTAGATGTGGGTATGAGTGTGAGTTTTTCAGCTCCAGGCCTTACTTGCCGGTGACTTCCAAGATCATGTGTATCCATGGGCTTCAGAAATACCCCATCGCTGTCAGTGAATATTTAGGATGCCTAGCAAGTGAAGAAAGAATACAGACTCGGAATCCAGGTTTCCTAAGTTTGTGTCGTGGCCTCCACTTTCTGGCTTAGTGACTTTGGGGCAGGTCACATGGTTTCTGTGTCTCAAGTCTCAAGGTCAGTAATTGCAGATAGCCGTACCCATTGGGTACATTGGGTTGTTTCTGGGGGTTAAATCAATTTATATACAAAAGGTGTGAACAGTGAGTGGCGTGGAGGACACGCCACTCAAGTGTTTATCCCAGGCACTCGATAGTTCTTTCTCCACGTTATGCTTATTCTTATTCTAGAAGGGAGGAATTCTCAGCCTTTGTATTTCCTTAGGCACGCTTCCTCCTTCAGAAGTATCTGGTGGCCTGTCATGTTCCCTAGTTTCTCTTTGGTCTCTTTCTAGGACAATGACCCTGGCTTGCCTGTTGTTGTTTTGGTGACATGTTGATATTTTTGTGTGTGTTGGGGATCGGACCCAGGGCCTCATGCATGTTAAACATAGACTGTACACTACCCTATATCCTTATTTCAAAAGGAGATTTACTTAATTTTTATTTATATGTATGTGTGTCTCTGAATATATGCCTTGTGGGTATACTTTGGAGCTGGAGTACAGGCAGTTCTGAGCTGCCCAGTGTTCTGGGAACCAAACTCCCATCCTCTGGAAGGGCCGCACGCGTTCTTAACCACCGAGCCTTCTGTCTAGGACTCCATATCCCTGATTTTGAGTGTGACTGTATTTCTAGACCATGTCTGTGATAATTCAGTCCAGAACTTAGTTCTGTTGAATGGGTCTTATTTTCTCTCCCACATGTGAGTGAGCAGAAGAAAGTCTGGGCACAGTTCCCTCATCGTTTATTTGTAAACTTTTTGTCATAGCCGTCTTCACACATCACATAGGTCAGGAAAAGTGGGCTGAGAGAAGGTGAAGGGCTTGCCTCATAAGCATGCGGACCAGTGGCCGTGTGAAGCTGGGCACTGGTCCTTGCCTATAATCTCCATGCTGGGAAGGTAGAGATAAGAGGACCCTGGGGGCTTGTGGGCCAGCCAGTTAGCAGAATTTACACTCTCCAGATCCAGTGAAAGACTCTGTCTCAAAAAATAAGGTGTTGGATAATCAAGGAAGATACCCAGAGTTGACCTCTGGCCTCTACTTGGATGTGTGTGCGCGCGCACACGCACGCACGCGCGCGCACACACACACACACACACGTTGACACACAAGAATACACACACAAAACAGAACCGTCAATTGCCATGTCAAAAACGGAAAGGCTGTGCAGGTTTTCATTGTGTATACTCACTGGCTGTGCAGGTTTTCATTGTGTGTACTCACTGTCTGTGCAGGTTTTCATTGTGTGTACTCACTGTCTGTGCAGGTCTTCATGGTGTGTACTCACTGTCTGTGCAGGTTTTCATGGTGTGTACTCACTGGCTGTGCAGGTTTTCATTGTGTATACTCACTGGCTGTGCAGGTTTTCATTGTGTGTACTCACTGTCTGTGCAGGTTTTCATGGTGTGTACTCACTGTCTGTGCAGGTTTTCATGGTGTGTACTCACTGTCTGTGCAGGTTTTCATGGTGTGTACTCACTGTCTGTGCAGGTTTTCATTGTGTGTACTCACTGGCTGTGCAGGTTTTCATTGTGTGTACTCACTGTCTGTGCAGGTTTTCATTGTGTGTACTCACTGGCTGTGCAGGTTTTCATGGTGTGTACTCACTGTCTGTGCAGGTTTTCATTGTGTATACTCACTGTCTGTGCAGGTTTTCATTGTGTATACTCACTGGCTGTGCAGGTTTTCATTGTGTGTACTCACTGGCTGTGCAGGTTTTCATTGTGTATGCTCACTGTCTGTGGTCCTTACTATGCTGCATAAGGAGGTTTCCATCCGTTCATCAAACCCCCACCCACCTTCCTTCCCTTCCCTCCCCCCTCCTGCTAGTCCCCTCTGGTACCCTAGACCGCCTCACTCCTGTGTTCATGTCCTGTATACACAGGTGATTTGGTGTATCTCTGGAAAATCTAGGAAGCACTAATGAGAGAAAACATTCCCTACTTGTCTTTCTGAGACAGGCTTAATTCCCGTAATATGATCATCTCCAGTTGAATCTACTTTCCTACAAACTTCATTCTTCCTTATGGCTGGAAAAAAAAAGAAGTCCATGATATATATAAACCACATTTTCCTCATCCGGTCCTCTTGGGCGGACATCTGGGTTGGTTCTGTGCCTTAGCCCTTAGGGACAGTGTTTATGTGCAAGTGTCTCAGTGCTGTGTTGATTGAGACCTCTAGGGAAATGCCCTCACTGACTCTTTAAAGACACAGATAGCCACAGCATCATTCCTCAGGATTTGTACCCTCCTCCGTCCATTTGTCTGGCTCCGGTCTACAGTTGACATTTTGTGGATGTTCCCTCAGTCTCTTACCCATAGCTGTGTTCCCCCGTCTTCATGCACTTTGTTGTGGCTCTCTCCCACTTTCTCTGGCTCTGGCCCCTTGTCCCACTCCTGAGCTTTTCTTCCTTCCTTCCTTCCTTCCTTCCTTCCTTCCTTCCTTCCTTCCTTCCTTTCTTTCTTTCTTTCTTTCTTTCTTTCTTTCTTTCTTTCTTTCTTTCTTTCTTTCTTTTTTGAGACAGGGTTTCTCTGTGTAGTTTTGACACCTTTCCTGGAACTCACTCTGTAGACTAGGCTGGCCTCGAACTCAGAGATCCACCTGCCTCTGCCTCCCGAGTGCTGGGATTAAAGGTGTGTGCCACCACTGCCCAGCTCCTGAGCTTTTCCATGCTTCCTTCCTTTTCTCAGGGTGGTTCAGAACTGCTGGTTGGAAAGGACACTTCTTAGCCCCCATAGCTGAGAGGTGCAGGTGTACATTGTTTTGAGGCCTAATGGCTTCCCACCTCTCCATTCTGCTGTGTGTTTGAACTTTGGACTTGAGTGGGCTTGTTGGGTGACATCACAGCCACCAGCAGCTCTGGGTTTGCTTCCCATTCCCTCGGAATCCTAGTGGAAGGAAGCAAGTTTGGTTACCCTCCATCCAGCACCGGTCACTGTGGCCAGGATGTAGAACACCCTGATTGGCTAAGCTGAGTTACATCCACACCTGTGTGCCCAGAGTTTGGGGCCTGAGCATCAGGAAGGGGTACTCCTCAAAGAAGATCCTCAGAGAAAGTATGCCCAGCAAGTGGCTGGCTGTGCCAGGACATTTCTAGTGACCACATACCATCTCCTCCAGAAGCTTGTTCTAGTTTTAGCCATCCTCTCCCAGATGACCTCCTGGCCTTTGGAACCACAGGCGACAGCCCTCTGGTGGTGGCACACGCCTTTAATCACAGCAGGCAGAGGCGGGCGGATCTCTGGTTCGAGGCCAGCCTTGTCTATAGAGTTCTATGACAGCCAGAGATACACAGAGAAACCCTGTCTCAAACAAAACAAAACAAACAAACAAACAAACAAAAACCAAAACATAACAAAAAAGAACCACAGCAAACACAGAGGCAAGCCAATCACATCACCCCTTGTTCCAGATCTTTCTAGAGTTACCCAGAGCATGAAATGCATTTGCCTACCAGGCTGACATCCTACCTCTTTTTCCTTTTTCTTTTTTCTTATTTTGTGTGTTTATGCGTGTGGTGCCTGTGTCTGTGGCACACACACATGCATGTGTGTGGTGTATGTGTTACAGAGACTTGAGGAAGATGGTGGGGACCTTACACTATCACTGTCTGCCTTATTCCTTTGAGACAGGCTCTCTCACGGAGCCTGGAGAGAGGCTGGCTGCCAGCAAACCCCAGCAAGCTTCTTGTCTCTGCCCTGTACAGCACTAAGGTTACAGATGTGTGGCCCCGTGTGGCAGCTTTTTGCATGGGTGCTTAGGATTCGAACTCAAGTCATTGTACCTGTGCAATAATACTCATACCCACTGAGTGATTTCCCCAGCTCTCCTGATAGTCACATCTCATTGGGTTGACACGGTGACCTTTTAGTCAACCAGAATTCCAGCGTCTTCTCTACCAGTCAGATGACTAGACAAATGAAGACGACAGAATCCAAATCCTCAGACCTCTCATTTTCAAGAGTCAGTTTAGATGCGATCAGGTTTTACAGTCTATTGAGAACGTTTTGTAAGCTGACATGTCCACTACATATTGGAATTGTGTGTGATCCCCTAGACATTTATCCAGGGGGTTAATAACATGTTGACTAAGCCTGGGTGATAGACCCCCAGGACACAGAGACCCCCCCCATCCAGGATAATTACAGTCCTTTACTTAGCATGTTCAATATGGGAGAACTTAGGAGCTCTTGACTCTCTCTCTCTTCAGGAAAGATGATGTGAAAGGGCTTGTACTTGGTAAACCCACACTTGCTCCTAAGTGATCACTTCTCCCACTCCTTTTGTGACCCGAGTGAGCTGTGGGATCTGCTGAGGGGCACCCATCCAGCTTGCCAGCATGTGGCTTGCAGGATCTGCGCCTTGGAAAGTCAGCGTCCCCCTATCTGTGGGTTGCGGGTCACAGCAATGGCTGGTGGCCTTACCACACTTTTCCTTCCCCTTGGCTGAAAGTTCCACCTTAAAGGATCAGAATTGCTGTGCTGGAGGGGCATGCGGGGCATGCTGGTACGTTTGTTTCCTGTGGGGGAGCTTGTAGCCAAGTCCATGTACACCTGGTAGCTGGCATATAGCTGAGGGCGCTCCATTGTCCAGGAGGCCCAGAGTCTGTACTTTCTGAGGGCCACGTGACAATACTGAGTGCCTTGTCCCAACCCCAGTGCCTCCCTTCACCTCTTCATTAGAGCCCTGATAGAGCTTGAGGGAGGTTTTTTCTCACTGCCCCTTCCCCAGGAGAGTCCCCCTGGCTAATTAAGTGTGGCATTTACTTTCAGAATTAGCTGTAGATGCTACAGAGAGACCTAGGGCCTAGATTTGTTTTTCTTTGTATTTGACTTTGTAGGACAAATCAGTCCATTTATTTTTAAGAACTTTATCTTATTTTGAAAAGGATTTATTTTCTACCTAACTATATTTGCCCCTTTATGACTGCCCATATAATCACAGCATTTGGGAAGCGGAGGTAGAAGGAACAAGAGTTCAAGGCCATCGTGAGCTACTTAACAAAGCCTTTCCCCTAAAACAGAAACAACAAAAAAAGATTACACGCGAATCTCTTAGATCCGGTACAGTTTGGCACAGAAGAATCCTGACTGTTCGCATGTTAGGCCTGGGGATGAGTTGGAATTAAGGACCCCAAAGCACTTTCTGGGGAAATGAATTTTCCTCAGTTTGCACAAGGCCCCCAGATCCCACCCTTAGACGGGTTGTTCTAAGCTTGTACAAATGTTCTTAAGAGTAAAGTACTACTTAATGCCACTTGGACGGACTGCTTTTCTCTAGGATTTAGGGAAAGTATGCGTCTGCGGAGACCGACAGAACACGGGCTTTGCAGCGCTGCTCTGCTTACGGCAACCCAGCGTGCTCTGCCACAGAGCCAGACTCATAGTTCCAGCCAGGGTAGGTCCCAAAAGCAAGACCCGTGTGCCCTCATGGGAAGGCAGGGGCTACCTGTCTGTATCCAGCACAAATAATAGGCTTTCTGCTGACGGCGAGCGGTAAAAGGCACTTATATCCCTTGATTTAGCGTGTTTACTCCTTTCCATTTGCAAGGGAAAGTGAGCATTTTAGCTTTCAATCATAAAATAATCCTCTTTCCCAAAATAATACATATATATATGCTGCATATAGAAATGTGTGCTTAAGTGTGTATTGAACAATGGATTTAGCATTTGAAATCAATATATTTTCTTGCAGGGTAGTACATTAAATAATTCTGGTCTCGGACTATGACTCAGTGGTAGACTACTTGGCTGGTATGCCCCAAGCCCTGAGTTCAGTCAATCCTCAGACCACACAAATAATAATGATGATGATGGCACATAAAATCTGTATTAAATACAACAACAATGGCATTAGCCACAATTCAAATAAAAGGAAAGACATGTGAGAAAAATATTAACTATCATTGCTGACTGTAGTCTGCCTCTCTCATGACCACTACCACAATCAGAGTATGTCTCTTCAATGAAATGTTGGACATCTGCAAACGTATATGTGCATATAGCTATCCTATAACTACTTTTAAGTAGTTTCCATTTACTATCATTTAATTTATTTACTTAGAGACAGCCTCTCACCATGCTTCCCATACTGGCCTAGAACTCACTATGCAGTAACAGGTTACCTTATCCTTGAACCCACGGAGATTTGCCTACCTCTGTCTCCAGAATGCTGGATTAAAGGTGTTCACTAGCACAGCCAGCTATTATAATTTTTGGTTATAATATTATAACCAACTAACAGGTGGTTGATGGAGACAAAAAAAAAAAAAAAAAGAATCCTGTGTAACTTTGCATGATGTCCGCCTTGGCACAGACACGCCACGGACTTAAGCAGAGAATCCCAGGATCACACTGTGCTTAGAAGTCACAGATCTGGCATGGCAGGTCCCACTGTGCAGTGGCTGGAGTGCTTGGAAGACAGTTTTTCACTCCTCCATGGAGGCCCCTCCCAGGCTGACACAAAGCAGTGAAATTCCCACTGCCCACTTGGATAAATTCAGAAGTTCATTTTCTGAAGCTGTCAGTCGTCTTCCCTTCTAGAAGCATTCCGATTTATCCAGGAACAAAAGATTTCCCCATGCTGGGCATTTGTATTATGCCTGGCCTTTTGTGGTAGCTGGGATCAGGTAGCTTGTATTTAATCCAGATTTGATGTGCTAAAGTGTACTGTATTTTCAAAAAACCCAACACCCCTCAAATCTGAAGATCTGAAGCAGGAAAACGAAGGGACAATTCTTTTCATTATTGAAGGCTCTTGGTTTTAGGGTCTGGTGTTCACAGTGTCATTTCTCCCACTTAGAGCCCCTCTCTCTCCCCTGCCGTCTCAGGAATGCATCTGTTGCTTTGAGAAAAATGTTCAAGGGTTACATCAAAGTCTTCTCACGGAAGATTGAACATCTTCCCCCTTCCCCGGAACATTCCTTATTCTCCTCTGCATGAAGTAGCTGAGAAAAGCTAATTTTAAGAAAAATTAATTTTCTTATGGGTCATGTAGTTAGGTTGCTTATGAAAGAACAAAAGGGTTGCTCTGGGAATGTTTGTTAACTAGATAGAGAATGGCAGTTATGAAAGGTGAATTTTGCAAAGATCCAATGAATCGTAAAATGGACCGTGCACAGCCAGCATGAGAACCTGAATTCGTGCCCCCAGCACCCCTGTAACTGCTGGGTTTGGTGGCCCTTGGTGGCCATGCCTGTTGGCTTAAGAATGGGAAGAGTTAGTATCCATTTAGATTTAGTCCTGAATGTAGCCTGTAGGACAAAACAGGGTGGGAATGGTGCCCAGCTCAACCTGCTCTGACCCCAGGACAGCAGCGTTCCTCAGTAAACAACAGCAAGACACTGGAAACCCTGCAGATGATCACTAGCCACAGAGGAGCTCCATAAGTCACCGTACCTCAGAACGGTGTGGGACAGCCATTGAAAACAAACAGCCTTTGCTGAACCGTAGAGCTAGCGAAACTTCTGTTGTGTGCAGCGAGGCAAGAGCCCAAGTTATATATATAGCCCGATTCCAGTGCAGTATAAAGCAGATACATAAGAAGAAAGATTGAAATAAATATGCCAGATCGATCATTGTTAAGACAGTGGCATCTATGAGCGGTAGGTCTCTGATTTCCAGATGTTCTGAATAGAATAGGTTTTATGATAAAAATCCATGGTTGTGAAGAAAATAAAGTGTCCCTCGCTGGAAAGATCTTGCATCTCACTTGTGGAGGTTGGCTGGAGTATTTGCTGCGTTCATTTAGTTAGCGGCTGAGGAGCCACGCTCATCCTTGCCTCTTAACATGGGGATTGGGGGCCGGAGTAGGGGGAGCCCAGCTTGAAGCCAAGGACTTCAAGAAAGCCTTCTGGAAAGAATAACTTGAAAGTGACCTTTTCAAATGAGGGGGCGGGTAGTCCAGTGGATTAAGAAAGAAAGATGTTCCAGATATAAATAACCACGTGGGAACGGAGGAGAAAGCTGAGAAGAGAAGGTTCATCTGATCCTGGTAGAGAGCTTATAAGTGTGGGGCAGAGGAGGTGATGTGAGTTTAGAAACTGCCGAGTGACACAGCTGTCCGCCCTCAGTGGGGACAGTTTTACCTTGTTAAGGAAGCATGAGCTCCTTTGTTAGGTCTTCCAGAACTACATTTGGGGAGGTCTCTCTCAGGCTTAGCTTTGAGTTTGGAAGGAGAAAGGTCTAAATTTCGGACATGCCACGGAATAAGACACGGATGCTTTCTGGACCAAGGAGACCACTCTCAAAGGGCTCTGGAGAGTCTTAGTGGACGAAGTACTTGGTGTGCAAGCGTGAGAACCTGAGTTCAGATCCCCAGCACCAAGCCAAAGCTGGGTTTACTGATTCACACCATAACCTCAGTGCCGTGGGGCAGAGACCGGCAGATTTCTGGAGCTCCTCGGTCAGTTGGTGAGACACCCCACCCCCGACCCCACATGTACACAAAGGGAATGAGAGCCAATGAAACCAATGAAACTTGATCTGGGCCAGACTGCAGGAATGCCTTTTTGTTTGTTTGTTTCCAGACAGGGTTTCTCTGTGTAGCCCTGCCTGTCCCCGCTCTCACGCTGTAGACCAGGCTGGCCTCGAACTCCCGAGTCCTGGGATTAAAGGCATGCGCCATCACCACCCGGCTAGGAATGCATTTTTTATAAACTTACTTAGAGTGTAATGAAGGCACTGTGTAGGTTGATTCTATTCGTTAAATTAAACAAAGGAAATACTTTTTAAAAACTAGTGTGTATGGTGGTGTGCCCGCCCTGTGGCATGCATGTGAAGATTAGAAGACAAATCAGTGCGGTCTGTTCTCCCCTTCTGCCTTATGTAGACACTGCACTGCTGTCAAGGCACTTAGAGTTTAGCTGGGGAGATAATGCGTGACACACACACACACACACACACACACACACACACACACGTTTTGTATACAATAACATGTATTCTCTGTTAGTGTTTATGTATTGGTTCAAGTAGAGATACAGTTGACAGCAGAAATGTCAGGAACCCAGAGTCATCTGAGAGGCCCACCTGTGTCTCCTCCTCTTTAGCTTTGAGAGCTCAGTCAAGTTACTTTCATCTTTTTCGTTCATAGTTCCTACCTTGTTGGGTTGCTGTGGCCATGTGAGCTCATGAAAAATATAAAAAGCCTTCACGCTGTGCTTGCCACCACAGCACTGGGTCAGGTGATGGTGACTGTTGCTTTGGTCTTCTGGACTAGGAAGTGTCCTGGGGTCTGGGACCTTACTCCTCCTCATTATGTCCTTATTTGACTTATTCGTGTTCATGATCTCGCCTTTCCCCACCCGACCCCTGGGAGAGGCCTGTTCTCTGTGTAGCCCTTACTGGCCTGAAACTCCATCTATAGACCAGGCTGGCCTCAAACTCACAGAGATCCGCCTGCCTCTGCCTCCCAAGTCCTGGGATTAGAGGCCTGCCCTACTGCGCCTGGCCATCATCTCTTATTAATAAATATTTGTCACAAGTACTTGTTGAAATCAAGTATGAAGGATTTGGACTGGCATTTAAAGGACCAGCAGGGCTAAAGTGGAAAGAAGAAAGGGAATCTCCTGAGTCTGTAGTCCCTGTGTGATGAGTCTGTAGTCCCAGCTACTTGGAAGCAAGGCTGGAGGATTACTTGAGTTTATAGTCTGAGACCTGAGCAGCATACTACATAGACTTCATGTTGGGGAGGGGAGGGAGTCTCAAGGTTTAACCGATGATTTGTGTTTAATCGTAATTTAACAAGTGTATAGTATTGGGCAGTGTGACTGGTGAGTGCCACCCTGGAAGCTTGTTGAGCCCTGTGCAGCAATCCTCTACCTTTCCCAGTGAAGAAACTGAGGCTCAGAGAGAAGATGGCCACCTGGCTGGGGTTCTGGGTCTCCTTCTTGTCTTCGAAGTGGTGTTGCTTAGCCCTTAAAAAAGTCCGCCCAGTATCCATGAGCCTTTGCCAAACTGTATTTTGTTCATAGGCTAGAGAGATAAGCTTGCTGAAAAGAGGGAAATGCCACAGCTATTTTTCCCATGTGAGTTTATGTGTCCTGGTCGCTAGAAAATGGGACACTTTCCTGGTCCCAGGAGCCTGTTTCTGAGAGCACAGCAGCCTTCCTGTGGCAAGGCCAGGGTCAGGCTGGGGACATAGGTCAGACCTCCTATGTGGAAAGCTTCAAGTGGCTGTAACTCATGGAGAGCAAACAAACGCATTTTGTTTCCGCTCTGCACAGCCGCACAGAGTTCCTCAGGACAGGGCTCAGCCTGAAATGTGTGAACTGTAAAGACAGGAACAGAAAAAGAGCCAGGTGCTCCCCTGTGAGTCCCAAGTGTCAGATAGAAGAAATTCCACTCAGATGGCCCAGTGGCCACGGTCTGTTTTTTCCTGTTGGCCCCTCAGGAAGGGAGAGGATGCGCCGCCGTCCTGCTGTCTATCCAGGCAGTTAGCGCCCTTCCCATGTTGTGTTGAGAGATAGCTGTGACCCAAGAGAGCCCTTGGCTCTAGTCACTGGGCCTGAGGTCACGGGAACTTGGCCTGTTGCTTTCAGGAGGTCTTTCCAACCTGAGCAGGAACAGAGGAAAACAGGAATTTATAACACACCGTTGACCTGGGCTCAGGCCTTTGAAAGGGGGACTGTGGGGTCACACTTGTGACTTTATGGGGCATGGGGGATACAGATGCTCTGAAACTTAGGAGTTCAAATCCATTCCAAAGACAGTTATTAGCTGATTTTTTTTTTTTTTTTTTGGTTTTTCGAGACAGGGTTTCTCTGTGTAGCTTTGCGCCTCTCCTGGAACTCACTTGGTAGCCCAGGCCGGCCTCGAACTCAGAGATCCGCCTGGCTCTGCCTCCCGAGTGCTGGGATTAAAGGCGTGCGCCACCACCACCCAGCAATTAGCTGATTTTTAGATGGGGTCTTATGTAACCCAGGCTGGCCTCAAACTTGCCATATAGCTGAGTGTGACCTGGAACTTCCATTACACTACCTCCGCCTCCCAAGTGATGGGATCACAGGCATGCGCTATTAGGCCTGGTTTATGTAATGCTAGGAGTCAAACTCGGAGCTTCGTGTACACCAGGCAAGCACTCTACCAACTGAGCTACATCCCTACCTTCCTAAAATTAAAAAAGTTTGTTTTTGTTTCTTTTTGAGAGTTTGTTTTTGGGCCAGGTGTGGTGGCACATGCCTTTAATCTTAGCACTTGGGAGGCAGAGGTAGGAAGATCTCTGAGTTGAAGGCTAGCCTGGTAAACATAATGAGTTCCAGAACAGCCAGGCTGTGTAGAGAGATCTTGTCTTAATACCCTCTCCCAATTATTTTTATTTATTTATTTATTTATTTATTTATTTATTTATTTATTTATTTATTTTGTGTGTGTGTGCAGATGTCTATATGTGGGTAGGTATGTGTACAGGAGTGTCTACACCTGCAGAGGTCGGAGATGTCACATTCCCCTGGAGCTGGAGTTATAGGTGGTTGTAAGCCACTGTATGTGGGTTCTAGGAACCAAACTCGGGTCCTCTGGAAGAATAGTGAGTGCTCTTAATCTCTGAACCATCTCTCCTGCTTCTGCATTGAGTTCTTGTCCATTGATTAACTTGGTATAGTTTCATATACTCAATGAAGTCCTAACACATCTCTTAGGAGTGTGATTTGAAGTTTGCTGTAAAAAGAGGAAATAGAGTATGAAGCCACAAAACCACGTGTGGCTGTGGTTGTCTGCTATCAAGAGACCATACATAGACATAGTTGTCTCCCTCCATTTTGGATTCTTTAGAATGGGCACTGATTCCTTATGAAGTAATATTTACAACCTACTAGTTTACAGTTTGACATCCACATAGGTTAATAATGTTGTGTTGTGTATGGCTGTAGAGTTCTAACAGGCTTACTGCTGGGTGGGATGGGGTGACACAAAAGTGTATCCTTGTCATGTGCTCATGAGAGATGGCACCCAAGTGAGTCGAGGGAGAAGCTGGTGTGCAGCATCTGAGAGAGCTTGTCCTGCTTATGATGTCTGTGATGGAGTCCAGAACATCTCCTGAGCTAGAGTGTACCGTTATCATTAACGTTATCACTCACTGAGCTCCTACTAGGTTCCAAGGACTCTGTTACTAGATGCTGCTTGCATACTATCTTAGAGACTCCTTCTAATAATCCATGAAGCAGATGCGGCAATCCTTCCTTAGCCACAGTTCGCTTTGCATGGTTTCAGTTACCCATGGTCAGCTGTGGTCTGAAAATACTAAATGGAAAATTTCACAGATAGACAATTTGTTAGTTTTAGATTACATGCTAGGGGGCTAAGGTTGTAGCTTAGTGGTAGAGTGCTTGCCAAGCATGCATGAAGCCTTAGGTTCAATTCCTACCAAACAAAACAGAAATTACATGCTGTGAGTAGCATGATACAATCTTGCACTGTCCTTCTGTACCCAGGATGTGAATCATCCTTTGTGCAGTGTATCCATGCTGTGTATGCTACCTGCCTGTTAGTCCAGTTAGTGGCCTTCTTGGTTATTAGAACTGAACTGCTGTTTTGCTGCTTCCGGGCTGTATTCAAGTAACTCTTATTTCACAGTGCCCCGGAAGTACAAGAGTAGTATGCAAAGGAGGATCAGGGCAACCCACATAATATACATACTAGAAATGAAGGACTAGGTACTATCTGTGGCTCCAGGCTAGAGTCTCCAAATGCACAGAAGCACATATAAAACAGGTTCTGTATCGCCCAGTCGATGACAGCATTGCAAATGGAGCTCCCAGGACCCCAACCCTGAGCATCATCCCCTAGGAGCGATGCCTCCGCATTTGCTAATTTACGCTTGCAGCGGCTTTTCAAACTAACTACCGTGAACCAGGACAGTATTTACTGTCCTCATTTGTACAAGAGGATGCTGGGTAACTAGCCTGAGTGTGGAAGTAGATTTTCACCCCCTGGCTACCACCCCCAAAGCTAGCCCACCAGCCTCTCTGCATCTCCAGTATGCTGTGTTCTCCTGCTGTGCTGTAGTGGCTTCCACACCCGGGCTTCCAGGCAGGCGCCTCCACGGGATCCCTTTGTCCCCATAGATCTGGGCTCAGTGTTACACCCAAATTGCATCCATTTCTTTTTCTCTCAATTTTTTTCTGTGGCTTCCCACATTATGAACTGTGAAACCAGGGTATACTTGACTGTTGTTGGGCATTTTTGTTATGTAAAGTCCTCGAATACAGTGATTTAGCTAACACTTCTAGGAGATGCTTGTTAGGATTCTGTGAGCGCTATCCAGTGTTTTCATCCACTGCTCAAATACAATCTTGTTTCATGTGTGTTTCTCTTTGGACACTTCACTTTTACATCTATATGTTCACTAACACAGAAATTAACTAGCATATTTTTTTAAATTTATTTATTTATTATGTATATCGTGTTCCATCTGTATGAATGCCTGCATGCCAGAAGAAGGCATCAGATCTCATTACGGATGGTTGCGAGCCACCATGTGGTTACTGGGAATTGAACTCAGGACCTCTGAAAGAACAGCCAGTGCTCTTAACCTCTGAGCCGTCTCTCCAGCCCACTAGCATGAATTTTATATTCACATTTAATTTAAATTATTCATATGTGTATAACTTATTAACATAGAGCTGAGCTCACAGCCAACAGCACTATAGCTCATGGTTGAACAAAACTGATCTATGGGGCTGGTGAGATGCTTAGAGAGATGCTCAGAGGTAAAGGCACTTGCTGTACAAGCCTGACTGCCTACATTTAATCCCACACATATACAGTGATAATTAAATTAATTATTGGCTAATTAATTAATGGTTAGATGGGGAAGATGTGGGTGGGAGGTAAAGGGTGAAGGGATGTTGGGGCTTGGGACTGTGTCCTCATGAGGGCCGTTGATGAGAGTAGATAGG